>NC_061110.1:77112699-77232699 GCF_015104395.2 Macrobrachium nipponense | reverse complement strand
TGCGTTTCCCACCTGAAGAACGTTTGAGAAGATTTGGACAGGAAGGTACTCCAGAATATCATGCTGGGCTTGCCAAGTATAGAGCATGGACTATAGCAAAACTTGTTAAGATTGCTGAGAGGTAATTAAAGTTATTATAGATTTATGGATAATTATTGCTATTACTTTCTTCATAATTTATTTTGATTGTAGAGGATAATGAAATGACAAAAATAAAGAATGAACTTTGGCAATCACGCAGCACCTTTGCTGTCAAAAAGTAAACAAAGCACACAACCATATATTGAGGAAAATGAATACTAAACATTTGCCAATGGGAAATACCAAAATAATTACACAATTTATTAATATTTCCTTGCCTAGATAAAGATTTATACTTGCGCTTCTTACCTCTATCGCCATTTGATCTTATGGATGGCTTATCGAATGAGTAAATATACAGCTATATAAAAGAAATTGGGTCTTTCAAGCACTATAAGAGTAAGGAATTTGTGTGTTGCCAAATGTCTCTATGTTTTGATTAGGAGTTTTGACTTGGTAGAGTCTTGTCAAGTGGAATTTAAAAAAAAAGTATATTTATTGATTTAAATTTGATATTGAAAACATATATACTTCACATATTTTCATTACTAACCATTATTTACTTAACTTCACGCATTTTCATTACTAACCATTAAGTATTTACTTAACGTCACACATTTTCATTACTAACCATTATTTTCATAAAAACAGAAGAGATATGGCAAAATTTTCGCTGTCGGGAAGTTGTAAACAATGTTTGGTACTGCACTCAGTGGCCACTCAACGAACTATTTCATTTATTATATCAAAAGCTAAAATATTTTCTTCATTACGTATTACTATATTGTTTCTGAAAAAAATTATAGTCTTTTGTGTTTTACATATGAAAAGCAGCTTCCTGTTTTTAATGATCAGATCAATCAAATGTTTAGTTAGTGCACTAATTGACACTTCTGGTATCACATCTAAACCTGTTCTCTTAATTGGAGTTCACCTGTGGATGTTCTAAAGCAAGACTTGTTTAGATTGCTTTGGTCTTAGCTTGCTCTTGGTGGTTTGGACCAGGTAAATGGTCTAATCTTTGACTCAGCAAGTTCCCCCATCCCAGCAGACTTGGCAAATGCCTATCTCTGCAGACAAGGTCAGCTTCCAGGGACAAGTAGTAGGGACAGTGGTCCTTCCATTCTCTCATTAGTAGAAAGGTTTTTCAGTTTGGGCGAATACTGGTAATTGACCTGTTCATGTCACTTCAAAACAAGGGAAACTCCTGGTGCTCTGCTCTCCTGTGCCAGACCCTTCTTTGGAGTGTCCAGGAATTTCGCTCACAAAAAATGATAAAAAAAGTGTCTTTGTTTATTACAAAATGATGTAAGTTGTTTTATAAGACAATTCTTCTCATTTCAGGTTTATAGAAAGCATAAAAGAAGCAATGAATTGTTTCCCATCATCACTTCTGTGGCTGGTTAGAGTTCTTTATGATGTGCTTCTAACTGCTAAGTGTGTAGATGTGAGGGAAGTTAGTGCTATTTGCATAGATTTAGTGTTCCCTCGCTTTATTTGCCCAGCCCTAGTGACCCCTGAACCTCATGGAATCTGTGATGCTCCCATTTCTCATATTTCAAGATTTAATCTCATGCAGGTGAGATTCCCTTTTATTAGAAATTTTAAGCAACTGATGCAATATTGAAATATGCACATAGGTCTTTTTAAGCACTATATTTTATTGAAATGGTACTATTATTGGATCAGTTTATTTGATATTTTGACTGGATACTGGATAAGACTGTAAGTCAGTAGAAAGAAACTAAATCTCTGTTCTTTACAGGTTGCTCAGATACTTCAAGTCTTAGCAATGAGTCGCTGGGAGACCCCAGACCCCAGATTATCAGATCTGTATGATCACTTTGACAAAGAGGTATGTGGCATGTTCAATTTACTCTATTTTCTTGTAGATTACAAGTTTTTTTTATTGATTTTGATTGTACGTTTTACTTCGAAAAGTCTACATTGTACCTGGGTTGAAGAAATACTGGGTTGTTTTGACATGTAAGCATGTAATGCTATCTAAATATATAGCTAATAGCTAATGCATGGCAAAAAAAATCTAGGACAGCGGGAAAAATATTTTCAATAATGGTTTTACTGTGATTTACTATAGAAAACAAAAATAGCATAGATTTATCAGAAAACATTTTTAGTGATTCCTTCCAACTCCAGTGGATAACTTTACAGGTGACACTGAATTTCTTAGTGGTTAAATTTACAAGCAAAATGAAACAATAAAAAAAAATTGTAGGTTAAATATGACAAATTTTTAATCAGTTTGTGTTTTTCAAACCCTTGGTCTTAACATTAAGATAATCTTCTTGTGCCATCTTGAAACTGGTTAAAAACAGTCAAAGATTGTAAAGCAAAGAATCTGTGGCATATGGCAACTTGTGCATATACAAGGTGGAAGTTGGTCACCAACCAGGCATAGAACCTCATGACACGCCAGTCTTTCTTTGACCACCTTGGAGAATAGTTGCTTTTGATCTCCCAAACTGGTTGCTTTGTTTGCCAGTACTGTCTTTTTGTTTCAGTGTGTTTGTGTGTACTTCTTGTTATCATGAAGCCCTCCAATTCTGCAAGGCCTCGTCAATGCTTGTCTGGCCATTCAGGGTTTTCCATGCTCCAGGTTTATGGCTGCTAACATTACAGATCCCCATACGACTTGCAGTAGGTGCTGATCTAATTTTTGTACCATTACTAATACTTGCCCAGAATGTCATTCCTGGCCCAAGTCACAGTGGAAGGCATTGTACAAAAAGAGGGAGCATCATAGAGTTTCCCCTTGTCCTTCTTGGGAGGGTTTTTTTACCTCCTCGTTTGGATGTTTCAGCATCCCCCTGTAACGGTCGTACCGCTGTATCTTTCCTTTTCTTCCATCGATTTGTTGTTGGAAGTATTGGGAGTTGCACAGAATGAGATTATGTTTAATGTACCCCCCTCACCCACGGGATCTAATGTCCTTCCCAAGAGGAAGGAGGCTATGCCTTCTGTCACCTTCTGTTTCTTTTTATTTAGATTCCAAATCAAACAAGATGGGGGCTGTTTGGGCGTCTCTAGGCCTACGGAGTTCCCCCTCTTTGGGGGGCCTTTTGCATTTCTTGGCTGCTCACACCCCCCTGTTGGCCCCATTGGCAGTCCCCTCACCTCCAGACCTACATTATTTTGGCTCTCATGTACTGCCTCCTAGCAGGATGTCTGTATAAACGTCGATGCTTGCTGGGTCACGCTTTATCACTCTGCCAGTGAGGCCTTTGAAAAGTGCTTACATTTGAGATGTCATGACATCACTCCCAGCATCCCCTCAGCCTATGACATTAGCTGCGGTGGCATCTCTTCCTTCCGTTGCTGTGACGTCATCTCCTTCGCCTATTATATCATCTCTTCCTCTCACTGAACCATCGGAGATGTTGTTTCAAGCTATGTTCTAGAGGCTGGACTCTGTTTTTCGAGAGAGGGGTTCTGCTCTCACTGGCAAGAAGAGTCGTAGAAGGAATAGTAATTCTTCCCCTCCCCCTTCTAGCAAGAGATGTCGTAGGTGGAAGAAGCTCTCTCCCCCATTTCCTGTTTCGTCGTATCCTCCTCCTCGGCCTCGAGTTAAATGGAGAATTACGGACAGTGGCGTCATCTTCTGCAAGTGAGAGGAGTGCTTAGCTGTCTTCTCAACACAGCTGTCTCCCCTTTTCACATACGTGTAGGTGCAGCTGAGAGGAGTGTTTTGCTGTCTTCTTTACATGGCCATGTTTCTCCCTTACACGTATGTGTACGTGCTGGTGGGAAGAGTAATTCGTTTGGCTTCTCTACATGTCTCCCAGTCACACATACGTGTTCGGGATGATGGAAGAATTGCAAGTTAAAAGAGGGGTTCGCCATTTTCTCTACATGCCCGTGTCTCTCCCTTCCACGTGATTTGGTGACCACGTAGGTGTCGCGAGTGATAAGAGTGCTTCGCCAGCTTCTCTTTACAGCTGTGTGTCTCCCTTACAGTGTTCCCCCTGTATTCGTGGGGGATGGGTACCAGACACCCCCGTGAATAGCGTGAATCCACGAATAGTAAGAACTCCCCTGTAAAAATACTTATATCTGCCTATCTTGAAAGTTCAAATACCAAATGCATACTGAAAGTATCATCCTACATCAAATATACCATTGAATTTGTCTTACTAATATAATTTCAAAGTCATCTGAAACATTTACCATTAGAAATATATAAACAGCCAATAACAAAGAGAGAGAGAGAGAGAGAGAGAGAGAGAGAGAAGAGAGAGAGAGAGAGAGAGAGAGAGAGCTTACAATATCAAAGATTGAAATGAACTTCTGTAGGCAACTTTTCTTCCCCTCCCATAAATACATATATCTTTTCCCGAGAAGAGAGAAATAGAAGGCTGCACAAGTATCTATTTGTCTGTCTGCCAATTCTTTGTCTGAGAGAGAGAGAGAGGCGAGAGAGAGAGAGAGAGAGAGAGAGAGAGATAAAAGAAGGAAGAAATAGAAACATCAAATATATACTTTATATAACATCCTACATCAAATTTACCTTAAATTATTATCATATTGCTGTATAAGTTTTAGAGATTATATTGATATTGTAATTTCAAACTAACCTTAAACATTAGTACCCTTAAAGGTATATAAGTACTTCTAACACTTGCAGCCAAGAGAGAGAGAGAGAGAGAGAGAGAGAGAGAGAGAGAGAGAGAGAGATTTGTCCTTACAATAAGTAAAAGAGTGAAATGGAAAGATTATTATACATATGTTTATTATTATTATTGGAAAATATTAATAATAAACTTATTACATACATGTATCATAAAAATGGTCTCATCTCAGTAAGAGAGAGAGAGAGAGAGAGAGAGAGAGAGAGAGAGAGAGAGAGAGAGAAAAATAGCTTAAAAACCATTGACCATTATATGGCACTTCTCCCCTCCCCTGTCACATTACTTGACATATTTGACAGCTTCCCAAGTTCTGAGCTTCTCTAGAGTTGAGAGAAGGTAGGGAAATGAATACAAAGAATTTTCATTACATTTATAATAATATTATTACTAGTATTATTATTATTATTATTATTATTATTATTATTATTATTATTATTATTATTATTATTTAACTGAAAATATCAATAAACATGTCACATCCTAGCACCATAAAATTCTTTCATCTCAGTAAAAGAGGGAGAGAAAGAGAGAGAGTGTGTGTGTTTGTGAGAGAGAGAGAGAGACCTTACCTTACCTTACATACCTTACATCTTGTTCGGGTTGCCCCAGGTCCCTCAGTGTGAGGCACCTCTAATGTCTACCAGAGAGTTGCTAGTACATCTTCCGGTATATTTTGCATCTTCCAATCTTGGATGGTCTGGGATGCAGTTTAGATATTTGTCGAGCTTATTCTTAAACACATCTACGCTCACTCCTGATATATTCCTCAGATGAGCTGGCAACGCATTGAATAGACGCTGCATTATCGATGCTGGTGCGTAGTGGATTAATGTCCTGTGTGCTTTCCTTATTTTTCCTGGTATAGTTTTGGGCACTATTAATCTACCTCTGCTTGCTCTTTCTGATATTTTTAGTTCCATGATATTTTCTGCTATTCCTTCTATCTGTTTCCATGCCTGAATTATCATGTAGCGTTCTCTTCTCCTTTCTAGACTATATAATTTTAAGGATTGTAGTCTTTCCCAGTAGTCAAGGTCTTTAACTTCTTCTATTCTAGCTGTAAAGGACCTTTGTACACTCTCTATTTGTGCAATATCCTTTTGATAGTGTGGGTACCATATCATATTGCAATATTCAAGTGGACTACGAACATATGTTTTATAAAGCATAATCATGTATTCAGCTTTTCTTGTTTTGAAGTGCCGTAACAACATTCCCATTTTTGCTTTACATTTTGCCAACAGAATTGCTATTTGATCATTGCATAACATGTTCCTATTCATCATCACACCAAGGTCTTTAACTGCTTCCTTATTTGTGATTGTCTCATTATTAGGTCCCCTATATGCATATAGCTTTCTTTCTCTGTCTCCATAATTTATTGATTCAAATTTATCAGTGTTAAATACCATCCTATTTACCTCTGCCCAATCATATACTTTGTTAAGGTCTCTTTGTAGAGCGTTCCTATCTTCATCACAAGTAATTTCTCTACTTATTCTTGTGTCATCTGCGAAACTACTCACTACCGAATCCTTAACATTACTGTCTATGTCTTCAATCATAATAACAAACAGTATTGCAGCTAACACCGTACCTTGCGGCACACCGGATATTACCTTGGCTTCATCCGATTTCTCGTCGTTTGCAATAACTATCTGTTTTCTGTTGTGTAAAAATTCTTTTAACCATCTTCCTACTTTATTCACGATATTGTGTTTTCTAATTTTCTTCGCTAATATATTATGGTCTACTTTGTCAAAAGCTTTTGCAAAGTCTAAATAAACCACATCTGTTTCATTTCCGCTTTTCATATTTTTGAATATGTTCTCACGGTGGACTAACAGTTGGGTTTGTGTACTTTTTCCGGGTACGAAACCATGTTGTCCTTTATTAAACAAATTATTTTTTATTAAATGTTTCATAATATTTTTCTTCATTACCCTTTCATACACTTTCATAATATGTGATGTTAGACTCACAGGCCTATAATTACTTGCTCAGTCCTTTGATCCACTTTTGAAAGTAGGGGTAATAATATATGCTAATTTGTGCTCATCATAAATCTTGCCTGTATCTACACTTTGTCTTAATAATATTGCAAGTGGCTTTGCGATAGAATGAACTACTTTCTTTAACAAAATAGCAGGCACTCCATCAGGTCCTGCAGCAGCTACATGTTTAATTTCATTAATAGCCTGCACAATATCAGCTTCATTAATATCTATGTCAGCTAAATATTCACTATTTTCATCCCTTACTTCTATATCATTATCTTCATATCTATTCTAGGGGTGAATTCTCTCTTATATCGTTCTGCCAATATGTTGCAAATTTCCTTTTTTTCATTCGTTAATCTCCCTTCAATTCTTAGAGGGCCTATTTCTATTCTTCTTTTATTCATCTTCTTCGCATATGAGTATAATAGTTTGGGATTTTGCTTGATATTTAATAGGGTTTTTCTTCCAAGTCCCGTTTTTCATTTTCTTTTGATTGTATAATCTTTTGTTCTGCATTTTCTATCTTACTTTTTAGTTCTATAACTTTCCATGCATTTTTTTCTTTTGCAAGACCTTTTTTCCACTTTCTGATTTTCTGGAACAAGATCCTTCTGTCTCTTGGTATGCATGACTGATGTTTACTTTTTCTTCTTTGGTATAATATTTTCCACTATTTTCTCTAATATTTTATATAATATCTCCGTATTTACCTTTATGTCATCACTTACGAAAATGTTATCCCAATCTTTGTTTAATTCTTCATTTATTTCTGACCATTTTATATTTTTACTGTAGAAGTTGTATTTTCCATATCCTTCCCACTTTTTCATTTCTTGCTTATCTCTGTTTTCACTTGCTTTGGAATGGACTGTTAATTCTATGACATTATGGTCTGAGAGAGAGAGAGAGAGAGAGAGAGAGAGAGAGAGAGAGAGAGAGAGAGAGAGAGAGAGAGAGAGAGAGAGAGATTTGTCCTTACAATAAGTGAAAGAGTGAAATGGAAAGATTATTATACATATGTTTATTATTATTATTGGAAAATATTAATAATAAACTTATTACATACATGTATCATAAAAATGGTCTCATCTCAGTAAGCGAGAGAGAGAGAGACGGAGAGAGAGAGAGAGAGAGAGAGAGAGAGAGAGAGAGAGAGAGAGAGAGAGAGAGGAAAAAAAAAATAGCTTAAAAACCATTGACCATTATATGGCACTGCTCCCCTCCCCTGTCACATTACTTGACATATTTGACAGCTTCCCAAGTTCTGAGCTTCTCTAGAGTTGAGAGAAGGTAGGGAAATGAATACAAAGAATTTTCATTACATTTATAATAATATTATTACTATTATTATTATTATTATTATTATTATTATTATTATTATTATTATTATTATTATTATTATTATTATTATTAACTGAAAATATCAATAAACATGTCACATCCTAGCACCATAAAATTCTTTCATCTCAGTAAAAGAGGGAGAGAGAGAGAGAGAGAGAGAGAGAGAGAGAGAGAGAGAGAGAGAGAGAGAGAGAGAGAGAGAGAGAGAGTTTCTCTCTCTGTTCTCTCAGAAATGTTAATTTAAGTACATACACTTCTAATGCTTCTAGTGAAACAGAGGGAGACCGTTACCACTATGACATACATATCTCGTGCGGCAAAAGAGAGAGAGAGAGAGAGAGAGAGAGAGAGAGAGAGAGAGAGAGAGAGAGAGAGAGAGAGAGAGAGAGAGAGAGTGAGTGAGTTATCCTTATTTAAGACAGTGAAATGGATAGATTATTGTATTTCTTTAAAATACTATCACATGAATTTTTTAATTACTGTTATATTATTATTATTATTATTATTATTATTATTGTTATTATTATTTTAAAGTATTGATAATTATATAGTACAGTGGTACCTCGAGATACGAAAGGTTCAACTTATGAAAAACTCGTGATATGTAAGCAAATACGAAAAACTTTACGGCTCTACATACGAAAATTGCTCAAGATACAAAAAGTTGTTGCTATAAAGTCCGAGATTCGCCCGGACCACCGATAACAATTTTGAAACTCGCGCGCCGCCAACTGATTAGACTCGCCACCATCCTCCTGCTCTCTCATTAATTCCTGATGCTAGTCACCGCCATGAGATCCTTCTCTCCTATTGGTCAGCATCCCTCCCATGATCCCATCATGCATCGTATGTAGCGGCATTCTTCTTCAGCCATTGCTTCTCACCAGCGTTATCATACGCACATGGAATTCGTTCATTCACATATACGATTTCGTTTGTTAATGTAAATTTGTGTTAGTGATTTCGGTGTACTACTTTATCATGTTGTGTGAGAACTTAATTAGTATACTACATAACTTAATTACGTACAGTATAGTCATGGGTCCCAAGAAAGTTGCTGAAGTTCACAGAAAGAAGAGAATGCTTTCTATGCAGACAAAAATGGAGATAATAAAAAAGTATGAAGCTGGCTTGCGGTTGAGTGTGATCGCTAAGGAGTACGGCCGAAATCCGTCGACGATAGGCAAAATCCTTAAGCAGAAGGAAGCCATCAAAGCAGCTACACCTTCCAAGGGCGTGACTATTTTGTCCAACAAGAGGAGCTATGTGCATGATGCATTGGAGAGGCTGCTTCTTCTATGGATTGAGGACAAAGAAATCGCTGGCGATACGATAATCGAGACGGCAGTCTGCCAGAAGGCCAGCGCTATTTTCGGCGATTTGATTGCCCAAGCCGAAGACAACGGAGGAGAGGTGACATCGACGGCAACCCCAGAGTTCAAGGCTTCTCATGGGTGGTTCGAAAAATTCCATAAACGGACTGGCATCCATTCAGTGGTGAAGAAATTGAAATTTTGTAAAATATGTAAAGTATAAAAAAGTAAAAAAAATGTAAAAATAAAAAAGAAAAAAAATTTAATTTTAAGTTTTTTGTAAAGTTAAGTGTTACAGTCGTAAAGTTAAGTGTACGTATCTGCCGTTTGTCCTCCTCTGTCGCTACTTTCGGAGATAGCCTCACTCGAAAGGTAAACTTCCACATTTTACTACAAACATACGTATGTACGTACAGTATTTCTTGTATACCATGTACATTAATACACTTTATTTACAGTACGTACTATGTAGTACATATTAGCAGTACGTATTAAGTTAGGTATTGTATGGTCCAAATTGTTGTAGTATTTCATTGTTTATAGGTCAGTTTAGCTTTATTATGAAATTTACTGGGGTGTTTTTGGAGGGCTTGGAATGGATTAGCCATTTTACATGTAAAATGCGGTTCAAGATACGAAAAACTCATGATACGAAGGGCGCCTCGGAACGAATTAATTTCGTATCTCGAGGTACCACTGTACTTGTACTATAAAAATTCTCTTGTCTTAGTAAGAGAGAGAGAGAGAGAGAGAGAGAGAGAGAGAGAGAGAGAGAGAGAGAGAGAGAGAGAGAGAAATTACATGAACACTTAGTGGCAACAACACAACAACTCCTCTTCCTCCTGTCACATTACTTAATATATTTGACAGCTTTGATACCTGGAATTAGAAGAGAAGACTGGGATTTCCTTCATTCTTACATAATTTTTCAAATTTATAAATTAAGATCTTACTAATTCAATATAGTTTGTGTTTTCTATAATGAATTGATATTATTGCTGATTACATTAATATTAATATTTGAAAATAATAAATCATTTATTTATCAAATAAAAAACATAATCCCTGTGTGTGTGTGTGTGTGAGAGAGAGAGAGAGAGAGAGGAGAGAGAGAGAGAGAGAGAGAGAGAGAGAGAAATTATTATTTTTATTATGTGATATCATTTAATCTTATTAAACATACTAATACAGTATTAATCAATATTAATATTTGAAAATTAGTAGATCATTTTTGTATCATAAAAATGTATTTAGTCA
This sequence comes from Macrobrachium nipponense, assembly GCF_015104395.2. Lineage (NCBI taxonomy): Eukaryota > Metazoa > Arthropoda > Malacostraca > Decapoda > Palaemonidae > Macrobrachium > Macrobrachium nipponense. Next base: position 77,222,061 of record NC_061110.1, on the reverse strand, counting down.
TGAAAATAACATGAAAATACACTAATTAGTGATTATTTTTGTCGGAAATCCCTGCAAATAGGCTAATTTCCCCCAAATAATGGGTAGATATGGTCCAGAGAGATCCGCAAATCTGTGAGACCATGAATCCAGAGAACGCGAATACTTGGGGGCCCACTGTACACATACATGACAAATCCTTTGTAGTGATTGGGGTACTCCTTCTTCTACATAGCTCCCACTTAATTAGTGGTGCTTCAAGGCTCCAAAGCTGCACCACTACAGCTTAAGATGAGCACCAACCAAAGGCATTAATTACCTGCTGTAGGTCTCTTACCAGGTAAGGTTACAACAAGCATTTTAGCCAGTGCTAGCTGACTTCTAGAGTTTAGAAATTCCTTATGTATTTTTCCTTAATTTATGAAGTAACTGTGGCCATGAATTGCACCCTCTGTCAATTTGGGATTCATCTATGTAATTACTTGGTAAGTTACTTATATATAAAAATAACATTTGTTCCCACACGATATATATATAAATAACATTTGTTCCCACACGATATACAAACCTCGAACCTTTGCATAAGGAATTACTTTCAGCGTAGGTGGAATTCAGCCGTTAAATTCTTGAACAAGGTAGTTAGACAGTAACAACTGTCTGGTAGGTGGGTAGGCCCACCTGCCCGGATGTAAACACTCCACTTTGCTTTTGGCTGTCTTCCGATGAAGATGTATTTTTGTGAGCTCTTGCTGACTAGCCGTTAATTACAATTTTCCCGGTGGGATCTTTTAATTTGTAATTTTCATTGAATATGGATACAGTGGACCCCCTGTATTTGCGGACTCACACACTCACAGATTTCTCTCTGGAACATTTCCCCACATTATTTGCAGAAAATTTGCCTATTTGTGGTATTTTTCTATGAGAAATATCCACAAATTTCTGTTTTTTTTATCAATGTCATCTTAAAATGTACTTTTTGTGATAAAACTATTAAAAAACAGTTATAAATTTTTTAGTGTGTTTTTCTTGAGTGTGGTTTTAAGCATTTTTATAGGTGTTCCTACTATTCGTGGGTTCTAACGATTCACGGGGGTGTCTGGTACGCATCCCCTGCGAATACGGGGGGACCACTGTATACTGTGTTTGATATTAATAATTATATGACTTTAATCATTGATATGCACACTCACTTTTTGTGATAGCCTTGCTAGCTGCCTTTTTGCTTTGCGTTAAAGGTCAGCGGCAAGGGTGTGCCAACAACCTTATTACATATTTTCACCCTTTAACATTAGGACGAGACTTGTACATGTTTATCCGAAAATTATGCTTATGCTTGAAATTACCGAGGGGAACTTCGGAAGTTTGTCCTTTGTTTCTTCTGGTATTTCCTGTTCTCCTTCGTCCTCTTGCTAGCTGTCAGACGAAGACAGAAGAGGGGCCGTGTGGTGTTAGTGTTTGAGGGACCTCCTCTCATTTCAGAGGGCTGTGCCCTTGGATGCAAGAGGAGTATCCTTATTTTTTTAAAATTATATTTTCTTTGTTTTACAGGCTAATATTAGTGATAGTTGATTACAGCAGTAGATGGTTGGATATCTCTTTATGTTGACTATCCTAGCCTGTGGCTTGTAGCATGCTGTGATATTGGTCCTCGAGTCTGTATACTGTTCCCCTGCTGGAAATCATGTTCATTTGCTGCTGCTATCCTGGAATTTGGTCACTGGACAAAACCTTTGTTGCTGCCCTGTGATTATTAACTATATTCCTGCTGGTAAATGTACCTCATCCTGTAGAAGTAGTCTTGCAGAATTTGGAGAAGTCAAAGAGGAAGAGAGCTCATCAAGTGTCGTCATCTTCCTCTTCGGAATCATCATATTTTTAATCAGCCTCCACCCCTTCGATTTCTAAGGCTCCCTGCTGAAGAAGGAGAAAGTAGTGTCTCCCCCCCAAGAAGTCTTGTCACAGAACTTCTAATGGTCTGCCTCCTCGAACTGAGGAGGCAGTTGGGTCTTTCACTTGCTTGCCCGTTCCTTTGGGAACAGGAACCGTCATGCTGTCCCCAGGGCCTAGAGTGTTGGAGCCGTAGAAGCGTAAACTTCAGTTCGCACTCCTGCTGCTAGTCCTAGAGGTTCTGACCCTATGACTAGTTCCATGTTGGGCGCTCATTCACGAGTTTCCCCTTAGTTCACGTAAATCTATGGATTCAGGTGCATCCAGAGTCGGTGAGGCTGAGTCTGCTCAACGTCACGACTTAGACACGGAGTGGAAGAAAGGAGCAAATCGCTTAGGTGACTCACGCCTTTGCCAGTGATCGCTTTCGTGGTGATAGCTTGGTTCCTAGGTTGACGTGCAGGACCATGCATACAATGAGACTGGTAGGGGGTCCCACGTTCAGTCCTCTTGAGTAGTTTCGGCCTCAACAAGGACTTGGACGCATTGGAGGACGGTACCAGCCCTCTCCAATCAGGTGCACACTCAACCCCACCTAGACGATGGTCACATTCGCGTGACCTACAGGTCTTTGTGGCGGGGAACATTTTGCCTGCCGTGCGAGAGTTTCGTAACCCTCCTTTGGAGAGCGTTTCTCCAGATGATAACGTGTCGCGACCATCACCGCAGGTTGATGGCTGCCTGTGATTCACTTCTCTTGCTAGTTCTGCTAGCAAGGCGAACGAGAGCGCCCAGTCTTCCTCACCTATTCCCTCTACTTCCTATGGCTATGCCAAGAGCGGTGAGGTGAATATGAGGGATCCTGCAGAATACTCTCCATAGGATTCAGCGGCCAGGGACTATATTCCTGGAGGGACCTTAGGGTCTTACTGGACATACATCCATGTCATTGAGGAAGGATCTTATGTCAAATCTGGAGACTGCTTCCCTGGCTTTTTCTGTCCTTTGGACGGATTTCATATTCTATTGAATTGTACGCATTCCAACCCCGAAGATCATTTGAGGAAAGTCGGGGTCTCACAGAGCACTTAAGTTCTGTGGAATTTTTAGCACTGTTTTGGTCTTCTACAATCTGCAAACACTCAGGCGAGCTGAGAATTTCTGATAATTGTTACTATATTACCTGGAAATCTCGTTGAATACTCGAATTCCTCAGAATTTCGGGCATTTTCTACAATTTCCAAACATTCGGGTGAGACAGACATGCTTGATAACTGTTATTACGAAAATCAGGAGTCTCGCTAAGCCGGTAAATTCCTTGGAATTTTTGGCATTCGCAGTGATTTGGTTTTATGTGATTTCCAAACACATGGGCAACAGGCATTCTTGATAAGTATTACAATAATGGGGAGCCTTGCCGAGCGCCTGAATCCCTTGGTTTCGCTGGCATTTGCCGAGTGCTCGGCTTCATCATATTGCCAAGTATCAGGGAGAGACAAGGCTCTCCCGATTATTGTCTTACAAGAATCGGGTTTTCTCACCAAGCGTGGGAATTCTTACAAATTTTAACAACACTCGCTGAGCGCTCGCTATTATGAGTGCTTGGATAGTGAGACAAGCCATTACCAGTACAGATGAGTTTGCTCCTCATTCTGGTTTGGATTTATGCAGAGCTTGGAACTGCATGCAACACCTTCTGTATTGGACCTTAGGGTCTGAACACGTAGGACAGCAGACAGAATCCCTCTTTATTCTTCTTCTCAGAGTTTCGGCCTTGAAGGAGAACAGTTAATTGGGAGTAAGTGATAGTTCTTTGTTGATGATTACCACTCATACTTATGTAGTGGTGATCTGCTCAGCTTACTCGACTCGGCTTGATGAGACAGCTCTGCCGAACCGAATGCTTCGCTCTAACAAACGAACTCTCTGCTCTTGTCAGTGTGGTACCTTGCCATGACATAGCAACCTCCCTTCCCGTGTTGCAGTGAGTTTTCACAGGGTCATCGTCTTTTGTCTTCATCATCTGACGCCTCCTAACCTCCCTCTTCAAAGGGTTCCACATCCTAAGAAGAGGAAGGTATTCTCCACCTCTGAAGAAGTCTCACCTTGAGACTTCTAAGGGTCTGCATCCTTTCCCTGGGGAGGAAGTAATTGGCTGTCTCTTCAGCTCACCTGCTCCTTCCGGAGTGGGAACGTGGACGCTATCTATAAAAAATAGTGTCTTGTTAGCCCCAGGAATTCGAATCCAGGTTCGTTCTCTTGTCTCTGGTTTCAGGGGTGCTGCTCATGGAATCAGGGCTGCGTCGGGTATACTCGTGTACGGATATTTCCGATTGTACATTGTACATCTACAGACAGTGATTGGTTGTCTTCTCTCCATCATGATAGTGGCGCAGGGTGAGAGAAGGAACCGAGCCACGTTGGTGGCTGGGACCCACCTGTGAAAGCCAGGAATGGCTATTCCTCAGGGGCCAAGATCAATGTCGCTGTTCCTCGAGACAAAGCATCTGAAGGAGATAGGAGGTGGTCCTGTGTGTTGGCCTCTTCATGAGGTTTGATCACGGAGATGATAGATGCGTAGCAAGACGGGGCAAGTTCTTGCCAGCTTTTACTGCATTTTACTCCTGTCAACTTTAGCTCATGAATGAAACGGTTGTAAGAAATGAATGCTTCGTTAACAGAGTGAGAACATTGCAAGTTCAGAGTAGAACGGGCAAGAACAGTCAACCCTCCTCTCTTTTTTCCTCTACTTCTTGGTTATACTGGAATGAACAAGGAAATAAGAGGAATTCTTTGGAGACCACTCCTCAGAGTTTGAACCCGAGAGACTATGTTTTAGGTTCAATCTTATGATCTTACCAAACAAACGTCAGTCTGTTCAGAATGGATAGCACCGAGAGGTTTGAACGCCTCTCCAGTGCTACTGTTTTGGGATCAACCAGTTCGGCTTGAACTAGTCATCTTTGGTATCCTGTTATCACCGTAGAAGTCTCCCTTCAGGACAGCTTTACCTTCGCTCTCTTCATTAGAGAATGAAGGAGGTCTGCTTCCAGTCCTTATTCTTGTCCCTGAAATGAAGAAGAATTAGACTGGAGTGCAATTTACGGGAACCTACAAATATGCTAGTACAGGCAGTCCCCGGGTTACGGCGGGGGTTCCATTCTTGAGACGCGTCGTAAGCCGAAAATCGTCGTAAGCCGGAACATCGTTAAAAATCCTATGAAAACCTTACTTTTAATGCTGTGGGTGCAATGAAAACTCTGTAAAATGCATTCTTATGGCATTTTTCATCAAAAAAACCTTCAAATATTGATTATATTGCATTTTTGGTGTCTCATTTCATCTGCCAGATGAGCGTTGTAGGCGTCGTAACCCTGGAACATGCTTCGTAACCCTGGAAATAATGTCTGATGAATATAATTGAAAAGTGTCGTAACCTCGGAACGTTGTAAACCGAGACTGTCGTAACCCGGGGACTGCCTGTATGTCTCTCTCACGACATGCTTCTGTTATCAGTTGCATTGTCCGAGTAGTAGGTGCATATCTGTAAGTTAATTCTTCTGGTATGTGACTGAGATGAATAGTACCTTCTCTTGATGAACCTGGAACTCAGAACAGCCTTTCGGACCTCCCAAGAGTTACCGATTTTGATTTTGAGGTAACTAGTGATATTGTTTCCCAACAAACAACACCACAGGATTTGCATTATCATTGAACAAGAGAGTTTTCTTCCCTCCCATTCTGGTTAAAATGCAGACGCTCAAGTGTATCTTTTTTGCCGTAGATGGACATAATCCATCATGGAATGAACTACCAGGCAACTCAGTATAATGAGTAGAGCGAGTGGTTTACGCCTCTGCCTGTTTACTGCTCGCCCTCCAAGATTCTTTTCGGTTTGATATGGTTTCTCCTCTGTTGAGGATTAATTACCAATTCGAATCTATTTGCCCGGCAATCACAGACTTAGGTCTCTGGTTGACTCGGAATTCTCACATAATGCCCTTCTCTCCTGCACCACATTTGCTGTTGCAAGAATTTTCAGACAGAGATATATCTCATTAGATTCGTTATCATCTTTCTATATACCCCACAGTATAACGGAAGTCTGTATCCTAGATTTCTGTTCCATCACACCTGCCCCATCGGCCGCTGCGATGACGCAGAATGATTTTCTTCAGACAATTTGAGTTTTGTCTTCTAATATACTTTTCCTAATTCGTTGGGTGTTCAATTATTTTTTGTTCACCCCAAATTGTAAATGAATAACGGAAGACTTTGTCTGTTCCCCACCTGACTAGCTCTGCTTCCAAAGTAAATAGAAACTTCCTCCCTGATCCAACCCACAAGAAGCAGTTCTTCAGGCAGTACAATCCCTATTTTCATTACTGAAAGACTCCGCCTTCATTGCAAGCTTTGACTTTCTCACTGAGCAGCAATGAAATAGCAGAATAACTTTTTCAGTCCTCTCTAAAACAACAGGGATTAAAGCCATCTTCACTGGTTGGTGTGATCGACAGGACTTTTTCTATCATCAGAATCTTGAGAGTTTACTTCTCTCAATTCAACTGTTACTGTGAAGACATAGGTCCACATTCATCTTAGTCATTCACTAGTAATTTAGTATTATTTTTCCTTGGTTGAGATTAGACTACTGATGAGAAACTGCTGTCTTTCCATCACAGGGACCTTGGTCTCTAGAAGGCACTTGACTCTCGTCTGATGTGCGCATGCCTCGCGAGAATCATCATCTCGTCTCTCAACATTGTTGGCGAACAAGATAGACGATTTGTATGGTTGTTCTCGACATAACCCTTCAAAAGGCAGGTGTCACGTTGTGACTGCATCTTGGATGTGCAGCAGCGCAATCAGTCAGCATCTGTCGATGAGTCTGAGTCTGTGATCTCCTGTGCTGTGGACTTTGTATTGGTTGATCCAAATCAGTCATTACTTTGTCCTATTGGTGTGTTGCTGTACCTATGAAGGATCGACACACCCTTCATTGAGTGTCAATACCTTTATCCACTGCAAACTGAATCTTACGTGATCGTGAGAGACTTCTCTGCAGTTGGATATGTCCAGTGGCTGGGTACATTTCATCACTCTGAAGAATATGTCAGACTGGAAGATAGATGAGGTCTCGTTGTGACCGTATTTATATATTTCTTCCTTCGGGTCTGCCCACAGGTCCTCGAAACCTCTTTTCTTTGGACTTGGACCAGTGGTGGATGCTCACAGGTTGTGTTTGCTTACCCGGCTCCTTCAAGAGGACAAGTTGCATCTTGCCTATGGTGTGAGGTTCTAGAGATAAGAGGGATGCGAGAGTGACTGGCCTCTCCAACTTCCCCTCTTTGTCCTTCTAATCCCCTTCCTTCAGGTTGAGGATAGGACTTGAACTTACACTGGCTGGTCAGGCAATTGATGGGGTAAATTTACACATCGAGCATCCTTTCTATTTTTCTTATCAGAATCAGAGTAGTCCCACTCCTTCCTCTAGCAAGGGGAGGAAGGAGACTGGCAATAATGCAAACCCTTCCCAGAACTTTGCATGAATGCCCCAGACTATATAATCTTCTCAGCCCTTTTTTGGATGAGTTGCGATTGCTCACTCATTTTGAAAATGCCCATAAGTTCGACTTGATCTTGCAGCTCCTCTACTCCGATCAAGTTGTCAGAGGCAGGGCACTCCTAGCTCTTACGACCAGAAGGAATAGCCAAGGTGTACAGAACTCCAGTCAGTTCTAGAGGCTCACTCACATTCCTCCCACCATTCAGTGAGTCTTCCTTATGTAAAGGACCAAGGGTTTGTATATCATGTAGGAACAAATCACAGTTTTTTAAAGTAAATTGTGTTTTTCTTAACTATACAAACCTGAGGTCCTTTACATTAATGCCCACCTCATCCCACCCCTCAATCTGAAACCTGGGCTGAATGGCAAAGTGGAGTGTTTACATCCGGGCAGGTGGGCCTACCTGCCTACCAGACGGTAGTTACTGCCTAACCACTCGTTCAAGAATTTAACAGCCATATTCTAGCTACGCTGAAAGTACGTAATTCTTTATGTAAAGGACCTCAGTTTTGTATAGTTAGGAGAAATGCAATTTACTTTCAAAAATTGATTTTTGTAATAAAATAAAACTATATGTATGTATACTTACCAAGTAATTATGTAATCAGAGCCCCCCTCCTCCCCTCTCATGGTCGTAGGGCTATAATGTATTGAGCTTATCAGCAGTGTTGTAACTATCCATACCTGTAAGTGGGCTGGACTTATTAACTACACTATGATTCCCTGTTGGATGACAGATTTTGAGTGCATCCTAATAAAGAATTGTTTTAAATGGCATGATATTCATCTTAGATTTTACATATGACCAGTGATTAAGGCAATGGATTTATTTTTCTGGGTACATACATTCCTTTTGCCAAGTTTTTATTTTTATTATATTTTGTAATTTTGTACATGAACTTCCCTGTCAGATATATACTTAGCTATAGTCTCCGACGTTCCCGACAGAATTTCAAATCTCACGGCACACGCGACAAGTAGGTCAGGTGGTCTACCTTACCCGCCGCTGGGTGGCGGGTGTACGAACCAATCCCCCTTGCTTGTCAGATTTTTCTCTGTCGCGGGAACGATAACAACTGTTGTCGGTTCCTCTCGATAGTTTTTCGATTCTCGCTTGCCTGGAGTTAATTTGGACTTCATTTGGTGACGTATTCGCTCTGTTTGGCTTGGCATACGCTAATTGTGGATTGTTTTGATTTTGATTTTGATTTTCTTTAACAATGTCTGACCTAGATTCAGTAGCTAAAACTTCTGTTTTGTTTAGGGTTTGTGTGATTGAAGGATGTAAGGTGAGGTTGCCGAAAGCTTCGGTTGACCCTCACTCGGTTTGCATGAAATGCAGGGGGAATGAATTTTCTTTTGCTAACCCTTGTAGTGAATGTAAGGTGTTGAATGAAGAAGAATATAAGGCTCTCTCTTCTTATGTTAGGAAGTTGGAATGTGATAGAGTGCGTAAGGCTTCCTCTAGAAGTTCTAGTAGGTCTAGAATGAGTGAGTTGGATGTGGATCCTAATACTAATGTAGAAGTAGAACCTTCTCTCCAAGTTGCAGCCCCTGCTCCCCGCACCGAAGCCGAAGATTCATCTTCAGAGGCGGCGGCTTTAAGAGCCAAGATTCTATCTATGGATCAGAAGATTCGTCAGTTGGAAGGTAAGGAGAGTGTTAGTGATCAGTGCAGTGTCCCCAGTGTTGTGGAGGGTGCGTCTGACCGGCTCCTTAGTGCCTCTAGGCCTAGACCTCTTCCAGACTCCCAGTTCCAGTGGAGTAGGAAAGTCGAAAGCCGCAAGAGGGCTAGGGAGAACCCCCACCGGTCAGGCGTCCCCTCGGCAGATCCTGAAGTACGCTCCCAGGCTGCCTTGGATCGCTACAAGAAGGAGCTCCTACGCCAATACTTCTCCTCTTCGTCGTCTCCCTCTCCGAAGAGAGGTTGGAACTCCCCAGATGCGTCGCACCCATTAAAGAGGGCTTGGAAGGCTCCCTGCAGTCCTTTGGCTTCTAGTCCGGAGGTTTTCCCGGAAGAATCGTCGTTGGAGGCGAAGAAACCCAAGAGATCCTGCAATCGTTCTTCTTCTCGCCCCCCTCGTTCTGCGCCTGGTTCCGAGGAAGAACAGCAAGATACTCCTACTAGAGTACTGGCGGGACTTCAAGCTCAGATCACGGCGCTGGCAGACTCTCTAGCCTTTGGATTGCGTAGGAAGAAAGACGTTTCTCTTCCGATCAAGAGATCTAGGCGCCGCTCTTCAGAGGATCGTTCTTCTCTGTTTAGGCGGTCTCCTTCATATGGGGAGTTTTCGTTCTCCGGTGGATTTGAGCTCTTCTTCTAGAGGGCGCTCTCCAACCTCTCACTCAGCTCGTAATAGGACCCCTTCGTCACCTAAGGATCTTCAGCGCTCTCCTCGGCAAGACGTACTAGACGGTTCTGATGAGGAACCGAACACTTCTGCTGCTGTGCCTTCTTACAAGAAGCTTACAGAGCTGCTCTTGCAAGTATTTGGGGATTCCCTTACTCCTTCGGCTCCTCCTTCTCCTCACTCACTTTTTTCAACGGTGAAGACAGCGAAGAGTTCTTCTTGTGTGAGGATGAAGCCGACCCTTTCGATGAAGAAGGCACTGAGGAGTTTTGGTTCATGGATGGCTTCCAAAGAAGAAGCGGGGAAAACGATGTTCGCTTTCCCTCCTTCGAAGTTATCAGGACGCGCTGGTTTCTGGTACGAAACAGGAGAGTCCTTGGGATTGGGTCTACCGTCTTCGGCTGATTCTGATTTTTTGGCGCTGGTAGATTCCACGAGGAGAGCTGCCCTTAACTCTGCAAAGACGACTTGGGCAATGAATGAAGTAGACCACATGCTGAAAGGCATGTTCAGAGTGCTGGAGGTCTTTAACTTCCTTGATTGGTCGTTGGGAGTCCTGGCCAAGAAGATTGAAGTGCCAGAGTCTTTTTCTCCGGAGGATCTCATGTGTGTTTTGTCTTGTATGGACAAGTCTGTAAGAGACGGAGCGAGTGAAATCGCCTCCCTGTATGGGGCCGGGATCGTGAAGAAGAGGTCCGTATATTGTTCCTTCTTAACGAAGTCTGTCTCCCACCCCCAGAGGTCTTCTTTGCTGTTTGCTCCTCTGTCCGCTTAGTTGTTCCCTAAACATCTAGTTCAGGACATTTCTAGATTGCTTTCGGCTAAAGCCACCCAGGACCTTTTGGCCCAGTCGGCAAGAAAACCTCGCCCTTCCTTCCCAACCAAGGCTAAGAAGGAGAAGTCAAGTGCTCGAGAACCCTTTCGAGGGGCTTCTTCCTCCAGAACCTCTGCGTTTAGAGGTCGTAGACCTTCAAGAAGAGGTAAGACTTTCGCCAAGTCAGTCAAAGCCCCCAAATAACTTGCAAGTCCTTCAAACAATGGTGGGCGCCAGACTCTTAGGATTTGCGGAAGTCTGGGCCAAGAAAGGTGCGGATCCTTGGACCCTTTCAATTTTGAGGAGAGGTTACCTCATCCCTTTCGTCACAAGACCTCCCTTGACGACCACCCCAATGGAGTTGACGGCCAGGTACAGAGACCCCATCATGAATCAAGCTCTCCATCTAGCAGTAGAACAGATGCTGGAGAAGGAGGCTATCGAACTAGTGACAGACCATCGTTCATCAGGCTTCTACAACCGCCTTTTCCTAGTTCCGAAGTCCTCAGGGGGATGGAGACCGGTGTTGGATGTAAGCGCCGTGAACTTCTTTGTAGAAAAGAAGAAGTTCACGATGGAAACACCTTCATCAGTGCTGGCAGCACTTCGTCCAGGGGACTGGATGGTTTCCTTGGATTTGCAGGACGCTTACTTCCACGTACCGATCCATCCTTCCTCGAGGATGTTTCTCAGATTCATGATGGAGGGGAAAATTTTTCAGTTCAGGGCTCTGTGTTTCGGCCTCTCGACGGCCCCTCAAGTGTTCACGGGGATCTTGAGAAACGTAGCTCAATGGCTTCATTTGAAAGGGGTGAGGATATCCATGTACCTCGACGATTGGCTGATAAGGGCCAATTCAGAAGATCGTTGTTTGAAGGACTTGCAAGTAACACTAGAATTGACGAAGGCGTTGGGACTTCTCGTCAATTTCAAGAAGTCGTCGCTAATTCCCGAACAAGAGTGTGTGTATCTCTGGATACAGATGAACTCTCTGAGTTTTCGGGCTTTTCCCTTCCAGGAAAGGATAGCCTGAGGATTCGAGAGAGTAACAACCTTCTTAGGGAAAGAAGTATGCACAGCGAGGGAGTGGATGAGTCTGCTGGGGACGCTCTCCTTGCTGGAGCCATTCGTTTCCCTAGGAAGGTTGCACCTGAGACCGCTCCAATTCTTTTTTCATCGGAATTGGAGTCGTCGTTCTCAGGATTTGACGTTCTCCCTGTCGTTATCCCAGGAAGTCAAGAAACATCTCATATGGTGGACAGATCCCAACCTCTTTGCGAAGGGACTGTCTCTTTAATCCCAGACCCCCAACCTAGTGTTGTACTCCAACGCGTCGGACACGGGGTGGGGGGCGACTCTGGGAACCAACGAGGTGTCAGGTACCTGGGTGGGGTACCAGGTAGCCTGGCACATCAACAGAAAGGAGTTGATGGCTGTGTGGTTGGCTCTGAAAGCTTTCGAGCCCAAAGTCAGAAGATCGGTAGTGCAGGTCAACGCGGACAACACTACAGCTCTGGCATATATCAGAAAACAGGGGGGAACGCATTCCTTCTCCCTGTACGAGACAGCAAGAGACCTTCTTCTGTGGACAGAAGAAAGGGGAATCAAGCTTCTCACCAGGTTCGTGGAGGGAGAAAGGAATGTAAGAGCAGATCTCCGCAGCAGGAAAGATCAGGTCCTTCCCACAGAGTGGACCCTTCATTTGGATTTATGCCAGAGCCTGTGGAAGTTGTGGGGCAGGCCACACATAGACCTCTTTGCCACGTCGAAAAACAAGAGACTGGATCCTTACTGCTCTCCGATATCGGATCCAGAGGCATTAGCAATAGATGCTCTTCTATTAGACTGGAGCGGACTCGACGTCTACGCGTTTCCCCCCTTCAAGATCCTGGGGCTAACTATCAAGAAATTCTTAGAGTCCGATTCAACGAGAATGATCTTAATCGCTCCCTTTTGGCCGGCCCAAGAATGGTTCACAGAGGTACTGGAATGGTTAGTGGACCTTCCAAGATTGCTCCCGCTAAGGAGCGATCTACTCAGACAGCCCCACTTCGACAGGTACCACAAAAATCTCCTCGCTCTCAGTCTGACTGGCTTCAGACTGTCCAAAGTCTGGTCAGAGCGAAAGGCTTTTCAGCAACAGCTGCTAAAGCAATCGCAAGAGCGAGGAGACCTTCCACCTTGCGTGTATACCAGTCAAAGTGGGATGTCTTCAGACGATGGTGCAAGAGGAAGAACATTTCCTCTTCCAGTACCTCTGTGACCCAAATTGCGGATTTCCTCATTTTTCTCAAAGAAGAGTGTCATCTTGTGTCAACTATTAAGGGATACCGCAGTATGTTGGCGGCAGTATTTCGGCATAAAGGCTTAAATATCTCCGATGATAAGGACCTGCATGATCTTATTAGATCATTTGAAACCTTTAAACGTTCTCATGTTGTACCGAACTGGAATCTAGACGTAGTTCTACAATTCCTTGGATCGTCTAGATTCAAACCTCCTGGCTCAGCCTCTTTCAAGGACCTGACGAAGAAGGCTCTCTTCCTTATGGCCCTAGCTACAGCTAAGAGGGTGAGTGAGCTCCAAGCTATTGAGGGCAATGTCGGGTTTAAGGAAGATTCTATGGTGTGTTCGTTTCTTCCAGGGTTTCTTGCAAAAAATGAAAACCCATCATGTCCTTGGCCCAGGAGCTTTGAAGTTCGTGGTTTATCTTTTCTGGTAGGGGAAGAGCCTGAAAGAACTCTTTGCCCTATGAGAATTATGAAGTATTACCTTAAGAGGAAGGAGCAACTTAAGGCTAATCAAGATGTGCTTTGGTGCTCCGTAAAGGACCCCACTCGGCCCATGTCGAAGAATGCTCTTTCCTTCTTCCTGAGAAGTCTTATTACAGAGGCACATGTTGCCTGCAAGGAAGAGCATTTTAAACTACTGAAAGTGAAAGCTCACGAGGTGAGAGCCATTGCAACTTCACTTGCATTCAAGAAAAATATGTTTGTGCGGAACTTGATGGAGGCGACTTTTTGGAGATGCCAGTCGGTTTTCGCAAACCACTACCTACGTGATGTAAAAATCACGTATGATAAATGCTTCGCCTTGGGTCCTTTCGTATCGGCGGATTCGGTGCTGGGGCAGGGAGCTGAAACTTATCCTGTTTAAATTTGTGATATGTTACCCTATATTTTGTATTTGTGTTTTTGGTTGTCTGAAAGAGGTTGCAGGAGGCACCTCTTTTTGTCGTAGTTAACCCTTTGTATTTTGGTTAGGTGGTCTGGTGGGTTTTGGCTCCTTGCAGAGGTAGTGGTAAGGATCTGTTATGTAAGCGGACAAGGTCCCTTTAACAGGATCCGACTTGGATTCTACCACAGAAGGGGATCACATATCCCAGTGGTAGATCCGAGAGTCTTTCAGCAACAGGTCATTTCCCAACTGTAGCTCTCCAGGCAATGCAGACTCAGAGACAGTATCTATGAAGTCTTCATCCTGAAAAGGTAAGAACCAAGGTTTTTATATCCTACAACATTAGTTGTTTCCCTTCTTACCTGTATTATTTAGCTGTCTCTTACCCTCCACCAAGGGTGCCAATCAGCTAAGTATATATCTAACAGGGAAGTTCATGTACAAAAATGATATTGTTAAACTACAATAAAGTTTTGTACATACTTACCTGGCAGATATATACTTAGCTATAGTCTCCGATGTTCCCGACAGAATTTCAAATCTCGCGGCACACGCGACAGGTAGGTCAGGTGGTCTACCTTACCCACCGCTGGGTGGCGGGTGTACGAACCAATACCCCTTGCTTGTCAGATTTTTCTCTTCCACCTGTCTCCTGAGGGGAGGCTGGGTGGGCCATTAATCGTATATATCTGCCAGGTAAGTATGTACAAAACTTTATTGTAGTTTAACAATATCATTTTTTTAATATGAACATTTAAGGATTCTGGCTTATATTCTAATTTTTTTGTAGGTGATATCAGGGGTTGTAAATGGTATAGTAGCTGGTGGGGGAGCAGAGGTGCCTCCACAAGCAAGTGCTTCTTTGAACAGTCCATTAAGAGAGATGGTTAGATCATCTTGTCTTATTCCTGAACCTAGGTTACATTCACTTCTCTCTTTTTTATTTATGGTAAGTTGTATTTCACTAAACCTTGTATTATGGCACTTAATCCAAGTTGATTTTATATTTGGGAAAATTTTGGTATGATTAAACTGGTTTTAATAATGATATACAAAAAACAAACTGTGATTATATTAGAGATGTGCTTGTATTTCCAAGTATTTTATAATAGTAAATATCATAACTTTAAAATACATGGTGCTTTTTTCAGGTACTAAATGAATTACCTGAAGGTGAACTGACAAGAAAGGACCTAGAGTCATATATTGGAAGACTGAAACCAACCCAGTTAACACCTTCATCAGCTTCTATATCTTCAGCATCTGTTATAACCACACCTAACATACCTAAAAAGAGCTTATTAGGACGTGTTAAAAGTCAGAGGTTTGTGGACTTCAATAAAAGTGCTATTACAAGAAGTGTTTTGTTGTATGGTTGGGAACAGTTTATTCTGGGAGTTTTTGTCTATTTATAGGACATATCAGTGACTGAAGTCATGTATCCATGTTAAGGGTAAATATCTTAGGGATAAAATGTATGAAATTAAAAGGAAAATGTGCCTTCTAAATATGAGGTTCGTAGAATTGGACAAAAACTTTATTGATAAGATTGAAAGTAGTTGAGTTGCATTACTGAGGCAGACTTGTGGCACAGACGTAAAGTGAATTCATAGAATTTACTGCAACAAACTTCCTCTGCACTCTTCATTACCTGACCTAGCTGTCTTTGCTTGCAACATCAGGCAGGCTGCTGTTGTAAATGTGGCGTCACTTTGTAGCATTAAGTTAAATACTACAGTAATACCTTGAGATACAAGCAACCCAACATACGAATTGTTCTTATACGCAATACAAACACTCAGTCCTTTGCATAAGGAATTACTTTCAGCGTAGACTGGAAATTGGTCGTTAACGAACAACAATAAGGTAGTTAGGCAGTAACTGCTTGTCCAATAGTCGGGAGTCTCGCCCGACTGGATGTAAACATTTCATCTTGCTTTTGGTCTCCGTGGTGTGCAGACATGCTGTCACTCTCTGCCTGTCTTTGTCGTACGAGAACAAACTGTGAGATCTTTCTCCCAATTTTCGCAACACATTTGCCTGGAGGGGGGGCCGCGCAAGAACTGTGGTGGCTTCAGGTCTAAAATTGCGGTAGACCCTCACTCCCTTTGCGTAAAATGCAGAAGGCATGAGTGTTCAGTAAATAACCCTTGTGAGACTTGTATCTCTTGGTTAGTGGAGCAGTTGGGGAGATACGAGGAAAGGAAATGAACTTTGGAGAAGTCTTCCAATTCTTCATCAGAGGGTTACACTCCTCCAATGACTCCGTAGGTGACTAATCCTTCCTTCCACCGTGTAAGCTTCCCCATCTCGGGAAATGCCTCCTTCCGCTTTTTCTCTCGATTTGTCAAGTGTAGAAGAGGGGGGAGGTACACCGACTTGGAGTTGTACTCAGGGGCTTCTACTCACTCCAAAGGGGATCCTTCTCCTTCGGGGCAAGTAGGAACTCCTCCCACTAACCCAACTTTTGCTCCCTCAGATGTGTCTGTCTCCATGGTTGGGGATTTGCAGCAGGCATGAGTGAAGTTGAGCTTGACTGGCACTCCTCTCCAGGGGCTGATGGCATATTTTTCATCAGCCCCTGTGACTCCTGGGGCAGCAGCGGGGACGACGACGACTGTCGACACCTGGTTATGTGGCACCACCTCACCTGGTGTATACTCAACACGTTACCACGGTAGCACCATCAGTGGTTGCGTCATCGGTGCCACATGCCTCAAGGACAGACCCATTTTTTCCTCCTCCCCCTCCAAGTTATGCAGTCCTCCTCCCCCCCCCCCCCCCCTCCCCCTCCAGCTACTTATGACAGCCCCAGAGACCATCCCCACTGGATCTTCCACCTGTCTCCGTGCCCATGCCTGTTGCTGCCCAGTTCCTGACTGCGAGTGCTGCTGTGGTGTCGGTGCCCCCGGTCCTGGCTCCCCTGGAGCCCGCTGCTTCGGCTATGAGGAAGCTGGCAAAGAAGTCCAAGGAGAAGCAAAAGGAGAGTGGTGGGCCTTCCGCTGGTCCTCCCGTTCCTTTGGCAACAGGAACCACCTCGTTGTCCCCAGGGGCACACGGGGTGTGGACCACAGAAGTTCATGCTTCGGTGTGTACTTCTGCACCTAGTCTGAGAGGTTCTGCCTCTAGGACCGGGACTGTCTCGGGTTCTTTTTCGCGAGTTTCCCCAAGTGCACGTACATCTACCGATGAACGTGCAGCTTCAGTTGGTGACACTGAGTCCACTCA
The DNA here is from genome assembly GCF_015104395.2 of Macrobrachium nipponense. Taxonomy (NCBI): domain Eukaryota; kingdom Metazoa; phylum Arthropoda; class Malacostraca; order Decapoda; family Palaemonidae; genus Macrobrachium; species Macrobrachium nipponense. The sequence continues at coordinate 77,205,055 of NC_061110.1, read as the reverse complement.
CCGCCACAACTCAAGCACGTTGCAGAGGGAAGGGGTGAATGACTCAGATGATTCACACCTTGCCGGTGATTGCTTGCATAGCGATCTCTCAGTTCCGGTGGTGCTGCGACAGTCCCATGGGACCATGCACTTGGTGAGATCGGTAGGAGGTCCTCCGTTTAGTCTTCTCATGAGGTTTCGGCCTCTTTGGGGACTGTGACTCATCGTGAGGACAGTGCCCGCTCTCGTCACACGGGTGGACACTATTCTCCGCACGATCATTGTGTGACCCTCGTGTGACCGGACGGTATGAGTGCCGGATAGCTGTTCTTGTGACGTGCGAGAGCGTCGTTACCATTCTTGGGGGAATGTTTCTCCGCAGGGAGAACACTCCTCTAGACCTGCGAGCCAATCATCACCGTGGATTGGTGATCGTTTTCGGCCTGCTCTCTCTGCTAGTTCTGCTAGCAGACCGAGCAGGAGCGTCATCAGATCTTCCTCACCTGTCCCTTCAACTTCCTCAGGATACACCGGGAGGGGTGAGGCGACCAGGGGGAACCATGGGGAGTGTTCTCCTCACGGTTCAGCCATGAGAGTGTACATTCCCGACAGGGTCTTAGGACCCAAGAGGCCATACACTCAAGTGGTTCGAGGAGATCATAGGGGGTTTGTTGAGGCTCTTCCTTCTGAGGGAAGAGGAAAGAAGAAGAGACTCATCCTAGAGGGTCTTGATGGTCCTTCTCCCCAGGATGCAGTCACTCCCAAGATTCAGAGGTCTTTTGCGGAGGTCATCGCGCTGATCCACAATGACCTAGGGGAAGGATCGACATTAGCTCCCTCTGAATGCCTTTCGCACTGTGGTCCCTCCCAGTATCCAAAGTCACTGCTTCTTCAGGACCGATAGTTCCCAGGGAAGATTCAGCTTTCAGGAGACTATGTCAGTCTGGAGGTAGGGCTATTTCCTACCTGGCCCATCAGACAGCAAACCTGTGGGCCAACCTGGTTCTTAGGAGGAGGGACGCTGTTCTAACTCGTATAACCAGGTTTGCGGATCCAGAGTTGGTATTGGGTCTAAGGAATGGACCGTTGCTTGGTTCCTCCTCTCTCTTCCCTAGAGAGATGGTGGATGCTGCAGTAGACAAGTGTAGAGCTGAAGACAGTGATTTTCTTGTCCACCAGGCAGCTGCTAAGACATCCGTGCCATCTCGTGCAACTGCAGCTAGGCCTTCAAGCCAAGCTAGAGCTTCCTCCGCCTCCAAGAAGTCTCCTCCTTTGAAGGGGGCGAGGAAAGACCCAGCCTTCTTCCTTCACTCCAAAAGGGGAACGACAGCTCCCCTTTCAACCCCCCTTCTCTTGCCGGAAGGGAGGTAAGTGAAAGAAGAAGAGAGGGAATCACTAGGGACAGCGTTCCCCCTCAGCTGCTGCCACCAGTGGAGAGGTGCCTGGCGAGTCATTGGGCAACATGGCAGCACTACGGAGCTGAGACCTGGGGCTGGGTGGTGGATGTCCTTCGGGAGGGATATCTTATGCTCTTCGAGTCAAGGCCACCCCTCACCGACAACCTGGTCCAACTTCGAACTTATATCCCTGGTTTGGCCAAGGATCTGGCACTCAAGGAAGAAGTGCTATCAATGTTGATCAAGGGAGCTGTGGAAGTTGTACGAGATCGATCACCAGGGTTCTACAGCTGACTTTTCCAGATGGAGAAGGCTACGGGGGCCTGGAGACCGGTGATGGATCTGTCTCCCTTGAACCGATTTGTTCACCAGACTTGGTTCACCATAGAGACGGCACGTTCCGTGCTCGCCTCTATCAGGGAGAACGACTTCATGCTTTCGGTAGACCTGAAGGATGCATATTTTCACGAGAGTGTTCACCTTGGTGTCAGCTTGGGCCAACTTGGTCGGGATATGTCTATTGAGGTATCTCGATGACTGGCTAGCTCTCGCAGTTGCTACAGGACAGTGATTGACTTCTTGATTTTTGTTGCAATCTAAGGATAAATTTTGAGAAGTCGGATCTCATTCCCAAGCAGAGGATAAAGTACCTGGGCATGCTGATAGATACGGTAGCAGCACGAGTCTTCCCTGCAGATACGAGAATCAGCAAGTTCAGGAAGGCAGCTCAACTGTTTTTGTCTTGACAGGAACAGCCAGCTCAGCTTTGGCAGGTCATGATTGGTCACCTGTCGTCACTAGAGAAGCTAGTCGTCCCTCATGGGTGTCTTCACCTGTGGTCTCTTCAGTTAAGACTAAAGGAGTGTTGGTCACAGGCTCAGGGTCCTCAATCCTTCCTCATCCTTCTAACAGAGGAAGTGAGGAAGGATTTAGCCTGGTGGCTAGATGACAGGAACCTCTCAATAGGAGTGGAGTTGCTCACTCCCCCTCCAGAAATGCTTCTGTTCTCAGGTGTATCGAATGAGGGTTGGTGTGCACACCTGGAGGAGTAGCTGACTGCAGGAGTGTGGAACCAGCACAACAAGCACCTTCACATCAACATCCTGGAACTCTAGGCGGCTTTCTTAGCCAAGAGTTTCAGGATCGAGAGATGGGACACTCCATGGTGTTGATGAGTGACAAAACCACAGTAGTGGCATATGTCAACAAAAGGGGGCCTAGTGTCCCTCACTTTGCATCAGTTTACAGTGCTGGTGCACGAGTGGGCTGCAGCGCACTCGGTAGACCTGTCAGCCAGATACATTCCAGGCCATTGGCTTACAGGAGTTTTATCCTTGTTGCCGATGCACGATGATAGTCATTCGCAGCTTGAACAGTTTTCTCAGCTTCAGCTACAACTTTGTTTAAATTTAACTGTACATTTCCTTGCTGATCTTAGATCTATAGCAAATAAAGTTATTGCATTAAACTAAGTGGTAGCTGAAGCTGAGAAAACTGTTTTGGCTGCTAATGACTATTATTGTGCATCGGCAGCAAGGATAAAACTCCCGTAAGCCAACGGCCATACCGCGTAACTTGTGCCATCAAACACAATCGTAGATAAATTTGAGAGAAAATCATTTTAATCAAAACTACTGGGCTTGAAAGAACACATTTTACTATTGTTTTCACGCTGATAAAAGATACATAAAGCTCTTATTATGATGAAATCAAGTGCAAATAGCGAACGGAATCACAATTTTCACACAATAAATATGGTTCCCCAATCTGTTAACAAAGAAAATAGTTTAGTTCACAACGAGAGTATTCAAGTCATATTTTGACTTAAAAACACGTTGTATAACGAAACATGACCTTGTCTCATACAAGTAGTGTCTAGATATGTGTTTATGCTAACGAGAAGCAAGAAAATTTGCTCAGAATTGAGTTAAAGACGCCGAAATAAACTCTTATTCAACATCAGCTGATTTCCAAACCAAAGTATTGACAGCTATGTGTTAGTATTTAATATTAAACTCTTATTCGACATCAGCTGCTTTCCAAACCAAAATATTGACCGCTATGTGTTATTATTTAATATGAGAATACAGTGGACCCCCCATATTCGTGTTCTCCGGATTCGTGGACTCACGGATTTGCAAATTTCTCGGTGGACTATATCTACCCATTATTCATGGGAAATTTGTCTATTCACGGTATTTTTCTGTGAGAAATATCCAGAAATTCCTGGTTTTTTTTAATCAATTTCATCATAAAATTCACTTTTTGTGATAAAACTATTAAAAAACTATTAAAAAAACCCTACCAGAATAGGCTGTTTTGAGCATTTTTGTAAGGGTTCAAACTATTCAGGATTATAACTATTCACGGGGGGGGGGGGGGGGGGGGGGGGGGGGGGGGGGGGGGGGGGGGGTCTCTGATTCGTGGGGGGACCACTGTACATACAGTATTATTGGATACAGTGAAATGATGTTTAACTTTTTAAAAGATTCACGGAAAAAAAATATACTTGTTACATTTTTATTTTATAATTATACATAGCCATCAGCAGCCTGACATCGCTCAATTATACTGATGTTGGACTGAGTCCGATTCTCATTTCGTGTCTAATTTTTTTTTCTACTATCATAGTAAGAATGCATTGAACCTCCAGAATTGACTTATATTAATAAATTACTTTACCGTATGTAGTATAGAGTATACTGTAGGCTAGGCTACTGTATTCGTATGTATATGGTACTGTACCATAGTATACACTAGGCTAACTCTTGTTAATGTTATTCAGTTTCTCTCTGTACTGAATTATCATAATCCAATATGCATTGAACCTAGAGAATTAGCTGAAATTAATAATTATACTGTATATGTATAAAGTATACTATGCCGTGTAGGCTAGACTACCCCATATGTAAATATGATACCGATTACCCTAGTGTAGGCTAGGCTATATTCAAGATACGATTTTCCAACAAGCGATGGGTTTTTTGGAACCTAACCCCATCATAAGTCAGAGAATACCTGTACTTGTGTGTTTCTCAATTAACACATGTCTTTTTTCATAAATTAGGATGGTTTGAGGATGTTTCACAGGGCTGGAACAGATTAAATCTATTTCAGTTATTTTGAATTGGGGAAATTTGTTTGACATAAGAATAGCTTGATTTACGAGCTCGGTTACAGAATGAATTAAACTTGTATCGCAAGGTATTACTGTACTTAGTTTGTTAGGAGTATTATCTTTTTTATAACCAAAATTTGTAATAGTTTACCTAGTGCAGATGTGGTGTCCATAAGGGTAAGAGTTCAGAATGACAAATAGAAAAAGGGTAGTAGGTGCATTAAGGTCTCATAACACTAGATCTAGAATTAAGACAGTGGCAGGTAATTCAGAGGAATTTGTGATAAATGTTGGTGTCTGCAGTAATGGAAGAAGTTACAAAGGTGTTTAGAAAATGGGTCTCGTGGGAGGTGCTTTATGCATATGACTTAGTGTTTACACCAGGATCTGAGGTGGTAAGTAAGGAGGAGTATAGCAATCTGTGTTTTTGCATGCACATGCACATAGAGAGAGAGAGAGAGAGAGCATGTATATTGTGTCATAATGTGATATTCATGAATGTATAGACATGCTAACAAACACATTGAAAAGTATATGTATTTAACACTATATGTATTAAGTTCAGTCCTCTACTGCATTAGATAAGTGTCTATCAGAATATTGTTCCAGAGAGAACAATTGTTTTAATGAAATTCATATAAGGAACTGTTTTTACTTATGATTAACAATGCTGTCTTGTTCTGTATTGCACATAAAGTACAGTGACACATCCTTTAACCATAAACCCTAGAATTTCAGATCATGTGACCACACAGTGAAATCAAATCACTTTAATATAATGCAATTAAGATACTGTTTTTAGATATAATATAATGCAATTAAGATACTGTTTTTATATATATATATATATTTGATTAACAATGTTTTGCCATAGTATGATTCCTATTCTGAATACAAGTAAAATTGAGGTCAGTTAAGTACAGGTGATAGTGTGACAGGTTCTAAAAACAAATAATGTTAAGGCAATAAATAAGTGAACAGAAGACCAGTGAAAGTATTCCAAGAGGAAGAGCATGTATGATATGTTAACGCACTTTTGATGGAAGTTGAATTTTCACGTTGTCAGTCTTGATCATTGGAATTTAAAGCTGTGGAATTTTTATGCTCCTGGTTCTTTTGTAGTGCAGATCATGCCCGTTTTTACACTATTGTCAGCACCTCAAGTACCATTGAAAGGCATAGATGAGTATAAATATGTTAAAGGAAACAAATAAAACAGTTTAAAAATTTAATTCAAGTTTATTTGGTTATTTGATCAGCTTTAGCCCCTTGTACCACTTATCTTCTTGACATTGATAGTGCCAGATTAAAGATGACAAGACAACTTGTTCCTTGGAAATACTACTCTGCATTGTCAGTAATGCTTTTGATACAAATTCAGTAATGCTAACAAAGTATAATATTCTTTTTTTGTTTGCACTTAGACTTTGATAAGCACTGAGAGAATTTAAGTGAAGGGCATTTTAACAGAGCAAAGTAATTGTGCATCGGTAATAATTGTATAACATACTTGGAGGGTTGTTTTCATAATTGTTTGACATCACTACAATGTCTTGTCATGAGTGTGTGTGGCAGATTTAATTTTTAAATTTTTTGTAGGGTTAAAAGACTTATGAATAATAGTCTGTTCTGCTAGATTAGGAAATGTTTGGCTATTTCATTTTCATCAGTTAAAATATTTTGTTATAGTTGCTTCAGTGCACTAATGTGTAGTTGTTGGTTTTAACAGAATACGATCATCAAAAAGTCAGTCGGAAGGTACCACTGATTCTGACGGATTAGGTTCATCACAGGATTTAACCAGTAGTTCTAGTCAGTTGCCAGGACAGAACAGTCTAGATGAAGTTGACAACACAACATCTCCACTGGATTATGATACTGTTTTGGTCATATCGCTTAATGTGCCTAGTCCCCCAGAATGCCCAGGATTCATGTCTGAAGAAAAAGTACTCTCTACTATGCAAGTAAGTATTTCACTGTTAATGCAGTTTTCCTGTGTGAGCTTTGCTGGATTTGATTTTTTTGGAAGACTAAATATAAGCTTTATATACTCACATCGCCGTAGGGGGTAATGCCATCAGTGCACCTTGTGCGATGCACTGTAAGCAAAACTTAAGGTTCTTTGCAGCGTGCCTTCGGGCCTCAGCTGTACCCCTTTCATATTCTCTTTATTCCATCTTACTTTGCAATCTCCTAACAGTTGATTCATAGTGCAACTGCTTTGAGGTTTTCCTCCTGTTAACGTTAACCTTTCAAACCTTTTACTCTCAATTTCCATTTCAGTGCTGATTGACCTCATAGGTCAATTCAATTCTATAGACTTTCATGAACTATGATTTTTTTTATATAATTATGCAATGCTAGTAGGATTCTGTGTTAGGCAGCATGTCATTTTGTATATAGATCATATTTATTTGAGCAATGTTTTGTAATGTTAAAGAAAGCTTACATCTTCATGCCAGTCAGCTGCAGTTGGCACTTTAAAAAGAACACTTGGCTGACCTGGATGGACTGTCTAGTTCACCTGTTCTCCACCAGGTGGGTTTCGGTTTTGTGATGCCAGGGCGATTTATCCCGAAAATTACCATTTTTCAAATTCTATCTCCTCCCTTAATATTAAGACATGGGATTACTACCATATATAGACCTGATGTAGACCTCCAATTAAATGAATTTTTTTTCTAAAAGTCAATTTTTGCTTGATAGGAATTTTTCATTATGACAAAAAAATAAACCCTATAAGTCAAGAAAAAAAAATTTATCAAAAAAAGACGAAAAAAAAATTGGAAAAAAGGGCTCTGTGTGATTGTTCTATAATGCCTTTCTAAGTTATATACCAAATTTCAATGCTATAGATTTCAGACTAAGTGAGAAGATAGAATTTGAAGGTCAATAAGTATAGTTTTGAGATACGGGCGTTCAAAGTTTTCCTTTGTATTTTTATAAAGACAGTGTTCATAAATAATGATTATTATCAATGTATATTTCTTTTTTGGGTATTAATAAACCAAAACTATGTTATTTATCATAATTTAATCATAAATGATGATCTCTGCTTATTACAGCAAATTTTCTTCTTCTGTATGTTAGTGAGATGTTTTCATTGTATTTTCCTCTTTGGCATGATGAAATTCTTGCCGAAACAAAGATAAACAAACATAAAAGTAAGAGAATGTCACAGGTGAAACTTGAACGTGTAGTACTCTCTTTTTACAAAGACAATGTTAATAAATCATAATTATTATGAATTTTATATTCCTTTTTGGGTATTAATAAACCAAAACTATTATGAATTTTATATTCCTCTTTGGGTATTAATAAACCAAAACTATGTTATTTATCATAAATGAAGATCCTTATACTCAAAGGTAGCCTGGGGCACAGTGCGACGTGTGCATCAGACAAGATGTGGGGGTTCCTTACTACGCACCCCTCCCTCTCTATCTTCACTAACTACGCAAATATTGTGTGTATTATGATATTCTGTAATCATATTAGAACGAATTTTCTTTGTCTGCATGTTAGCGAGATGTTTTGCTTCTCTTTTTGCCGAAACAAAGATAAACACGTAAAAGCAAGCAAATGCCAGAGATGGAACTCGAACATGTACACTACATGAGCTTTGTGCTCGCACTGAAAGGTGGTAAGCTGCTGACTTCCCCTCTGCGACTCATGGAATCTCTACAGATGCCATTGCTCACAATTTCTTTAACAATAATTATCAAAATTTACGAAAGCAGAAGAAATATTTCATTTTTTTGTACAGATCAATGTTTTTGCCTTATTGAGTTACGTTTACTAATTACCCTATAACTACGAAAGTAAGAGGAATTTTGACGAAATATTTCGTATACGTATTCTCCATTGCCATACGAAGCTCCATGAATTTTTTCATGACTTTGCATTTTTTGCCCTATACCCCCATATACGTACAAGGGTACCGGCGGGCCCCCCTGAAGGAAAAGGAAAGTCCCAGAAAAGTTGGTTGGGCTGGTCGAGATGATATATAAAAGAATGCACACAAAAGTGATAACAGCAGTTGGGGAAACAGAAAACTTTAAAGTTAGTGTTAGATTACACCAGGGGTCAGCATTAAGCCCATTTTTGTTTGTGCTGGTCATAGATGTGTTGAGTGAAGCGATCAGGAATGAAGAACTGTGGGAATTCTTGTACGCCGATGATCTGGTGATTACTGCCGGAAATAAGGAGGACCTACAGAGAATGTACGCCGATGATCTGGTGATTACTGCTGAAAATGAGGAGGACCTACAGAGAATGGTTGGAGAGTGGCAGGAAACTTTAGAGAGTGGTAATTATAAAACAGGCAGAAAAGTTTAAATACTTACGATCGACTTTAAGCCAAGAGGGAGGCTGTGAGGCTGAAGTTGACAGAAGGATAAATGCTGCATGGGGGAAGTGGAGAGAGGTAGCTGGAGTGGTATGTGATAAGAAAATGCCAATCAAGCTAAAAGTCAAGATATATAACGCTGTGATAAGACCAGTGTTAATTTATGGCGCAGAAACGTGGCCTCTAAGAAGAAAAGAGGAAGTAAAGCTTGAGAGAACAGAGATAAGAATGCTGAGGTGGATTATGGGAATATTGCCGCTTGCGAGATTGGAAAATGATGAAATAAGAGGGAAGACTTAGTAAAGATTACAGAGGTGATAAGTGTGACACAATTGAGATGGTATGGGTATGTGTTGAGGATGGATGACAAGGAGGGAGTGAAGAGGGCTTGGGAGGAACCTATTAGAGGAAGAAGATCAAGAGGGAGACAGAATTAGATGGCGAGGTAAAGTGAAGGAAGACATGGAGAGAAGAGGTTTGGTGGAGGATGATGCTTTAGATAGAAGGCAGTGGAGAAGGCACATCAGGCAACCGACCCCTTAATGTAGGGATAACGGTGGGAAAGAAGATATAAGAGTTGGTCAAAACCTGCTCGGCCTATTGAGGATCTATGTCTTGATTTCAAAAGGATGAGAGTTCTCACAACACTAGTAAGAGCTGATTATTGCACCCCTCTGATTCCAGTAAGACAATGTGTAGGCCTTGTGGAGTCTGGCAAGAGTTAGATACTGAACCCTAGGTGGTGGAAGTAATCAAGCAGAATTATATTACAGGCAGTCCCCGGTTATCGGCGGGGGTTCTGTTCTTGGCAGGCTGCTGATAAGAGCAAAACCGCCATCAACCGAAACTTGGCAATTTATGATGCTTATGGCACCAAGTTTCGGTTAATGGCACCTGTTAGGTATGTTATGGTGCCATAACTACTATCGGCACCTTATGGCGCTGATAACCGAAACCTGGGCCGTTATAGCGCTGACAACTGAAACTTGGCCCGTTATGGTCCTATAAGTCACCAATTTTATGGAAAACTGGATCGCCATTAACCGTGTTCACCGATAACAGATGACTGCCTGTATTCCTTTTCATGCTTCTCCTCCTCTTCTATCAGCATCACTGATTGCCTTTCCTTCTTAACTTCATCACCAGGAGAAGATCCTAGTCTTGCAACAGGAAGTCGAATCTCTGTTAGAGAAGTTGCCTAAACCCCCCAGGCTTCTACAATCACCCATTTCCTGTTCTGTAAGTGTCCAAATCTTAGAGACCAGTATTGGATATCTACAACCTTAAGAAGTTCATTTGACAGATCCCCTTTTCCATGGAGCCCGCCTGCACAGTTCTAGTGGCTATTAAGCAAAATGATTGGGTGATTTCCATGGACATTCAGGACACTAATTTCTGTGTACTTATACCATGCAAGGCTCTATGTAATGGTCTACCTTATATGCTGGCATATAAGGCAACTTTGCGTATGCGACGAGTGACCCCCATTTTTCATTTAAAAATGTAGCTTTAGAGGTATGTAAACCGTATAAAACGACCCCCCAATTTATTGAATTAAATAACTCAATCAGCTGATGTAAGTTAGCTGGTACATAAATAAAAACAATGATCATTGGAATTATTGTACCAAAAATGTGTAAAATTTGTATCTTCAAGATTTTAACATTTTTGGCAAAGCTAACCATTATGAAAAAACACTTTTGTATTCCCTTAGGAAAAATATATGGTAAACATCATGACAAATGCTCAACGCCTGTGACGTCGCTGTCGGCCGAATACGTTATACCCATTGGAAGTAAATCCCCATGAATGTATCTCTTTACAGTTTGAAAGAATCCCAATATTATGGATAACTTTAGTTTGATTATAAAATACTACCAAGGAAGTATTGGGTTTTAGTAAACAGCAAGGCTTGTAAGTCAAGCACGACTGAGAACTACGAACAATGAGCAGAATGCAGAATATTTTAGGGGCAAAAGCACCATCTGAAACAGGCAAAAACACACATGTACTTCATTTAATTTACTATGTTTGTAAATAAAGTACCTGCAATTTTAAAGCTAGCTTTCATAATTTATGAAAGAAACATATCTGAATTAAGTTCCATTCGGCAAATAAAGACAGTGATGATATCAGTAAAGCAAAATCAGCTGATTGCTTTAAGATTACTATAATCAAAACCAGAATGCAAATGGTAGATTGCTTTGTTCATATTATAATACAATAATATGATAATAATAGTACATGCAATATGATTAGATACCGTAAAACAACAGGTTTATTAAAATTATCATTATTCTCAATATATACACAACTATTATTCGACTTTTGTCAATGGATATCTGTCAATGTAACAACCTAACCGGGACAACAGTCTCTCTCTCTCTCTCTCTCTCTCTCTCTCTCTCTCTCTCTCTCTCTCTCTCTCTCTCTGTGTATTGAGGATATAATGTTTTACTGTATCTAATCATATTGCATACATTATTACCATATTATCGTATTATAATATGTACAGGGTGATCTGCCATATGCATTCTGGTTTTGTTTACACTCTTGAAATAATCAGCTGATTTCATTTTACCTACATCATCACTGTCTTTAGTTGCCAAATGGAACTTAATTGAGAGATACGTTTCTTTTGTAAATTATTAAAGCTGGGTTTAAAAATCGCAACTACTTTATTTATAAGCAGTAAATTAGAGCGTGTGTTTTTGCCCTTTTCAGATGGTTCTCTCTCTCTCTCTCTCTCTCTCTCTCTCTCTCTCTCTCTCTCTCTCTCTCTCTCTCTCTCTTCTCTCTCTCTCATAGTAGTGCAGAAGATAAGAGGCAATTCGAAAAACTATTGGATATGCTACTAGAGTACAACATTCAACAAATAAATCACCTGCCAACAAGAAAGGAAAATACTTTAGACCTAGTATTTATGAACGAGGTGAATTATATTAAAGAAATAATAGTTTATAATATGAGTATTTCAGACCATAATGTCATAGAATTAACAGTCCATTCCAAAGCAAGTGAAAACAGAGATAACCAAGAAATGAAAAAGTGGGAAGGATATGGAAAATACAACTTCTACAGTAAAAGTATAATGGTAAAAAATAAATGAAGAATTAAACAAAGATTGGGATAACATTTTTGTAAGTGATGATATAAAGGTAAATACGGAGATGATATATAAAATATTAGAGAAAATAGTGGATAAATATATACTGAAGAAGAAAAGTAAACATCAGTCATGCATACCAAGAGACAGAAGGATCTTGTTCCAGAAAATCAGAAAGTGGAAAAAAGGTCTTGCAGAAGAAAAAATTCATGGAAAGTGATCGAACTAAAAAGTAAGATAGAAAATGCAGAACAAAAGATTATACAATCAAAAGAAAATAAAAAACAGGACTTGGAAGAAAAAACCCTAGTAAATATCAAGCAAAACCCCAAACTATTGTACTCATATGTAAAAAAGATGAATAAAAGAAGAATAGAAATAGGCCCTCTAAGAATTGAAGGGAGATTAACGAATGAAAAACAGGAAATATGCAACATATTGGCAGAACGATATAAGAGAGAATTCACCCCTAGAATTGATAATGAAGATAATGATACAGAAGCAAGGGACAAAAATAGTGAATATTTAGCTGACATAGATATTAAAGAAGCTGATATTGTGCAGGCTATTAACCCTTAAACGCCGACTGGACGTATTTTACGTCAACATTTTTTGTCTCTCGGGTGCCGACTGGACGTATTTTACGTCGACATACAAAAGTTTTTTTTAAAATTCGCGGAAAAATACTTTTAAGCCTACCAGCCGAAAACTCTTGAATCACGCGCCTTGGGGGATGCTGGGAGTTCACGGATCAAGGTGTTGTTTTGTTTACAATTGTTACGCAGCCGCGCAAGCGCGAATTTCTTTCTTGCTGCACTATAAAGTATCTGTGGCACATCTCGGAAATTATTTTGTCACTTTGACATAATTTTTGTACCATTTTAAATTAGACCGTTACATGGGTAGTCTATATATGAAAATGTGCGCATTTTTATGTAGAATACAAAAAAAAAAAATACTCATGATTGTAGCTTTTATCAGTTTTGAGATATTTTCATATAAATAACGATAAGTGCCAAAATTTCAACCTTCGGTCAACTTTGACTCTACCGAAATGGTCGAAAAATGCAATTGTAAGCTAAAACTCTTATATTTTAGTAATATTCAATCATTTACCTTAATTTTGCAACTAATTGGAAGTCTCTAGCACAATATTTCGATTTATGGTGAATTTATGAATAAACTTTTTCCTTACGTCCGAGCGGTAACTCTTCCGAAAAAAATCATACATGCGATTGTGGTAATGTTTGCACCATTTTAAATTAGCCGTTACATAAAGTTTTATATATGAAAATGTGTGCAATTTCATGTAGAATACAACAATAAATAATTGAAGGTTGTAGCTTTTCTCATTTTTGAAATATTTGCATATAAATCACGATAAATAGAAAAAAAACCATGTTCGGTCAACTTTGACTCTACCGAAATGGTCGAAAAACGCAATTGTAAGCTAAAACTCTTACAGTCTAGTAATATTCAGTCATTTATCTTCATCTTGAAACAAATTTGAAGTCTCTAGCACAGTATTTAGATTTATGGTGAATTTAAAAAAAAAAACTTTCCTTCCCCCCCGCGCGCAGATTCTCCGCCACAAATCTCCGAAATGCGTATGTCCCATTCTCGGAATATTTGCTCCATTTCATATTAGGCATTTCATATAGTTTTATATATGAAAATGTGCGCAATTTTATGTAGTATAAAACGAAAAATATTTGAAGGATTTAGCTTTTCTTATTTTCGATATAATTGCATATAAAAAAAAATATATAAAAAAATTCGACATTCGGTCAACTTTAACCCGTCAGATATGGTCGAAAACTGCATTTGTAAGCTAATACTCTTACAGTATAGTAATATTAAATCATTTGTCTTAATTTTGAAAGAAATTGGAAGTCTCTAGGACAATACTTAGATTTATGGTGAATTTTTGAAAAAAATATTTGTTTATGTCCACTCATTACGAATTCATGCATTATTTTGTGATAATATTTTCTCTGTGTTGCTTTTATTGTTTTACAATGTGTTATATACCTAAATGATTGCAATTTAGTGTACATTACAACGAAAAAAGTAACTTGTTACCTTAAACCGTTTTGCGCACAGAGCGATTTGAATACAATTACATATGAAATTTCGTTTTTGCGCTATCATATATCACATTATTTATATATGATAATGATAATTTTTTTAATTTCTGATGTTTGCATACTAAACTTCAGGCAATGACAAAAAAAGGAGCCAAAAATGAACTCTTAATCTTGAAAACTAAGCGCGCTGTGATTTTTTGAAAAAATTATTTTTTCCTCTTCCGCGCTCACTCTGAAACACCTCTGGCACACGGGAGACATTTTTTTTTTTACCGCTTCGGCGTTTAAGGGTTAATGAAATTAAAAATGGAGCTGCAGCAGGGCTTGATGGTGTCCCTGCTATTTTGTTAAAGAAAGTAGTTCATTCTATCGCAAAGCCACTTGCAATATTATTAAGACAAAGGGTAGATACAGGCAAGATTTATGATGAGCACAAATTAGCATATATTACCCCTACTTTCAAAAGTGGATCAAGACTAGAGGCAAGTAATTATAGGCCTGTGAGTCTAACATCACATATTATGAAAGTATATGAAAGGGTAATGAAGAAAAATATGAAACATTTAATAAAAAATAATTTGTTTAACCCTCTTATGCCGACTGGACGTATTTTACGTCAACATTTTTTGTCTCCCGTGTGCCGACTGGACGTATTTTACGTCGACTTACAAAAGTTTTTTTTAAAATTCGCGGAAAAATACTTATAGGCCTACCAGCCTAAAACTTTTGAATCACGCGCCTTGGGGGATGCTGGGAGTTCACAGATCAAGGTGTTGTTTTGTTTACAATCGTTACGCAGGCGCGCAAGCGCGAATTTCTTTCTTGCCGCACTATAGAGTATCTGTGACACATCTCGGAAATTATTTCGTCAATTTGACATAATTTTTTTACCATTGTAAATTAGCCGTTACATGAAGTATTATATATGAAAATGTGTGCATTTTTATGTAGAATACAACAATAAAATACTCATGATTGTAGCTTTTATCAGTTTTGAGATATTTTCATATAAATAATGATAATTGCCAAAATTTCAACCTTCGGTCAACTTTGACTCTACCAAAATGGTCGAAAAATGCAATTGTAAGCTAAAACTCTTATATTTTAGTAATATTCAATCATTTACCTTAATTTTGCAACTAATTGGAAGTCTCTAGCACAATATTTCGATTTATGGTGAATTTATGAAAAAACTTTTTCCTTCCGCGCGGTAACTCTTCCGAAAAAAATCATACAAGCGATTGTTGTAATGTTTGCACCATTTTAAAATTAGCCGTTACATAAAGTTTTATATATGGAAATGTGCGCAATTTCATGCACAATACAACTAAAAACAATCCATGGATGTAGCTTTTATCAGTTTTGAGATATTTTCATATAAATAACGATAAGTGCCAAAATTTCAACCTTCGGTCAACTTTGACTCTACCAAAATGGTTGAAAAACGCAATTGTAAGCTAAAACGCTTATATTCTAGTAATATTCAAGCATTTACCTTCATTTGGCAACAAATTGGAAGTCTCTAGCACAATATTTCGATTTATGGTGAATTTATGAAAAAAATTACATTTTCTTTACGTCCGCGCGGTAACTCTTCCGAAAAAATCATATGTGCGATTGTGGTAATGTTTGCACCATTTTAAATTAGCCGTTGCATAAAGTTTTATATATGGAAATGTGCGCAATTTCATGTAGAATAAAACAAAAAATAATTGAAGGTTGTAGCTTTTCTCATTTTCGAAATATTTGCATATAAATCACGATAAATAGAAAAAAACCATGTTCGGTCAACTTTGACTCTACCGAAATGGTCGAAAAACGCAATTGTAAGCTAAAACTCTTACAGTCTAGTAATATTAAGTCATTTATCTTCATCTTGAAACAAATTCGAAGTCTCTAGCAAAATATTTAGATTTATGGTGAATTTAAAAGAAAATTTTCCTTCCCTCCGCGCACGGATTCTCCGCCACAAATCTCCGAAATGCGTACGTACCATTCTCGGAATATTTGCTCCGTTTCATATTAGGCATTTCATAGAGTTTTATATATGAAAATGTGCGCAATTTCATGTAGAATAAAACGAAAAATATTTGAAGGTTGTAGCCTTTCTTATTTCAGAAATAATTGCATATAAAAATATATATATAAAAAAAAATTTGACATTTGGTCAACTTTAACTCGTCAGATATGGTCGAAAACTGCAATTGTAAGCTAATACTCTTACAGTATAGTAATATTCAATCATTTGTCTTCATTTTGAAAGAAATATGAAGTCTCTCGGACAATATTTAGATTTATGGTGA
This sequence comes from Macrobrachium nipponense, assembly GCF_015104395.2. Lineage (NCBI taxonomy): Eukaryota > Metazoa > Arthropoda > Malacostraca > Decapoda > Palaemonidae > Macrobrachium > Macrobrachium nipponense. The sequence goes on along the minus strand of NC_061110.1, from coordinate 77,188,717 downwards.
ACTTTTGAAAAAAATATTTGTTTACGTCCGCGCGTTACGAATTCATACATTATTTTGTGATAATATTCTCTCTGTGTTGCTTTTATCGTTTTACAATGTGTTATACACCAAAATGATTGCAATTTAGTGTACATTACAACGAAAAAAAAAAGTAACTTGTTACCTTTAACCGTTTTGCGCACAGCGCGATTTGAATACAATTATATATGAAATTTCGTTTTATTGTAGTGTCTTACCGAACAATTATAGAGCCGTGATTTCCACGAGCGGCAGGATACTAAATTCAAATTTAGCGCGTCGGCGTCGCCCAACACTGGTGGTGATGACGTCATCTCCCTCCACTCGCGGGAGAACCAGGTACAACTGCCCAGGTGAATCCAATTCTTTTCCTGCCGGCGTCCGGTGAACATCGGTGTCGGTGCGGTTGGATGACTTTGCTTCGCTTTTTTTTTCTGGTGGAATTGATCTTCGGAATTGGGTGAAGTTACTCTTTTTTGGTTGGCGTTGTTTGTTATTTTGCTTTGTTTTACTTAGGCGTTGCCATGTCGGATTTCCTAGTCCGTCGGGAGTTAGGTTTTGCATCTCAGGATGTAAAACTAGATATCCAAGTTAGAGTATGATTCTCACACTAAATGTGTTAAGTGTAGGGGACAGGTTTGTTCAGCAGATCGAACATGTAACGAGTGTAGTGATTGGACTGATTCTCAATGGAAGTTTTTAGTTCATACTCGGAGAAATTAGCTAAAGACAGAATTAGAAAAGCAGCGCTTAGGGAAAAGTAGACTTAGCTCTGCTTCGTCTTGCGATGCATCTGTTCCTTCTGTTTCTCCTCAAATTGTTATGTCTCCTTTAAACTACACCTCCTATTCTCCTACTAATCTCACTTCTCCGGCTTCCCGTGTTAGTTTCTTCCGACACCATTGCCAGTCTGGAATCGAGGTTAGACAGAAATTTTCGGTACAGCGAATACAGTTTGCAATTTGGTTAATTAAGTTAAGACGTTTTGGAGAAAGCGGCCAATCAGGTAAGAGTGTAGTTGAGGGTGCGTCTGTCTGTCCTGACACGTCTCCTAGACAAAGGTCACTGTCCAGCTCCCCCGCACCGGGGAGAAGACATACCGGAAGTCCAAGGGAGTCGATCGGGATTTGACCCACAGACAGGCGCCTCTCTTGTTGAGCCTGTTGCGCCTCAACAGGGCTCGGTTAAGCGTTGGAAAGGTGTTGCGGTCAGACGCCTTTCGAATGATTCAAGCGAATCGTCTCGGTCGCGCGGGCGCTTGGCGGAGATTCGCCCGTTTCGCGTCCTTAAAGAGGCGTTCAGGCGCCGATTCTTCGCCTCCTCCAGTCAAGCGGTATAAGGAGCCTGAGAGTAGGGTTGCGCCGCGGCCGTTAGCGGATCGTTCGTCGCCTCAATCTGTGCCTTTTTCGGCTCCATCTACTAGTAGAGATTGTGGTTTTAGCGCGATGTAGCTAGCAGTTTCTCGGGTGTTTCTTTAGGCGCTTTTTCGTCTGTTAAGCCCTGATGCGCCTGTTTCGCCTCGAATTTCGGCGGCTCCGAGCGAGGCGCAAATAGTTTTTCCGCCTCCTGCTGAACATTTAGGCTCTTCCAAGCCTTCGTTAACTGTTTTTGATTCGTCTCTGGCGCCTTTGCGCAAGCAGTTAGAGATGTTAACCAACTGGATGAATGAGTCCAAGGGTGGTTCGAAACCTTCAGATCCGGTTGTAGTTCCGTCTACTTCTTCGGCGGGTTATCGGAGAATGAAGAAGAAGTAGAGTAGGAGGATTCACATCACCTCTCGTGTTATTCACGTCTCCCTTAGATTTCTTCTGGTATCTTATCCAGATTATTTTGAGAAAGCGGCTCCGCGCTCCCCAACTTCGACTTTTTTGATGAGGAGGAAAACTTCAGACCCTCTCCTCCCAAAACTTGTTCTATCTAAAGCGGTTTAGACATTCGTTGAAAGAGACGGAGAAATGGATGTCTATGAAAAAGAGACTTAGGGAAGGCTCTTTTTGCTTACCCTCCCTCTAAGTTGCTTCGTAAGAGGTATAGGTTTTATGTAACTGGGGAAGCTCTTCTCTGGGAGTTCTGCCCCTCCCAGGGAGACTTCTCCAGTTTAATCGACTCCTCTAGAAGATCTCGCTTTCGCCGCAGCGAAAGTTTTCTTTACAGCGCCTGAGTTGGACCACGTTGTAAAGAATCAATTTAAACTTTTGGAAGTCTTTAGCTTCCTTGATTGGACTATTGGCGCTTTAGCGGCCAAGATCGAAGACTGTCCTTCTCTTTCCCAGGAGTTAGCGGAGGATTGGATTGGTGTTCTGTCCTGTGCGGACAAATCCATTAGGGATGGATGTGATGAGTTAGCTTCGCTCATCGCCTTTGGTACCCTTAAGAAAGGCAACTTTGGGGCTCCTTTGCTTCTAAAAGGGTTACGTCCCAACAGAAGTCTGCTCTCTTGTTTTGCTCCTTTTGTGAAAGATAACCTCTTTCCAGACGATGTAGTGTTGTCAATTTCGTCTGCGCTAGATAAGAAATCTACTTCGGATTTACTGGCACAGTCTACTAAGAGACCTAAAGCTCCTGTGGAGACTGGTTCCTTCGGTTTCTCCTCTGGCCCAAGCGCCTTTTCGAGGGAGAAAACCCAAGCGCTTCTTTCGGCCGAAATCGAATTTGCGACCTCAGTCTAAGGCCTCGGCCAAGGTTAACAAACCTTCCAAATGAAAGCTCGGTTCTTCATGCACCAGTGGGAGCCAGGCTGGCTCTGTTTTGGGAGGAATGGGACAGAGAGCAGAAGCCTGGGTAGTGGCAAGTACTCAAGTTCGGCTATCGTATTCCTCTCGTTTCACCTCCCTCGCTCTCACCTGTGCCAATTCCATTCCAGGCATACTCTCCGGGCTCAGACAAATTTCTGGCGCTAGCCGCAGAAGTGGAAGCGCTTGTTCTCAAAGAAGCGATAGAACAGATAGAAGGGGATTTTCCTCCAGGCTTTTTTTTTACAATCGCCTTTTTGTAGTTCCCAAGTCATCAGGGGGCTGGAGGCCGTTTTGGATGTGAGCGCCCCTGAACTTGCATGTCCAGAAAACAAAATTTCATATGGAGACCACTCGGTCGGTTCTGGAGTCCATCAGACAGGGGGATTGGATGGTCTCTCTGGACATGCAAGACGCTTATTTTCACATTCCGATACATCGCGAATCTCGGAAGTACCTGAGGTTCATGTTCGAAGGCAAGGTGTTTCAATTTCGGGCGCTTTGCTTCGGACTAGCGACCGCTCCTCAAGTTTTCACCAGGGTTCTATCCCCGATAGGAAGCTGGCTACACATAGGAGGTAAGAATCTCCCTCTATCTGGACGATTGGCTTCTCCGGTCGGAATCAGAGAGTCGGTGCATGAAGGACCTTGGAACAACTCTGGATCTTGCCAGAAAGTTAGGAATTCTGGTCAACAAACAGAAGTCCCAGTTGGTTCCATCTCAGAGCATCCTTTATTTGGGGATGATTCTGAATGCTCAAGTTTTTCGGGCTTTTCTGTCCCCGAAGAAGGGTTCAAGGCTGTCTGGAGACAGTTCAGGAGTTCTTGGACAAAAGGTAAGTTCTGCCAATCAGTGGATGAGGCTCCTGGGCAAATTGACGTCAGTGGAGAAATTTGTGACGTTGGGAAGACTGCACATGAGACCTCTGCAGTTTTTCCTGAGAGCCTCTTGGTGCAGGAAGACACAACCAGACTCGATTACCTTTCCTGTCACAGATCAAATAAAAGAGGACCTAAGGTGGTGGCTCTCTCGAGCAAGGTTGGAAGAAGGGTTAGATTTACGACCCATCCTCCCGAACCTACAGTTCTTTTCCGACGCATCGGACACAGGTTGGGGAGCCCTACTGGGAAATCAACGGACTTCAGGAGCTTGGTCGGAGAAGGAGAAGAAGTTCCACATAAATGTAAAGGAACTGTTAGCAATTTTCTTAGGGCTCAGACAGTTTCGGAGCTTAGTAGAAGGCCGAGTAGTGGCAGTGCATTCCGACAACTCCACGGCCTCTCTCGTACGTGCGGAAACAGGGGGGGACTCAGTCTTTCTCTCTGTACGAAGTAGCCAAGGATCTCCTCCTGTGGTCAAACGAAGCGAAGGTTCAGCTAGTCCCGAGATTTGTTCCGGGAAAGATGAACGTCCTGGCGGACGAGTTAAGTCAGTCAACAGCAAGTGTTACCTACTGGAGTGGACTTTGGACAACAAGATTTGTCAGAAAACTTTTGGCGCCTTTGGGGACGACCGTCAATAGACCCTGTTCGCGACATCGAGGAACAACCGTCTTCTTCTGGTTTTGTCCAGTCCCCAGATCCTCTAGCTTGGTCGGTGGTCACGCAATGCTGTTGGATTGGTCGGGTCTGGAAGCTTATGCATTCCCTCCGTTCGGTCTAATAAGAGAGGTGCTGAACAAGTTCATGTCGCACAGCAATGTAACGCTAACGTTAATCGCTCCCTTTTGGCCCAGGAAGAGTGGTTCCCGGACCTTCTCCAGTTTGTTAGTAGACTTCCCCAGACTTCTTCCTCCAGAGAAGTCTTCTCAAACAACCTCACTTCAAGAGGTTCCACCAAAACTTGTCCGCTCTAGCTCTGACAGGGTTCAGACTGTCCGGAATCTTGTCAGAGCGAAAGGATTTTCAAGAAGAGCTGCAGAAGCTATCGCTCGTTGTAGGAGAGAGTCTTCTAACAAACTCTATCAAGGGAAGTGGAGAATCTTCAGAGAGTGGTGTAGAAGTGCTAAAGTCTCTACTTCTGCGACCTCTTTAACAGAAATAGCAGATTTTCTTCTATTTCTTAGGAACTCTAAGAAACTGGCTCCTTCGACGATCAGAGGATATAGAGCCATGCTCTCCTTTCGGTTTTTCGACATCGAGGTTTGGATATTTCCTCCAATTCAGATCTGTCGGACCTCATTAGGTCTTTCGAAACCACTAAGCTCCCGCAAGATACAGTGGCTTGGAACTTAGATGTGGTGCTTAAGTTCCTCATGGGGCCACCGTTTGAGCCTTTGAAGTCGGCTTCACTCAGGAACTTGACTAAGAAGGCACTCTTTCTTATTGCACTAGCTTCTGCTAAGCGTGTCAGCGAATTGCACGCTATAGACAAAAGAGTCGGTTTCTCTCAAGGCAATGCTGTATTTTCGGTATCTTTGACCTTTCTAGCCAAAAATGAGAATCCTTTCTAATCCTTGGCCGAGGAGTTTTGTGGTAATGGGAACTTATCTGATTTGGTTGGACATGAGGAGGAAGAAAGGCTCTTATGTCCAGTCAGGGCTATAAGCAGTATCTGTTTGCCACTAAGGGTATCAGAGGACAATCTTCTAAGCTCTGGACCTCGGTTCAAAATCCCTCTCGTCCTCTTTCTAAGAATGCTATATCGTTCTTTATTAGAGAGCTTATCAGGGAAGCTCACTCGCAGTCCGAGAACGACAATCTTTCCGTTCTGAGAGTTAAAGCTCACGAGGTTAGAGCAGTGGCAACTTCTTTAGCATTCAAGAAAGAATTTATCTTTAAGCTTCGATTCTTCAGAGCACGTTCTGGAGATCGAATTCGGTTTTTTGCGAGTCATTATCTCAAAGAGATAGAAACGGTTTTCGAGAATTGTAAAACGTTAGGTCCCCGGTGGCGGTTTCTGGCATGGTGTTGGGAGAAACGGCACAGGGGTCGTCACCTCTATGCTAACTTTTCACCTTGAATAGGTTGTCGAGTTCAAGGGAAGCTGGGGGTACTGAGTACCTGGGATACTCACCAGTCTGTTAGGTCAGATTTTACAATGGTTGGGTATATATGTTTTTAAATCTGGTGTTGGTGACAAATGTTTTGTATGATTGAATTTCTGGTCTTAGCCCAGGGCAAGGGCAATCTTTGTTGTTACTCCTCCTCCGTCAGTCAGCCTTGACTCGCTTGAACTACGGAAGGATTCCACTCCTGTAGAGGCTAACTTTGGGCAAATTCCAATTCCTCTACAATAGTAAGAAGAGCACCGACCAGAGGCAGTAACAGTCTGCTGTAGCTCTCTTACAAGGTAAGGTACAACAGACACCTTGAGTGTTTACTGGTATTGCAATAAATGTAACCATTTAAAAAATACTAGTGGTCCACTGAATCCCACCTTCCCATAAATGTGTAATCAGCTCTATAATTGTTCGGTAAGACACTACAATAAAAATGAAATTTTCATTATTAAAATGAAGTTTTATTGTATACTTACCGAACAATTATGATTATACCCACCCTCCCTCCCATTAGGGGTGGGACGGACGGGCAGAAAGAATTGGATTCACCTGGGCAGTTGTACCTGGTTCTCCCGCGAGTGGAGGGAGATGACGTCATCACCACCAGTGTTGGCGACGCCGACGCGCTAAATTTGAATTTAGTATCCTGCCGCTCGTGGAAATCACGGCTCTATAATTGTTCGGTAAGTATACAATAAAACTTCATTTTAATAATGAAAATTTCATTTTTTGCACTATCATATATCGCATTATTTATATATGATAATGATAATTTTTTTCATTTCTGATGGTTGCGTACTTAACTTCAGCCAATGACAAAAAAAGGAGCCAAAAATGAACTCTTAATCTTGAAAACTAAGCGCGCTGTGATTTTTTGAAAAAAATATTTTTTCCTCTTCCGCGCTCACTCTGAAACACCTCTGGCACACAGGAGACAATTTTGTTTTTACCGCTTCGGCGTAAGAGGGTTAATATAGGACAACATGGTTTCGTAGCCAGAAAAAGTACACAAACCCAACTGTTAGTCCACCGTGAGAACATATACAAAAATATGAAAAGCAGAAATGAAACAGATGTGGTCTATCTAGACTTTGCAAAAGCTTTTGACAAGGCAGGTCATAATATATTAGCGAAGAAAATTAGAAAACATAATATAGTGGATAAAGTAGGAAGATGGTTAAAAGAATTTTTACACAAAAGAAAACATAGTTATTGCAAACGATGAGAAATTGGATGAAGCCAAGGTAATATCCGGTGTGCCACAAGGTACGTTGTTAGCTGCATTACTGTTTGTTATTATGATTGCAGACATAGACAGTAATGTTAAGGACTCAGTAGTGAGTAGTTTTGCCGATGACACAAGAATAAGTAGAGAAATTACTTGTGATGAACATAGGAACGCGCTACAAAGAGACCTTAACAAAGTATATGATTGGGCAGAGGTAAATAGGATGGTATTTAACTCTGATAAATTTGAATCAATAAATTATGGAGACAGAGAAGGAAAGCTATATGCATATAGGGGACCTAATAATGAGACAATCACAAATAAGGAAGCAGTTAAAGACCTTGGTGTGATGATGAATAGGAACATATGCAATGATCAAATGGCAATTCTATTGGCAAAATGTAAAGCAAAAATGGGAATGTTGTTACGGCACTTCAAAACAAGAAAAGTTGAACACATGATTATGCTTTATAAAACATGTTCGTAGTCCACTTGAACATTGCAATATGATATGATACCCACACTATCGAAAGGATATTGCACAAATAGAGAGTGTACAAAGGTCCTTTACAGCTAGAATAGAAGAAGTTAAGGATATTGATTACAGGGAAAGACTACAATCCTTAAAATTATATAGTCTAGAAAGGAGAAGAGAACGCTACATGATAATTCAGGCATGGAAACAGATAGAAGGAATAGCCAAAAACATCATGGAGCTAAAAATATCAGAAAGAGCAAGCAGAGGTAGATTAAAAGTGCCCAAAACTATACCAGGAAAAATAAGGAAAACACACAGGACATTAATCCACTACGCACCAGCATCGATAATACAGCGTCTATTCAATGCGTTGCCAGCCCATCTGAGGAATATATGAGGAGTGAGAGTAGATGTGTTTAAGAATAAGCTCGACAAACATCTAAGCCGCATCCCAGACCATCCAAGATTGGATGATGCAAAATATACCAGATGTACTAGCAACTCTCTGGTAGACATTAGAGGTGCCTCACACTGAGTGACCTGGGGCAACCCGAACAAGATGTAAGGTCTGTAAGGTCTCTCTCTCTCTCTGCAACCATTATACTTATGATGATGCTCCATCCTCCACTAAGAAATTCTAAAATCTCTCTCTCTCTCTCTCTCTCTCTCTCTCTCTCTCTCTCTCTCTCTCTCTCTCTCTCTCTCTCTCTCTCTCTCTCCAACCATTATACTTATGATGATGCTCCATCCTCCACTAAGAAATTCCAGGTTTTAGAATTACAGTTGAAGATATTGTAAACTTATGCCGACATAAACAACTGAATTGAGAAACAGCTGATTGCCAACTTCATTTGCCGCAACTATCAATCATTTATTAAAAGTTACATTAAAGCTGTCATGTTGTTAAACCCAGCCTATTTTGAATGATGGCTTCCAAAAGTAAAAATAGAATATATTTTTACTCATTCTTCATGCAGTGGAGATCTGAAGAAAGAATCCCAGCAAATTAAAGCTGCAGGTTTTAGCCAAGGCTGAATAAAATTAATAACGGGGCAGGCAAAACTGAAGTCTAGAACTGGCGAAATCACACTGATACTTATACAATGAAATATTGTGCTCATTTCAAACCAAACTTTGTTAATTTACAAGAGAAACTTTCTGAATTACATCTCTTCTAGCAGATAATGACAGTGAAGATATTGATAGTACTCAGTCAGCTGAGATTTTGAGAATGTAAGCAATATTAAATGCAAATGGCATACGGTAATAATGTTTATATTCTGTAATATGCTTAACTTTTGTAAATGATAATTTCCCTCAGAAAATATTTAGGTTAATAAACCTTTTCGGTTTTTAGACTTACGGTTAGAGATTGTACACCTGTAATAAAGTGGTAATTATCCATGGTAATTACTGTATTTAAAATGGTTTTGTTTACAGTAAACTTAGTTGTGCCACTAGTGATTCACTTGAATTACCTAAGGTTTTTATCATTACTACAGAAGTTTTGTTTACACCTAAGGTTTTTATCATTACTACAGAAGTTTTGTTTACGGTGTCAATTGTTGTGATGGTGGTTAAGTATTGACACAACTATTAACACTTCTGTCATTAAAAATCTTGGCAGGATTTAAGGTTTGCTTTTTATACTTGCTTAAAGACGATCCCCCATTTTGGGGGAGATTTTTTAAGGTTAAAAGGTCTCCTCATACGCCGTCATATACGGTAAGCACAGCACTGCAAGTTTTAGCTCCCGTAGTGGGCTTGTGTCATCTTGGAACCTGCTTCCGCTTTGTTTGGATGACTTGCAAGTTCTCACCAACTCTTACAGGGGGTTCTGATGGCCAAGGACATTTTACTTCTTCCAACTCATTTTTGGGGCATTCTTGTTAACTGAGAAAAGCCATTGCCAGTTCCAGTGCAGTCTGTTGTCCCTTGTAGAAACAAGTAGACAATTTCCTGTCACTTATCAATGGATTTCAGCCCTTGCAGCCGCTTCCAGCAAAGCTGTGGCTTTCACTTTTAGGTCATATGGGATCTCTACAGGAGTTGGCCTCACTTTGTTTTTAGACACCTCAGTGAAAGGTTGGGGGCCTTTCTAGGTGATTTAAAAATGCCTGGATTATGGTCAGAAGAGGAGCAATTGCTGTGCATTGACAATTTGAACTCTTAGGTAACAGGAAGAGTTTGAAGCAATGTAAACATCTGGTAGGAAAAGTAGTAGCTGTGTTCTTTGACACTTTAACCTTCTTGGCTTACATCTGGAAATAGAATGGTATGAAATCCTTTTCAGTGCTTTTTCTAGCAGAGGACCTTCTTCCATGGGCAGAAGCACATATGTATTGTGTTTATTCCCCAGTTTGTATAGAGATGTAGCAATATGTTAGATCAGCTCAGCTGAAAGGATCAGACCCTTCCAACAGAATGTTCTCTGAATCCTCAAATATGTCATTCGTTGTGGAAACCCTCATGATAGAGAACAGGTGAACTAGACAGTCCTTCTGAGTCAGCCAAGCATTCTTCTTTTTTGAAAGCCTGACTAGTGTATAAATGTATTCTCATCTTTAAAAGTAAGTGTTCCGGTAATAAAATGTTATGAAAATGTTATATGAAAATTTATATTTTTTCTTGAACTAAACTATTTTCCTATTTATTTTGAAGTCAACCAAAACGGCCTCAAGAGTTAGAATGAATGTAGAGGATGATACCGAAGGAAGTGGTGGGGAAGCAACAATAGAAAAAAGAACAAGATTTTCTCTATCTCATGACGAAGGATCTATAGGCAATACCTCAGATAATTTAGAAGCTATAAGTGAGGCAGCTAGTAATCACAGTGTTGCGTCTAGTCTTGATGATGTCGAACAGGTAAGACCTAAGAGTTTAATTCCAGAAGAACATATATTATTAGCTACTGCTTTTGTTTTCCATTATGTTGGATTCCTATTCACCAACAGGACGTTATGACTTGATTGTTTTTGTATGCATCCTTTATTACTGTGAGTGTGTGCATTTGATTTTTTCCCAAAGTGTAACAATTAGTTTGTATTTGTACCCAGTTGAGAACACTTTTGACAGCTTCAAGTTTCACAGGTAAAGAAAAATATCCACTATTTATAATAATAATATGATGATAAGATAATAATAGTATTAATAATGATGATTACGATAATTCTCTCCAAAGTTGCAGAAAAACTTATTTTTCATCCATTATATAGTAAGTATGAGGAATATATAGGAGTGTTAGATGATAGTAAGTTTGCATACAGGAAGCACCTGTGATGCTATTTTAGACTTGACATGCCTTTTGCCAGGGAACCTTGATAAAGGTTTTGAGTACAGAGTAATTCAAAAAGAGCTGCTTGTGATTTAGTAAATGACAAGGCATTTACTTTTAAACATAAGAATCATGGCGTGGGTGAATATGTTTTAGGATTACTTCAAGATTTCCTTACAGGTAGGCAGCAGCAAGTTGCTATGGACAGGATCTTTAGTGAACCAAGTCCTATTGTGTCTGGAGTTCCACAGGGCAGTGTTCTTGGTCAACTGTTGCTTAGTGTATGCAAGTAATATGGTTATTGGCCTGGATAACAAGATTATTCAGTATGCTGATGATGCAACACTTTTGGGTGTAGTAAGGTCTTCACTTACGAGAAATGAAGCTGCCCTCAGCCTCAATCGTGATCAAGGAATGATGTAGTCGGTGGGGTATAAGGCTTAACTCCAGTAAAATGAAAACGCTATTGATTAGTAGATCTCATACCGATTTCCCACCCTTCAGACTGATAGAACTTTGCTAATGAGTTTGGACCAAGAACTATGCTAGGTGTAACTTTTGACTGACATCTAACTTAGGAGAAACATGTAATGAAAGTTTCAGCAAATGTTGCACAAAAGTTAGGTTTTGTTCATAATGCCTCATACAACCTGTTTTAGCTCATTTGTACTGCCTTTACTAAAATACTGTTCTTTGGTGTGGATGTCTGCTTCTCCCAGAGATTTATCCCTTTTTAGATAGAGTGGTTCATGGTAGTAGCAGTTGTGACTTGGACCATTGACAGATGGTCTCGTTTTTCTCGTGTTTTGTCAGTTTTTCATAAGTATTTCAACAGAGATCTTTCAAATTCACAATTTATCCCTGATCCCCTATATCGGCTGGGAGGAACCAGATTCGCTGAACAACAGTATCAATATACAGTAAATGTGCCTCGCTGTCAAGCTTCTCAGTTCTAGAGGTTCTTTATTCCTTTCACCATTGGACTGTAGAACAGCCTCCCAGTGGATGTCATGCAATTGGAACTTCAGAAATTCAAGCCAAGATGCAATGCATGACTACCCTATTATAGTATTCTTCATGCATTTTGATATATTTTTATCTATTACCTATTAATTAATTAATTTTTTTTTTAATGGGATCTTTTTTTTTCTGTATTTCCCTTTACTTCCTCTTACTTCTTCCTAATGAACACCATATTCTTTCAAGCTTGAATTTCAAGCCAGTGGCATCTGTGGGCTTGTTGCATATAAATAGGTTTCATCTGATAATAATAATAATAATAATAATAATAATAATAATAATAATAATAATAATAATAATAATGGTAATGATAATGGTAATAATAATAATAATTTGATTGACAAAATCAAGAAGAAAGTATCACTCATTGATGTCGCAATACCATGGGACACCAGAGTTGAAGAGAAAGAGAGGGAAATAATGGATAAGTATCAAGATCTGAAAATAGAAATAAGAAGGATATGGGATATGCCAGTGGGAATTGTACCCATAATCATAGGAGCACTAGGCACGAGCCCAAGATCCCTGAAAAGGAATCTAGAAAAACTAGAGGCTGAAGTAGCTCCAGGACTCTTGCAGAAGAGTGTGATCCTAGAAATGGTGCACATAGTAAGAAAAGTGATGGACTCCTAAGGAGGCAGGATGCAACCCGGAACCCTACACTATAAATACCACCCAGTCGAATTGGAAGACTGTGATAGAGCAAAAAAAAAAAATAATAATAATAATAATGATAATAATAATATTAGTGTATGCTGGAAAGAGACCTTCTTTCAAACGAGATTTATTAAAAATAATGGCAGAATTCACAGAATTGATTTTGTACAATATTCTTTCAATTCTCCTTATGATTTGTCTTTCTGGCACGCTGGTATTATGATGCAGCTGTCCAATATTCATCGTACTGTAGGTCGTCAACGAAATTTCGGGCTGGTGTTATCAAAGGCAAACTGGTTATCAGGGACAGGCTGGGGTTGTCAACAGGTATACAGGTGCTTTTCGTAGGTCGGGAACAGGCCGTAGCCGTCAGGGGGCTATCCGGTATTCCTGGTTTTTCTTCGTTTCTGGTTTTTAAAGGCGTCTACATGTTTCAGCCACCTCATTTGGCCATCTTCGGGACGGGATCGCTGAGTGCAATGGTCTGTGTCAGATATATTCACGCTATTTATTGCATTCGGGTGGTTTGAAGAAATGGGTACCTCACTTTTCATTGGGCAATACCTGTGACGTCATGAGCTATGTCATCAGGGGGCCCGTTGCCGGTTGGCTGTCCTCTTCGTGGGCGGAGCCTCATCCTTATTGGTGATGGTGGAGGCCCCCTCGAAGGGCGTGCTATCAGGTCGTCCTCAGGGATGTCCCTAGTAACCCTGAGGGTGATCGAAGCTGAAGCTCTCGCCCTGAGGACGACCTGGTAGCACGCCCTTCGAGGGGGCCTCCACCATCATCAATAAGGATGAGGCTCCGCCCATGAAGAGGACAGCCAACCAGCAACGGGCCCCCTGATGACATCGCTCGTGACGTCACAGGTATTGCCCAATGAAAAGTGAGGTACCCATTTCTTCAAACCACCCGAATGCAATAAATAGCGTGAATACATCTGACACAGACCATTGCACTCAGCGATTCCGTCCCGAAGATGGCCAAATGAGGTGGCCGAAACATGTAGACACCTTTAAAAACCAGAAACGAAGAAAAAACAAGGAATACCGGATAGCCCCCTGACGACTACGGCCTGTTGACGACCCCAGCCTGTCCCTGATAACCAGTTTGCCTTTGATAACACCAGCCCGAAATTCCGTTGACGACCTACAGCACGATGAATATTGGACAGCTGCTTCATAATACCAGCGTGCCAGAAAGGCAAATCATAAGGAGAATTGAAAGAATATTGTACAAAATCAATTCTGTGAATTCTGCCATTATTTTTAATAAAATAATAATATTAATAATACTTTATTAAAAGTAATGGTTACTTCAGCAGCGTTACACTTGTAGAGATTCTTCTCTATTTTGCGAATAGCGGCTTTTTCAGTGCTACTTAAACAGGCTAGTAGAGCGCCTATAGAGGTCATGGTAAAATACAGGGTCAAAATAGGTGTATATATTTAAATTTTACAGATAAACTATGATACCATAGTTTTCAAAGTCATTAACGATTTTCTCTCTCTCTCTCTCTCTCTCTCTCTCTCTCTCTCTTTTTCTTAAAGCGAGCTTTCGTCTGGAACTGCCAGACATCCTCGGGCTGGGAAGCTGAGGGTGGACTGATCTTGGTGCGGTGTCCGTCCTCCTTATATCTGTGGTTGACAGCAGGGGGTCTGCCCCATGCTTGTCTCCTATTGGCTGGTGGCGGTGAGTCTTGTTTTCATTGGCTGCCTGAGCCAGGTCTCAAGCCACTTTCTTCGAGCCGATGGTTGCGTTGCAGCATATCCTGCAGCCGCCTGGACCTTCTAAGCGGCGCTGTAATATTGATGGGCGTTGCGCTATGCTGTGGGACGTCACGGCTACTTTGATTTCCATCGGCTGCAGGAGTACCTCGTTCGGGGGCGTTGTCATCCATAGAGTTGTCATGATCGGTGGTGTCATTGTTGGTGGCAGGCCTTCTCATACTCGTAGGGAGGAGAAATTCTTCCTGCGTCGTATTCAGTGTAGGTTTTATTTGCTGGATGAGGAGCGCCTCCAGCAGGCGCAACCGACGGGCATCAGGGGCCTTCCCGATGATCTTCGTGTTCTTTATGATGACATCTCGGGAGATGGCCTCGTGATGTTTGGTGCGGGCGTGATTCTGGAATAAGACTAGCAGAGGTTAATATCAGGAGAGGGATCTTCTAGGGTGACTCACTGTCCCCACTACTCTTTGTAGTAGCCATAATTCCCATGACAAAAGTACTGCAGAAGATGGATGCTGGGTACCAACTCAAGAAAAGAGGCAACAGAATTAACCATCTGATGTTTATGGACGACATCAAGCTGTATGGTAAGGGCATCAAGGAAATAGATACCCTAATCCAGAATGTAAGGATTGTATCTGGCGACATCAGGATGGAGTTTGGAATAGAAAAATGCACCTTAGGCAACATATAAAAGGGCAAATTAACAAAGACTGAAGGGATAAAGCTACCAGATGGGAGTAACATCAAGCACATAGATGAGACAGGATACAAATACCTGGGAATAATGGAAGGAGGGGGATATAAAACACCAAGAGATGAAGGACAAGATCAGGAAAGAATGTATGCAGAGACTCTAGGCAATACTCAAGTCAAAACTCAACGCCAGAAATATTATAAAAGCCATAAACACATGGGCAGTGTCAGTACTCAGATACAGCGCAGGAATAGTGGAATGGACGAAGGCAGAACTTTGCAGCGTAGACCAGAAAATGAGGAAACATGTGACAATACACAAAGCACTACAGCCAAGAGCAAATACAGACAGACTATACATAACACAAAAGGAAGGAGGGAGGGGACTACTAAGCATAGAGGACTGCGTCAACATTGAGAACAGAGCACTGGGGCAATATCTGAAAGCCAGTGAAGATGAGTGGCTCAAGAGTGCATGGGAAGGACTAATAAAAGTAGACAAAAACCCAGAAATATACAGCCAGGAGAATGACAAACAGAACAGAGGAATGGCACAACAAACCAATGCACAGACAATACATGAGACAGACTAAAGAACTAGCCAGCAATGAAACAGCAATGGTTACAGAGGGGAGAGCTCAAGAAAACTGAAGGAATGATAACAGCGGCACAAGATCAAGCCCTAAGAACCAGATATGTTCAAAGAACGATAGACGGAAATAACATCTCTCCCATATGTAGGAAGTGCAATACGAAAAATGAGCTGTCTTGCAGTGTCAGAAAGAACCGTTCATCACAGGTAGGTGACGATACCTCCAAGCCATGCAGGTCATTTACTCTTGATGTCTACTTTGCAAATTAAAGCTTGATCAGCAGCAAATGCAGTGAACCAGTAATCCAGAGATATGTGACTTACATCTTGCCAAGGAACTTGTCATGAAATATGAACTTATACACACTTGAAATATTAATCTTGAACCTATACATATACGTAATCCAAAATATAAACAACATGCAGTAGCATATTTGAAACAAAGCTTCATACTATGCCACATACAAGCATAGGATTTGCAACCATATAACTTAACCCTCTTACGCCGATTGGACGTACTAAACGTCGAGTCAAAATGTCTCCCGTATGCCGATTGGACGTATCATACGTCGGTCAAAAAAGTTTTTTTTTAAATTTGCGGAAAAATACTTATAGGCCTACCAGCCGAAAACTTTTGAATCACGCACCTTGGGGGATGCTGGGAGTTCACGGATCAAGGCGTTGTTTTGTTTACAATCGCTACGCAGGCGCGCAAGCGCGAATTTCTTTCTTATCGCACTAAAAAGTATCAGTGACACATCTCAAAAATTATTTCGTCACTTTGACATAATTTTTGCACCATTTTAAATTATCCTTTACATGAAGTATTATATATGAAAATGTGCGCAATTTCATGTAAAATACAACAAAAAAATACTCATGATTGTAGCTTTTATCAGTTTTGAAATATTTTCATATAAATAGCGATAAGTGCAAAAATTTCAACCTTCGGTCAACTTTGACTCTACCAAAATGGTTGAGAAACGCAATTGTAAGCTAAAATTCTTATATTATAGTAATATTCAATCATTTGCCTTAATTTTGCATCAAATTGGACGTCTATAGCACAATATTTCGATTTATGGTGAATTTATGAGAAAACTTTTTCCTTACGTTCGTGCGATAACTCTTCCGATAAATTTTTTCGTGCGATTGTCCTAATGTTTGCACCCTTTTAAATTTGCCGTTACATAAAGTTTTATATATGGAAATGTGCGCAATTTCATGCACAATACAACTAAAAACAACCCATGGTTGTAGCTTTTATCAATTTCGAAATATTTTCATATAAATAACGTTAAGTGCAAAAATTTCAACTTTCGGTCAACTTTGACTCTACCGAAATGGTCGAAAAACGCAATTGTAAGCTAAAACTCTTATATTCTAGTAATATTCAATCATCTACCTTCATTTTGCAACAACTTGGAAGTCTCTAGCACAATATTTCGATTTATGGTGAATTTATGAAAAAAAAAAAAAAAATTTTCCTTACGTCCGCGCGGTAACTCTTCCGAAAAAATCAATTTTTTTGTGCGATTGTCGAAATGTTTGCACCATTTAAAATTAGCTGTTACATAAAGTTTCATATATGAAAATGTGCGCAATTTCATGTAGAATACAACTAAAAATGATTGAAGGTTGTAGCTTTTCTCTTTTTTCGAAATATTTGCATATAAATCACGATAAATAGAAAAAAAAACCACGTTCGGTCAAATTTGACTCTACCGAAATAGTTGAAAAAAGCTATTGTAAGCTAAAACTCTTACGGCCTAGTAACATTCCGTCATTTTTCTTCATTTTGAAACAAATTTGAAGTCTCTAGAACAATATTGTGATTTATGGTGAATTTTTGAAAAATATATTTACCTTCACTCCGCGCGCCGATTCGCGGCCGCAAGTCTCCGAAATACGTACATCGCATTATCCTAATATTTGCTCCTTTTCATATTAGCCGTTTTATAGAGTTTCATATATCAAAATGTGCGCAAATTCATGAAGAATACAATAAAAAATAATTAAAGGTTGTAGCTTTTTCCATCTCCGAAATGTGTGCATATAAAAAATATATATATAAAAATTTTGACATTCGGTCAAATTTAACTCGTCCGAAATGTCGAATCTGCCCAAATTCTTTTTATCCCTTAAAAAACCCTCTACTTTACAGTATCGTAATATTCAATCATTTGTCTTAATTTTGAAACAAATTGGAAGTCTCTAGAACAATATTTAGAATTACGGTGAATTTTTGAAAATAACATTTTTTTGCGTCCGCGCGTTACGAATTCGTAGATCATTTTGTGATAATATTTTTCCGGTGTTGCTTTTATTGTTTTACTATGTATTATATATCAAAATCATTGCAATTTAGTGTACAATACAACGAAAAAAAAGTAACTCGTTAGCTTTGACCATTTTTTGCACAGCGTGATTTGAATACAATTATCTATGAATTTATTTTTTTTCGCTACCATATATCGCATTATTTACATATGATAATGATATTATTTTTCATTTCTGATGATTGCATACTAAACTTCAGGCAATGAAAAAAAAATGAGCCAAAAATGAACTCTGAATCTTCAAAACTAAGCGCGCTGTAATTTTTTGAAAAAATTATTTTTTCCGCTTCCGCGCTCACTCCAAACCGGCGCCGGCATACAGGAGAGGTTTTGATTTTTAGGGCTTCGGCGTAAGAGGGTTAACAAACAATGCTACTGGCTTTCCTTGCCTAACAATTAAACTGTTTTAACAGCAGAATCATGTGCAGGAGGATTGGCCATTAAAATTATTAAAGATACACCATCACAAAAAATTGGTAATTCTTAGTACCCTTAGAAGTGCTATGAAAACCTTTCAGAATATGTAATGATGAAAAATATACTTGTACAACAAATTACATTTTTACTTCACAATTATAAAAAGTTGGCAAAAAATGTTTAAATATTCTGGATTGCCCATGTAGGCATCAAAGGAAGTGGAAGGGCTGATGAAGCAGCAAAAGCTGCAGCTACATGTAGTACTATGTCAAGATCACACTTTGATATTTCTATTAATGGTTATTCAGCATTTCTAAAGAACTTTATTCAGGTTTACAATAACTTATCCATATTTCTAAAAACTGCAAAGCTCTAAAACCATAATTTAAGGGGGGGGGGAAGTATCTTTGCAATATCAAACTGTACAACTGTATTTATGATAATGATTACTCTATTAATAAGATTGATTTTAATGAAACCTTTTTGCTTACTGTATCCAGTTACAGTATATTTTGTGCATTATCATATTTAGGTGATTGAGTAACACCAACATCGTCATTGCCATTAATTTCTAGATGAAACAATTTGGAGATGCATTTTTCATGTGAATTAACCCTCTTACGCCGAAGGGGTATATCATAAAAATCGTCTCCCGTATGCCGAGGGGGTCTCAGAGTGAGCACTGAAACGGAAAAAATATATTTTTTTCAAAATACAGCGCGCTTATTTTTTAGGATTAAGAGTTCATTTATGGCTCCTTTTTTTGTCATTTCCTGAAGTTTAGTATGCAACCATCAGAAATGAAAAAAAATATCATTATCATATATAAATAATGCGATATATGATAGCGCAAAAACAAAATTTCATATATAATTGTATTCAAATCGCGCTGTGAGCAAAACGGTTAAAGCTAACGAGTTAATTTTTTTTCGTTGTTTTATACACTAAATTGCGATCATTTGGTATATAACACATTGTAAAACGATCAAAGCAACACAGAGAAAATATTATCACAAAATGATGCATGAATTCGTAACGCGCTTACGTAAAAAATGTTTTTTTTTTTTAAATTCACCATAAATCTAAATATTGTTCTAGAGACTTCCAATTTGTTTCAGAATAAAGATAAATGATTTACTATTACTATACTGTAAGAGATTTGGCTTACAATTACAGTTTTCGACCATTTCAGACGAGTTAAAGTTGACCGAGTGTCAAATTTTTTTTATAAATTTTTTTATATGCAAATATTTCGAAAATGAGAAAAGCTACAACCTTCAATTATTTTTTGTTGTATTCTACATGAAATTGTGCACATTTTCATATCAAAAACTCTATGAAACGCCTAATATGAAATGGAGCAAATATAACGAGAATGCGACGTACGCATTTTGGAGATTTGCGGCGGAGAATCCGCGCACGAAGGGAAGGAAAGTTTTTTTTAAAATTCACCATTAATCTAAATATTGTGCTAGAGACTTTGAATTTGTTTCAATATGAAGATAAATGACTGAATATTACTAGACTGTAAGAGTTTTAGCTTACAATTGCGTTTGTCGACCATTTCGGTAGAGTCAAAGTTGACCGAACGTTTATTTTCTATTTATCGTGATTTATATGCAAATATTTCGAAAATGAGAAAAGCTACAACCTTCAATCATTTTTTTGTATTCTACATGAAATTGCGCACATTTTCATATATAAAACTTTTATGTAACGGTTAATTTAAAATTATGCAAACATTACGACAATCGCACAAAAAAATTTCTGATTTTTTTCGGAAGAGTTACCGCGCGGACGTAAGGAAAATTTTTTTTTTTTTTTTTTCATAAATTCACCATAAATCGAAATATTGTGCTAGAGACTTCCAATTTGTTGCAAAATGAAGGTAAATTATTGAATATTACTAGAATATAATAGTTTTAGCTTACAATTGCGTTTTTCAACCATTTCGGTAGAGTCAAAGTTGACCGAAGGTTGAAATTTTGGCATTTATCGTTATTTATATGAAAATATATCAAAACTGATAAAAGCTACAACCATGGGTTGTTTTTAGTTGTATTGTGCATGAAATTGCACACATTTCCATATATAAAACTTTATGTAACGACAAATTTAAAATGGTGCAAACATTACGACAATCGCACGTAAAAATTTATCTGAATAGTTACCGAGCGGGCGTAAGGAAAAAGTTTTTTCATAAATTCACCATAAATCGAAATATTGTGCTATAGACATCCAATTTGTTGCAAAATGAAGGTAAATGATTGAATATTACTAGAATATAAGTGTTTTAGCTTACAATTGCGGTTTTCGACCATTTCAGTAGAGTCAAAGTTGACCGAAGGTAGAAATTTTGGCACCTATCATTACTTATATGAAAATATCTCAAAACTGATAAAAGCTGCAATCCTGAGTATTTTATTGTTGTATTGTGCATGAAATTGCGCACATTTTCATATATAATACTCCATGTAATGGCTAATTTAGAATGGTGCAAAAATTATGTCAAAGTGACGAAATAATTTATGAGATGTGTCACTGATACTTTTTAGTGCGATAAGAAAGAAATTCGCGCTTGCACGCCTGGGTAACGATTGTAAACAAAACAATGCCTTCATCTGTGAGCTCCCAGCATCCCCCAAGGCGCGTGATTCAAAAGTTTTTGCCTGGTAGGCCTATAAGTATTTTTCCGCAAATTTTTAAAAAAACTTTTTTATGTCGACGTTTAATACGTCCAATCAGCACCCGGGAGACAATTTATCTTGACGTTTAATATGTCCAATCGGAGTAAGAGGGTTAACAAAGTTGGGTTTTAAAAATGCAAATGCTATGATTTATATAAGAAATAAATTATTAAAGAAGTCAAGGTGTGATTTCATAAGTTTTGGACATTGCTTTCACCTATTCCAAAATGTTTTGCAATCTCTACAGGATAGTTTTTTTTCCGTAATAGCTATTAATTGCAGCTCTAATTTAGTGGTGGTCTTTAAGACCACCCTCTCCATTGTATAAATGATGAATAATAATATATTTTATTTTTACGTATGGAATTGAGCATTGAGAATTAGCAAGTTTTAGCAGCAAGACGATAACTTTTAAGCTCCCAATAAAAGTGTGATAGTTATAGCTCATGGTGTCGGCAGTCAGCTATTTCTCGATTTGGTTATGTCAGTTAGTTTGTTTGTTTGTGCATATTGCAGAAGTTACAAGTTACTCAGCGATGACATAGAAGAGAGCACTGAATAACAAGAAAATCAACTGGGAATAAATATGCATGAATAATAAGAACAAAAGCTAGATTAAGATAAATTGATTAATTACAGTAACCTGGCAGGGGAAAGGTGATCTGTGTCAGAACCCAGCTACACATAAAGACAAAGCTACATAAACAAATCAAGACACAAAAGTTAACACTCATGACAGAGAATGATATTGAAACCAGTACATATGTAATGTGAATAGAATGATTTTCAAATGGGAAACTTCACACAAAGCCATTCAGGAAAGAGTGATGCTGTTGACTCTCAAGACAAAATGTGAAAAGAGAAGTGAGTTTTTTATGTACTTCTAGGCATGTACAGTATGACTTTGTGTGATTAGGTATTTCCTGTACATGGAAATGAAGCAGAACATGATTAACAGGGCTGTGTGAAACAAACATAGGTCTGAATATATGGAATACACATATATATAATTTTCAATTATTAACTAAACTGATGAAAAATAGAGGTAACTGTGGAAAAGGTTTCATGAGTAATGAAGATATAGATTCTGCATTGATTTTTATTTCACTTTAGTTTACATTGATTCAGAGCTGGTGATGAGATCTTTGGAAATCAGTGGACATGAAGTCTGTTTCTCAACATAATTATTGAAAAAACTTAGAGTACATATAGACCTTTAGAGTACGTAATTACATTCACATCTCTCTTTTAACATTGTGCAGAATTCTTTTGTTTTTTTCATGGCTGACATTAATAATATTACGGGTTACATATTACATATTGTGTTTAGGATATTGCACGGCGTCAATGACCTTCGATGTCAGGATGCCAGAGAACTAACAATCATTCATTCATTCATTAGGATATTGCTTATGTCATTTTGTTTTTCTTTCAATTTAGCTTTTATTTTTAATTTTGTCAAATCTTTTGTTATCCAACTTGTGATTATTTTTACCTTTAGTTCTTTCTCTTCAGCTGAAGGTGCATTTGCTGACTTATGATATTAAGATGACATTGCTTGTTTAGCTTACTTACTGGATTTTTTATTATGAATGTGTTAAAATCTGATTTCTCTTTCCAGGAAGATCAGCCTGATAACTTGTCTGACATGGTCTCAGCAAATGTGTCTGGACGTGGGACGCCTAATGTCTCTGGTCGTGATACTCCATCCTCTCAAGTAACTGAAGGGGAAGAAGTTGGGTTGAGGGGTGGAGCAGAGCATCAACAAGCACCACCCAATATACCAGTAACAGTGCCTAAGCCTGCCAGGGCTGATATTGAAGAAAAATTTGGTCGTTTTGAGATAAAGCCACTTATAAGTGGTGACGAAACTATATCACTGGTATCTGACACTTGGAGTACAGATGTCCTTGCTAGTGATTCTGAAACTATTGAAGCAGCAGATCGAGCCGACCGTGGAGATCAGTTTCATGAGCAACTGTTAAATCGCCACTTAGCAGAATTGGATAGAATGCAGGGTGATTATTTGAGTGGTGATGCTGCAGGAGAGACCTTTGAAACTGCATCTGAAGCGTGGAGCACTGATGTTTTGGCGTCTGACTCTGAACGCATGACAGAATTTGACACTGACGATGCCCAGAGCGTAGCTCGTTCAGATGACACGGGACGGTCAGAGGTGGAGGTAGAACTTGGTGGCGATCTACTCAGACCAGATCCTGTACACCAGCAGGAAGAAAATGTTACACCTCGAGCTCAGGGATCAAGATCTCCAGTAGATGCTGCTTGTGCAGGTGGTGGTGGCGGCATATTGAAGCCAATGCCTGTAATCCCAGGAACTATGGGAATTGGTGCTAGTAGCAATACCATTAGTGGTATATTGAAACCCATACCTGTTATGCAAAACAGGGTAAGTGGCTCTGCAACTCCACCTAGGGTTGAATTCCAGCCTATCCATTCTTCCGAGGCAGATTCTTCACTCATAGACGGAATAGATGGAGAAGTTCAGGAAGCAATGTCACAGCTTGAGCAGGAAATTGCTTCAGCAACGCAGTCCTTGGGACGACTGAGTTTAAATCTCTCAACCTTACCCAACAATGGCATAGTGTGTGGTGAACAGCACCTCCTTCTGAATACGTTTATAAATAGTGAAGGGGCTCACAGTAATTCAGGTGCTCCTCTTATAGATCTTGGAAGTAGTGGTGAGAGTGGGCATATTGAACCATCAGGTAGTGTTGTGGTTGTTCATCCTCAGCACAAGTTGATATCTAGTGACCGGGGATCGGGTGAAGACAGTAGTTTACATTTAAGTACTACTAGTCTTGCTTCTTCCAGCAGTTCAGGTTCTGATGGTGTGGGAGGATCAGGAAAAGTGCGATCCATATCTAATGCAAGCTCTGGACCTACTACAGACTCGATAGATACCCCAGAACCAACTCCAGCACTCAATATGGCAGCCACTGGAGCTATACCCAAAAGTATAAGTTTTGATAAAACTGCTGAAAGAGGTGATCGGGATTCTCTAGATGGTGATGCTAAGCATAAAAGAGGTTTTTTCAAGAATTTCAAACTCCCAGGCTTCAAAGGAAGACGAAAGCCAGGGAGTCGTTCTGGTGATGACACGACTTTCATACGGGTAGGGATTCCTGGCCAGGATACAAATGTGAGGAGATCTCTTTCAGAAGATAGCCGTCCTCCGACCATTGAAGAAACAAGTGATGACATCATTGCAAAGTACCGTAATAAAAAGCCAGAGATTGATGCCTCAGAGACTGATACAGCCATCACAGCAGAGCACCTGTATGTATACACATTCTCAAACTTTAAAGTTAAATTTGAAATAATATATCAAATAGAAATATAAGATTATGACATTATAATATAGAGCACGGGAAAACAAATTAAGGAAAGAACAGAAATGCATAGTGTAATAAGTTTGTGTAAGAAAAATCAAGATTACAAGCAAAGTAGATACATTATGAATGGTTAGAGACAAGAACTTTGACCAGCTTGTGGCTTAGCCTTCAGCAAGGTCACCTTCACTATCCTATATCTTCACAGTAGTAGATTATCTTTTTTGTACACTCAGAAAAGAGGATGTTAGAGAAACTATTAAAGTAGGGATGAGCAAAAGGGCTCATTAGCAGCAGTAATTATTTTGCTTTTTGATGATGCCTTCTTTTATGGGCACAAACCAAACAGATTATAATACCTTTAAATCATATGGAAAAGAAAATAGAATTGTTATATAAATACATTTCTGGGCTCAGCTCGTGTCGCTGCGCGAAATATCCTTTAATCTATTATTTCTAGGGTAAATGTACTAACACATACCAGAGAATAAATAAATAAAGAAAAAGGTCAGTATAACTGACTCGCTCACCCTCCCAGAGGGTGTCGGTATGAACACTATGGCGAGTGAGACCACTACCACGAGCCAAAAACCAATAGAATTCTCCCACTACAAAATCCCCCAAGAGGAGAGCCGACCCACAGAGTGGGCAGCACCTACTACTACTACTCCATCCCATGCTGCCGACTGCTGCGCCTCTGGTGGCCATCCTTTTCAGTTAGCGCACACGATACACACGTGCCATTTTCTTCTCTGTGTTTTTGTGCCCTTTCCTTTGGATTTTATTACCATGGAGCGTGCAGCCATCGCAGCAGCTAAGTTAAGTACTCAGTGTTTATTGCTAATTGGTTTTTTCCGGCCCTGAGCACGTATTTGCCGTTTTTTAGGTATAAATACGAACTCTAGGTCGGAAGCATGGCAGCATGGTTCTGCCTCGTGGTGGGTCCGTTCTGGGTCGCCCATACCCAGAACATCCCCTTGCTTATGTACGCTCTATTTTATTATCCGCTTTGTTTAGGGTACGGTCTACACGGTTTTGTCATGCATGCATGTCTTTTACCTTATGTAGGCTCTTCCATCCAGACCCTAGCCACGGCTCTTAGTATCGGCCTCGGCTAGCTTTGAGTGGTAGACTTGCCTTCGGGTTAGTCGTACACTCCTGGATTTTTTCTCCTACTATATTGTTTTCTTTCTTTCATTTTATTATTCATTTGTATTATGTATGTGATATTTGTTAGGTTAGTTAGGCGTTGGCCTTGGCTTGTTAGCTAAGGTCACAGCCCATTGGGCCTATATGTTACCGCTCTTCAGCTCGGTTGCTTCCCGATAGCATCTCTCTGATCAGTTGGTTATGTTTCTAGGCTTAGTTGTTGTTCTTATCGCCCCGTGGTCACTACGTGATCACGAGGCAGCCAGACGCCTGTCCAGTCACCTTTCCCCCCTCCCGCTCTTCCATAGGGTCGGGGGGGGTGGGGTAGGCCTGCCCATGCTCGCTCCACATACCCGAGCCTGCCTCCCTCTCTCCCCCCAGGCGGAGGGGGTAGAGGGACGGGACAGACCCAGACTGGACTCGACCTCTCCGGCTTCTCGGTCCGGTCGGGTGGTAAGGTGGGGGGGACTGGCCTTTCCCCCCTCCATTACTACCCCGTCGCTCCGTTACTAGCCCGAGTCTGTATGTCCCTTGCTCTTTCCCACCTTACTAGGGCTCCTTTACCACCGGAGACCTGGCATCCAGTGGAAAGGTGCTAGTCTACCCCACGGGGTGGACCGGAACATACAGGCGGTCCCGTCTAACCTCTCCGTTTCACTGAGTTATACACTCCGCCACGCACTGGACTTAGTCCGGTACGTTCGAGTTTTTAGGTTTAAGATCTATTATGTTAAACTATTAAGTTTATCTTAAGTACCTTAAAACATCCCCCCTCCCTTCGTGTTTCACCGGATCCCTCCGGGGTTATAGCCTATTCAGGCGATTAAGGGAGGGGTTATGCCCAAATTTTTTCCGAGCTCCGGCATGCAACGGAGTTCTTCTGTCCTTTAGCCTGTAAGTGATAGTCTTTAAGATACTCATGTGTCTTTTCACTTACAGACCACCAACTTGTGAGCATCCGGGATGCGCCGCCACACTTCAGGACCATGTGGACACGAAGTTTGCCGGTCCCATGCTCCATGCGCGACTCCGCACGGGGACATCCAGGTCTGGTACCATGAAATGTGTACCATCTGTTACGATCTGGTGAGCCAGCTTTTAGACGGGGTAAGTATTCCATCTCCGGTAGCTGGTCCTCATCTGTTATAGTGCTTAAGTTTTACATCAATCACTCTAACTTAAGGTAAATTCAAGGGGTCCTATAGCCCCTATAATTTTAAGTTACGCTTTAAGTTAGCTTTAGTTTTAAGTTATTCTTAAATCTAATCAATACCCTCTCGTTCCCAGGCGCCGGCCGTGAGGGATACTGCACTGGCAACCCTGCGGGCCTGGGTCGGCGGTTTCGGGAAGAACGCCGCCAAGGGTATGCCCTACATCCTGGAGAAGAGGTTGGCGGTACTAATCTTCCCCGGAGGCAAGGCGACAGGCTACGTCGACCCAGTAGAGGCGGCCCCGACTATCGCTTTCATCCAGCAACAGCTGGCTGCCTCGTTGACGGACCAAGGCCAGGACATCTCCTCGGAAGTCGCGACGCTGGATATTAATGTAGAACCTATGGTAGGTGTGGACGACCTGTTGGTCGAGGTAGGTAAGTTGGACACCCAAGGTATACCCTTGGGTGCAACTGCTTCTTCTACTCCTGCAACCTCTCCATCCTTCCAAGGTTTCTTTTTACGGGTAACGAATTATATACTTCTCCTGACGCTTCAGTTAGACCCAAGGTCAAGGGTCAAACAGTGAAATCCTTGACGAAGACGTCGTCGTCATCTAAGAAGACGGCTTCGGCGTCATCCTCTTCTCATAAGTCTCCGGCTAGGAATCCCGGAGCAGAGAGATCCAAAGCTTCTGGGTCCGGCTCTAAGTCCTCGAGGAGTAAATCCTCCAGAGAGAGATCTCACACTCCAGCGGAGTCGTCAGTTCCGCTACCCTTGGTTCCAGTTCAGAGCCACCCCTCCACCTCCGCAGCAGCTCCGGCTTTGGACTCCAATGCTGGTCTGTTACAACAGGTGGGCGACCTGGTTGGGTCTCTGAAAAGTAGCATGGAACAAATGATCTCTCGGTTGTCGGATAGGATTACCTCTCAAGACAACATTATAGCCGGACTGAGCCAAGCTCCTCTAGCCTCTCCTCCACCTTTCAACACAGGTGGAGCCCAGCTTCCCCCGTATGACTCTCTACCTCCGTTCTCAATGAACAACCCTTGGAGAGTAGCGTCATACGCCCCCTTCCAAGACGGACTCATTTCTATCCCGGAATGTGGAACTCGGAGGATCGAGGACTTCGAGTTCTACCCGGAAGACCTTCAGCCTCCGTTCATCGGCTACGCCAGGCTCACCGCCTCAGCCATGACTCGGGATGATAAAGTACCAAAGGAGACAGTCCTCTATTCGCGTGACCAGGCTCAGAGAGAATGGCTCAGGTGTCTAGAGGACATGGATTGTTCCAATACGAAAATCCAACCTTTCAAGAGTCCGTTCACGATCTTTACGATGGATGAGAGTACCCCGCTCCCTTTCCTGACAAAGATCGCGACATCTACCATTCCAGCGGCCCAGAAGGGGGACCCCATGCCGCAACTGAAGGAAGCAGATCCTACATCTCCGTTACTTCCTTCAGCCGGAGAATTGTGGGAAGACTTACCTAACACCTTCTCAGCTGGCAAACTCAAACCAGACTGTGCTATGGAGCAGTTTGGTGAGAAGCTACCTAGGCTTCCAGATAGCCTTATTCAGGCAGAATTTGACGCCAAATCGCGGTTAGCCAGGTCTATTAATTCCATGGCTATGACCGAGGTGGCTACCATAGCCTATGGGTCAGAACCGCTCTTCAAGCTTCTTACTAAATCCTTGACTCAAACGGTACAGTCAGATATGTTTGAGTTTGCCACTGCTAGGACGAATTGTAGGAAACATGTCCTACAAGAAGCAACTATTCGGCACAAGCGAATAGGTTACTTGCGTCAAGCATCTGGGGAGCAGACCTCTTCCCAGAAGCGATGGTGAAGGAAGTTCAGTCAGAGGCTACGAGATTGAACCAGAGCCTTAAGGACCGTTGGGGTCTTACGGCCAAGAGACGACAAGATCTAGCAGCTAGGGGTAAGGGTCAAAGGAAACCTAGACGTTTCCAGCCCTACCAGAAAAAGCAGCCACGCTTTTCTCAGCAAGTTCCGGCTGTTCCCTTGGTGCAAACAGCCCAACCTTCCACCTCAAAGGCTCAATCACAGCCGATTTACGTTATCTCCCCTCAGCCTCAGCCCTCCACCTCTTACGCCCTCTCTCCAGCTTACAACCAAGCCTTCGAGAGTCAAGCTTCACAGAAGTATGACCGCTCGGGTAAGGGAGGCAGAGGTAAGCGATCCTTTCGTGGGAGAGGATCGGGAGGTCCCTTTAATAGGGGAAAACATTTCAGGGGAGGCCGAGGAGGCTACCAGAACCAATGAGGAATTTCAGGTAGGAGGGAGGCTGTTTCACTTTCGCCACCGGTGGAACTTCAGCAAGTGGGCTCAGAGCATTGTGTCAAAAGGCCTGGGTTGGAGCTGGTTAACGAACCCACCCCCATCCAGACCTTTCCGCCAACTTCCTTCAAGGAATTGTCGGAGTATGCGGAGGATCTCCTTCAGAAAGGAGCTATAGCGAGAGTCAAAAGGTTAAAATTTCAAGGACGCTTGTTCAGCGTGCCAAAGAAAGGCTCACAAAAAAGAAGGGTAATCTTAGACTTGTCCCGCTTAAACTTAGCCATTCGCTGCGACAAGTTCAAGATGCTCACGATCTCGCAGGTGCGGACCTTACTTCCCTGTGGGGCCGTCACCACCTCTATCGATCTTACAGACGCTTACTATCATATCCCTATTGCAAGACACTTCCGTCCGTATCTGGGCTTCAAGATAGGAGACCAGACATTCTCCTTCAAAGTAGTTCCTTTCGGGCTCAACGTAGCACCCAGGGTGTTTACGAAGCTGGCGGAAGTAGTAGTTCAAACAACTCAGAGTCGCAAGGGATTATGGTAGTAGCGTATCTCGACGATTGGTTGATCTGGGCTTCAACAGTCGAGGAATGCAACAGAGCAACACTGAAAGTAATTCAGTTCCTGGAATATCTAGGCTTCAAGATAAACAGGACCAAGTCAAGACTCACCCCAGAGTCAAACTTTCAGTGGCTAGGCATTCAATGGAATCTATCCTCCCATACTCTGTCGATTCCATCATCCAAAAGAAAAGAAATAGCGAAGTCAGTCAAGCAATTTCTGAGTCACAAACTGGTATCAAGAAGATCCCAGGAAAGGATCTTGGGTTCTCTCCAGTTTGCATCAGTGACAAACATCTTAATGAAAGCCAAACTGAAAGACCTAACCAGAATCTGGCGCTCACGAGCAAATGTCAGGTCCAGGGACAAATTATCCTCAGTCCCTCTGATTCTAAAGAATCGACTCCGGCCGTGGGCGAAAGTCAAGAACTTGTCGGTGTCAGTGCCCCTTCAGTTTCCTCCACCAGGGATCACCATTCACACAGACGCGTCGTTAAGCGGTTGGGGAGGATATTCCCAGTTCAAAAAGGTTCAAGGAACGTGGTCACCTCAGTTCCGTCAGTTCCATATAAACGTACTGGAAGCAATGGCAGTGTTCTTGACTCTAAAAAAGTTACGCCCGCCAAAGTAGTACCCCTCCCACATAAAGCTAGTCCTGGACAGCGCAGTGGTGGTACATTGTGTAAACAGAGGAGGCTCCAAGTCACGTCATCTAAATCATGTCATGATAGCCATCTTCTCCCTGGCGGACAAGTTCAGTTGGCATCTCCCTCCTCCACTCATATAGCTGGAGTGAGAAACGTCATAGCAGATGCTCTATCCCGATCAGTACCTCTAGAGTCGGAATGGTCACTGGACAACAGTTCGTTCCAATGGATTCTTCAGAGAGTTCCAGGTCTAGAGGTGGATCTCTTCGCATCTCAAGCGAACCACAAACTCCCGTGTTATGTGGCCCCCAACCTGGACCCTCTGGCCTATGCCACGGACGCCCTAGCTCTAGACTGGAACAACTGGGAGAAGATTTATGTCTTTCCTCCGGTGAATCTTCTCATGAAAGTCTTAAACAAACTCAGGACATTCAAGGGTCAAGTGGCTCTAGTAGCCCCAGACTGGCCGAAGAGCAATTGGTACCCTCTTATTCTGGAACTGGGTCTTCGCCCTCTTCGGATCCCCAATCCCAGGCTCTCCCAGTCAGTACAAACGAAGACTGTGTTCGCTTCCTCAGGGATGCTCAAAACCCTAACTTTATGGATTTCATGAAGTTTGCAGCAAAAAGGGATGCGAATATTGACCCTCAGAATATTCTCTTCTTGGAATCAGATAAAAGAGATTCAACTTTGAGACAGTATGATGCTGCTGTCAAAAAGTTAGCAACCTTCCTGAAAGAATCAGATATTAGAATCATGACAATCAATTCAGCTATATCCTTTTTCAGATCCTTATTTGAAAAAGGCTTAGCAGCTAGCACAATTACGACAAACAAGTCAGCCTTGAAAAAGATTTTTCAATTTGGGTTCAACATAGACTTGACAGATTCCTACTTCTCGTCTATTCCCAAGGCATGTGCTAGACTTAGACCTTCGGTAAGGCCTACGTCAGTATCATGGTTCTTAAACGATGTTTTAAAGCTGGCTTCAGAAACCAATAATGACACATGCTCGTTTATAATGCTCTTAAGAAAAACCCTATTTTTATTAAGCTTGGCCTCAGGAGCTAGAATTTCAGAACTGTCGGCGTTATCCAGAGATCCGGATCATATTCAGTTCCTTCCCACAGGGGAAGTGCTACTTTCTCCGGAACGTAGCTTTATAGCAAAGAATGAAGATCCTTTGATGAGGTGGGAACCATGGAAGGTACTACCCCTTCCACAAGATCTATCTCTTTGCCCAGTTTCAGCCTTACGAGCCTTTCTATCTAGGACCTCTCATCCTCATCGGGTCCTCTCTTTAAGAGAGAAAAAGGTGGCACTTTATCTATTAAAGGCATCAGGCAACAAATCCTGTACTTCATTAAACAAGCCAATCCTGACTCTTTCCCAAAAGCACATGATGTCAGGGCAGTAGCCACCTCAATTAACTATTTCCAACATATGAACTTCGATGAGTTGAAAAAGTATACTGGATGGAAATCGCCGACAGTGTTCAAACGTCATTACTTAAAGTCCTTGGAAGCTCTGAAATTTTCAGCAGTTGCAGCGGGGAACATAGTTTCCCCTGACTCTGACTAATCTTTAGTAGAAGATCCAGTCCTCCTTTCTACCTGCCTCACCCAACAGTTCGTCTATTCCTGCCTTGTTCATTTACGATCACCTTGTGTCTTAGCTGCTTTTATGATGATGTAGTGGGTGTCCCTTATTTTTTTGCTAGGGACACTCACATTTGATGGTGATTATTGATCTCGTGGATGTCGTCTCCTTATTTTTATGCTAGGAGATACATCTTATTATAATGGTTACGGGTTTTGTATATTAAGTCATATACATTCCTTTATATATTATTACTGTTGAGTTTGTTTTATTCAACTTTTATGTTAATTGCTTTAGAATGTTTTGATACATAGCTTTACACAGATACCATTTTGTACATATATGACATATTTCTCCTGTATATATGTATATTACCCTAAGTTAAGAAATATTATTAGAATTAAGTGTAATTTAAAGCAATATTTCTATTTTTTTTGTATCACTGTGTATATGTATCCTTATTAGCAATTATATTCGTTTATTTTTATTTTATCTTTTATTTGAGACCTCTTTGTATTTTGTTGAATTCTTTACAATCTTGGGCTATTTCTCTGGTACGATTTCGCGCAGCGACACGAGCTGAGCCCAGAAAAGGGATTTTGACGTAAGGAAAAATCTATTTCTGGGCGATTGGCTCGTGTCGCCAGCGAAATCCCGCCCTACCCATCCCATCGCCAAGATTGTCTGCTAACTTCAGGATGGCCACCAGAGGCGCAGCAGTCGGCAGCATGGGATGGAGTAGTAGTAGTAGGTGCTGCCCACTCTGTGGGTCGGCTCTCCTCTTGGGGGATTTTGTAGTGGGAGAATTCTATTGGTTTTTGGCTCGTGGTAGTGGTCTCACTCGCCATAGTGTTCATACCGACACCCTCTGGGAGGGTGAGCGAGTCAGTTATACTGACCTTTTTCTTTATTTATTTATTCTCTGGTATGTGTTAGTACATTTACCCTAGAAATAATAGATTAAAGGATATTTCGCTGGCGACACGAGCCAATCGCCCAGAAATAGATTTTTCCTTACGTCAAAATCCCTTTATTATAATGTATGAAAAATGAAGGAAAATACAAATTGATACTTATGATATTAATTACAACTTTAATTAGCTGTAATACTATGCTAAAGCTTTTAGGTTATACACCGTACTTATACATATGGTATAGTATCAAAAGGTATAGGTTGGAGCCTATTAACATTAACCAAATATGTAAAATATCTATCCATAACCAAGGAGAAATCTTAAATCCTCTTCAGTGCTAAGTTTTCCAATTGTAAACAATTTTGTTTAACAAATTTATTAATCAGTGATAAATTTACTAAGTGGAAAATCATTTAGGAGCAGTGTATTGACCAAAAGCTAGCAGTTAATTATAAAGTATCATTCCATATGCATAACAAATCTATTTGTTATATATTAGATGAAAGTGCCTGAAGTTCTAGTTTGTCAAAATCACTCTGTTTGTCATAAATTTTAATTTGAAACTTATAAATTTTGTATATGCAACTTACCAAGTAATTACATTACTATAGTTTCTAACTAGCACATCAGCTAAATTTGAAAATTTGCATAACGATTCTTTTGTTCTTGGTGTAGGTAACTAGCCCTGCCCTCATCTGGGGAAGAGAGGAACAACAAGGCCAGTGGTGGGTAAACTTTTAAGAGTGAGGGCTGCATCAGTGGGCCATGAAAAATCAAAGGGCCCCACCTTTTCAAATATAACATATAGAAAGCTTGGTTAATATGGTTCATAAAAACAAAACAAATTCAGAATCCAGCACAAGCAATTAAATGGAAAAAATGTTTATGGTCACAGTTTTGCTTTACAGTTCGTTTAAAGTGTGGCACAAGGTTGCTGGTAGAAACTCATTGCTGCATTCAAGTTTGTATCTTTATGCAAGAAAAACTCTGCTCACAGATGTAAGTGGAACCAAAAATAGAGAATAATCTAGCAGCAAAATTTCTTAAACTTTGGAAACATTGAATGAGAATGACTTGTAAAACTCTACTAATGGTAGGGAGTGAATCATTTCCTTCAATGAATGATCAGATTGAATGCCTAACAATTCAAGCTGTGATTCATCAGTGCAGCATCGACATCAGCAGACGAAGGAGAAGTTACTAGGTTGAATTTAAGCTCAATATGTCAGAAATCCTCAAACCTTTAAAAAATATATTGATTTTTTTTTTCCAATTTGCTGCAGGCTTCTGTGGGCCACAGAATTGTGTGGCTCAGTTTGCCTGCCACTGAACTAAGCAAAGTCTTTGAATTTGTTTCTCCCGGTTAACGACGACGGTTTTTTTACTTTCAGCTGATTTGAAATTCGTTTTCTTGACCAGTTGTTTGGAGACAGATTTGGTGACGTATGCTCTTCATTTTGGTAGCTTTTCAGCTTATTGACAGGGGTTTACATATTTTTCTTCATGATTGAGACTATATTAGCCAAGATTTTTACTTTTGACTAATTACCGATTGTGCCAAAATACCGATTGTGCCAATGTCAGATGCTAGTACGTCCTCCTTTCGGCATTGCAGCAAAGGCTGCAGTACTAGATTAACATCTGCTAAGTATGATTCACACTATTTGCTTGAATTGCAGGGGTCAGAATTCTTCTGCATCTTCAACTTGTGAAGAATGTATTAACTTGGGACTCTGAACAATGGAAAGTGCTGTCTCACTTGAACAAGCTAGAGCCAGACTTCTGTTAGTTAGGAATCGTATAGTAGCATTGATATTCCAGTTGTTTCTGCTCCTGGTGCTGGCACAGGGTCTTGCTCCTGGAGCAGCCCGTAAAGGTCTCCTATTCCAAGTAGCTCCCTCGTTGCCGCACCCAGTGCCATTGCCAAATTAGTCAAAATTCGACCACAAGTTTGAATTGATCATGGAATCCATGGCTCAATTAGGATCTACGTTAAGAGCCTTGGTAGCTCAGGTAGGTAATAAGAGTGTTGACAGAGCAAGTGCAGTGTTGGTGGAGGAGCTGGCTGCCTGTCCTGCTAATTCTCCTAGGCAAAGGTCCATGGTACACCCTTGAACCTGGGAGAAACCATACCAGAGGCCCAGGGAAGGTCAGCGGGGTCTGCCCACGAGTAGTCGGCCTTCAGACACACCTGTAGGTGAAAATCACAGGTTGTGTCAGACAGCTTTGCAGAAGTGGATAAGCTTTTGTCTAGTTCAGAGGTTTTCAGCCTGGAGAATAGGTGCAAGTGGCACTTAAAGAAATCTTGGCCATTGAAAAGGCTAGGGATGGGAATTTTTTGCACTCTACAAGTATCTCCTAAGAAGAGAAAAGGTTCTCTTCTGGTGACACAAGGGGAACCACTGTGTAGTTCTAGGATAGCCCGGAGTGTTTTTCACCAGAGTGCTTGAAGAGGAGATTAGGTGTTTTGGAGGCGAAATGGAATTTGTCAGCTTGTAGGTGCAAATGTTCCAGTTCTCCCACAGATGCACCAGTTTCTGGGGTGCCTGAGTTATCAGGATCCCTCAAGATGCGTAGTGTCTTCTAAGAGCCCATTAGTACCCAAACGCCCCTGAGCGTCCAATAGCACATATTCAGTTTGTATCTCCAGAGCATTTTTTTGCGCCCAAGCGCTCAGGAGCGCCCTTCCACACGGAGAAGTTAGGGCTTCCTTTGGCACCCAATTGTTCAGTCCCCCCCTTCCCAACAGCGACAGGCCTTTGTTTCGTCAGTGGATCCTTCTTTAGCGCCCATTTAGAAACGTCTTGAAACATTAAGTTTTGTGAAGAAGCCTTCCTCTACAGCTAATCAGAAGACAGACTTGTCTTTATCACCGGTTTCTTCAGCAGAAGAGGAAGGGAGTAAGGAGGTGGAAGATGACTCTTCTTCATTGACCTACAGATCTCTACTTCAATATTTCCTTTGGACTTTAACCACCACCTTTTTGCCAGCGGTGCATGCTTCTCTTGTGTCTGCGTTTTTGATGAATAATCAGGCAGCTGATCCAGCTAAACTCTACAGGATGGTACTGTTTACTTCAGCTAGGAAGGAGCAGGGTAGACGCTTGGCTCTCGATCAAGAGAGAGCAAGGAAAGTCCTGTTTTAGCTCTCCTGCTGCTAGACTTTCCGAATGGAGATACTTTTGCTATGCTATTGGAGAAGCTCCCTCTTTGGGTGTGGCTGCCTCCGCCCAACGGGACTTCTCTGCTCTCACAGGCTTCCTACAAAAATCAGCCTTTTCCTCAGTAAAAGTAATGTTTTTGGGTGCAGAAATTGACCATTGTTCATACACCGAACTCACTTAATTTTCCTTATGACATCTTTTCTAAATTTCATCCGTTCTTATTACGTATTGGTCTTGAAGATTTGTATTCAGATTTAGAGAGAGAAGAGAGAGAGAGCACTGTAGGCATTTTATGAGTCTTATAGCAGGGATAGAGTATCTTGGACATTTGCAGTGTAATGAATGTTAAGCTGAGAGACAAGATCAGTGTTGGCATTAAGGTATAATAACTAGTAGAATAATTTAACAATTATTTTATAACCACCAAAACCAAGTTACAGCAACAAAGCTCACTGAGGTTATCTTGCTCTCTTTCATTCTTTGTGGGGTATTAGCCATTGGTAGTATTGTTTATAATTTTCCAAAATCACAAAAATGTTATTATTCCAAAGTTTTATATTTGATTGACTTTGTTGTCGTACTTGATTGTTATAAAAATGCTTTTAGTTTTGTTTGTGTTTGTAATAAACCATCATTAAATGTGTTGATATCCATTGATTAATAATTTAGGTTTTAGTGAACCTTGAATTGTTTAGTATAAAGTTGAAGTAGTAGTCAAGAATCTTAGAAGGAGAAGAATTAATTCTGGATCATATATCTTTTTCAGTCTGCTTGTAGCTGCATTTTTTGTATATGTGGATAATTCCCTTTGTTATATACGTATGTGAATTTTTCTAGCATTTATTTATTTATATAATAAAATACTGTGTAATTTATAGTACTTAGATAAAGAGTACATGTTAATTAGAAACTATAGCTCTTAGTTACCATTATTAGTCGTGGACAGTGAAAAAAATATACACGTATTTAAATTTGTATGCTTTGTTTGAAAATAGCTTACTATTTAAAGCCTATAATTAGATAAAAAATTATCCACATGTAGAAAGACTTATTTATAGTTACTGAATAAGAACTTGATAACACTTCTGTTTAAAATGTCATATATTAAGGCCCCTGTGTGGTGTATGGTTAGATAAACAGCATAGGCTTGTATCTTACCTCTGGCTAAAATCCTATTGTAAAGTTAATGGTACTAGGTCTCTGAATATAGAAGATTTACAATATCAGGCTTGTCAATACAAGTTGGAAATCTGGATGTTAAAATAATAATTTCATATCTGGTTAGGAAGCAGTACATGTATTGTGACTTGGACCAGCTTCTAAGAATTAGGAAGTGGTCAGTCACAAAGTTGTTTCCTTCTGGTTCGCTAATGCGAACAGCAGTTGGTTTATCGAGGCATATTTCAGCCAAGGGAAGGATGTTCGTTCTTTTGTCTGTGATTAGGATTAGTTAGCATTGCACACATCCTGAACGGATGGGGTATTTTTGAGAGTTTTTCCCTCATTGACCTATTGTACAGAGCAACAGCTGTGTTTTTAATATTGGAATGGGTTACATTTCCATTTTTATGTATTTTTCATTACACATGCTGTCCCAGCCCTAAAGTCCTATCACCCAATGACGTTTAATCTTATGGTGGATTCTAAGAGGACTAAAAGATTTCTAATAATTATAGAATGAAATACACTGAAATTCGCCTTTCAATAAGAAAAGATCTTATAAAATTGCTCTCTCTCTCTCTCGTCCCTCTCCTCCTTCTCCCCACTCTTCTCTCTCTCGTCTCTCTCTCTCTCTCTCTCATCCTCTCTCTCTCTCTCTCTCTCTCTCTTTCAAATTTAGATTAATGTCATATGTTTTTAGTCTTATTTTTGTTTCTTCTAAACTAATCTACTGTTGTTTCTATAATTTTCAGAACCCTTAATGAAATACCAAAGACCGAAGAAGACGAAAGATTATATATTGATCCTAACAATATTGAAGCTAGCTATGCCTTCACTGATGCAAAGCGCAAGTTGAGACTTGTGTTGAGCATCGCCGATTTTTCCATGTCGCCTTATCTCTCAGAATTTGGAAGTCCCTTTGGAACAGAGTAGGTGTATAAAGTAAAAACTCTTTTCATACAATCAACTTACCTGTCAGATATATACATAGCTAAGACTCCGTCGTCCCCGACAGAAATTCAAATTTCGCGCCACTCGCTACAGGTAGGTCAGGTGATCTACCGGCCTGCCCTGGGCGGCAGGACTAGGAACCATTCCCGTTTTCTATCATATTTTCTCTGTCGCCGGTGGTATCAACATTGTTGCTATTACCTCCTGACTTAGATTCTTATTTCATCCTTTGATCATCGTTTCTCGGCTTTTTGGTGACGTATCTGGATCGTGTTTTTGGCATTCGCTACTGTGGACTGATTTTGGACTTGCTTTTTTATTTTTCTCAGTATGTCTGATTCAAATGTGAGTGTGAGAATGTGTGTGAATGTAGGCTGCAGGGTGAGGATACCGAAAGCTTCGGTTGATCCTCACACTGTATGTCGTAAATGTAGGGGGTTTCAGTGTTCTGCTACTAATACTTGTCATGAATGTGAGGGATTAAATGCAGAAGAATGGAAGACTTTAACTTCTTATTTGAAGAAGTTAGAGAGGGATAGGGTTAGACGTTTGAAAGGTGTGAGTACAAGGCCTATTGAGCCTTTTATTGATCCTTATTCTAATCCTGATGAGTTGGATTCTCCCTATTTGTCTAATTCACAAGCTTTACTTTCAGAATCGGCCTCGGAAATCGCCGATCTGAAAGCTACAATTCAGCAGATGAAGTCCAAAATGGCGGACTTACAAGGTAAGGCTAGTGAAAGTGAACATTACAGTGAAGTGAGTTCTCCCAGTGTTGTGGAGGGGGCGTTTGATCGTCCCTGCGACGCTCTCAGGCCTAGACCTCTTCCAAGCTCCCATGCCCAGAGGAGAAGGAAAGTCGAAAGCCTTAAGGAGGTCGTGGGGAATCCCCAACGGTCAGACGTCCCTTCAGCAGGCTCTGTTTCGTTGCAGGCTGCTCAGGGGCGCTTTAGAAAAAGCGTCCTGCGTGAGTGTTTCTCATCCTCTCCCTCTCCCTCACCTAAACGAGGGTGGAAGGAGTCGGATCTATCTAGGCCTCTGAAACGGCATTTGAAAGAACCTGAATTGGATTCGAGCCCGGAGCGTTTCTCAGATGAAACACCCTTGTCTATTAAAAAGGCGAAGGTGGTGTCAGCGTCACCCGACGTGGACGTGGAAGAACGCTTTCCTACTCCTTCTCCCCCGATTGAAGATGACGTGGGAGAAGCTTCAAGGAAGATTCTCTTGGCAGTACAGGAACAACTAGCCTCTTTGGTGGGAGTGTTAGCGAGGGATCCTCCTCGTAGGAAGGACGTTTCGCTTCCAATCAAGAAGTCTCGTCCTCTCTCCCCTGCAAAGCGAGAGACGTCATGCAGACGTGAAGCTTCCAAACATACCGCAGAGGCGTCGGTTTCGAGAGCGAGATCGAGGGAACCTTACGGCAGACACGTAACGCCAGATAGACGTGAGGCGTCTTATAGGCATGAAGCGTCATTAAAAGCTTCTTATAAGCGCGAGGCTCCAACCAAGGTATTGGCGCCAGTTAGGACGCCAGTTGAGAGCGAAGCGTCTTCCAGGCGCGAGGCGTCATCCAGACGTCAGCAGCCAGACAAGCGGGAGGCGTCAGCCAGGACGCTTGGCGGACGAGAAGCGTCATCCAAGCGGGAGGCATCATCCATTTATGGAGAGAAACCTAGGCTGTTGGGGCCTTCTAAGAATATTAAAGTTGTGAAGAGGAAGGAATATCATTCCCTTAGCCCCTCTCCTATCAGGAGTTTGTCTCCCCCAGAGGAAAGACGTACTGATTTGTCAGCGGAGACTCATCTAGACCCCGAGTTAGAAGTAAACTCGGAGGACGAGTATCAGGGAAGAGAAGGACTGTCGAACTATAAAGTTTTGACAGCCTTGCTTCTAGAAGAGTATGGAGACGACTTGACCCCTGCCGCTCCTCCTTCTCCGCGCTCTCTTTTCTCGAGTGCTAAGGCGAAGAAGTCTTCGTCTTTTCTTAGAATGAAGCCCGCCATTTCGATGAAGAGGGCTCTTCAGTCATTAGACTCATGGATGAAGTCGAAGAAGGAGTTGGTAAGAACGGTCTTCTGCATGCCCCCAGGCGAGACTAGCTGGTAAAAGAGGCATTTGGTATCAGACGGGAGAGAATATGGGCATTTCTCTTCCGTCTTCGACAGAAGCGGACTTTTCGACCTCAGTTGACGCTTCTCGTAGACAAGGTTTGAACTCTGCCCGTATAACTTGGGGCATTTCAGAACTGGATCATCTCCTCAAGGGACTCTTCCATGTATTGGAAGTTTTCAACTTCTTAGATTGGTCCCTTGGGGTGATGTCCAAGAAAGCCCATGATTCTGAAGGACTCGAACCAGAAGTCCTTCTGTGTATTTTGTCTTGTATAGACAAAGCGGTTCAGGATGGCTCGGTTGAGATCTCCTCTTTATTTGGAGCAGGTCTTCTTAAAAAGAGGACAGTTTATAATGCCTTTTTGACCAAAGCGGTCTCCCACTCTCAGAGGGCAGCGCTACTGTACTCTCCATTGTCAGACTTTTTGTTCCCTTCTCAGTTGGTGAAGGACATTTCTCGTTCATTAACTGAGAAGG
Organism: Macrobrachium nipponense; assembly: GCF_015104395.2. Lineage (NCBI taxonomy): Eukaryota > Metazoa > Arthropoda > Malacostraca > Decapoda > Palaemonidae > Macrobrachium > Macrobrachium nipponense. The sequence goes on along the minus strand of NC_061110.1, from coordinate 77,148,304 downwards.
CGACTCAAGACCTTCTGACGCAGTCAGCAAAGAAGAAGAAACCTGCTACTGCAACGGACAAGAAAGGACCGAGTACATCAGTTCAGCCCTTTCGAGGTGGCCCGACCTCCAGAGCTCCCGCAAGAAGGAAAGCTCCTGAGAAGAGAGGTAGGTCTGCCTTTCGTCCTTTTAAAAAGGGAAAGTGATGCTTCTCTCCTCCAAGCACCAGTAGGTGCCAGGCTCCTGGGATTTGTGGAGGACTGGGCACTTATAAACGCAGACGCTTCATCGATGTCTGTAATAAGGAAGGGATATCGTATCCCTTTCCTGAACACTCCTCCCCTAACGTCAACACCGTGGGAACTAACAGCCAAGTACAAGGATCCTGTGCTGAGGGATACTCTTCGATCGATGGTGGATCAGATGTGGGAGCAGAGCGATAGAACTAGTACTGGATCAAAACTCCCCGGGGTTTTACAATCGCCTTTTTCTGGTTGCGAAAGCCTCGGGAGGCTGGAGACCAGTACTAGACGTCAGCTCTATGAACAAATTTGCTCAGAAGGAGAAGTTCTCGATGGAGACTTCTGCCTCAGTTCTTGCGTCAATGCGACAAGGAGATTGGATGGTGTCTCTGGATCTCCAGGACGCCTATTTTCACGTCCCGATCCACCCTTCATCGAAGAAGTACCTCCGTTTCATGACGGGGGGAAGGATCTTTCAGTTCAGAGCCTTGTGTTTCGGCCTTTCCACAGCTCCTCAGGTCTTCACAAGCCTGATGAAGAATGTGGCGAGGTTTCTTCACCTCAAAGGAGTAAATATCTCTCTGTATCTGGACGACTGGCTCATCAGGGCCAGATCAGAGAGACAGTGCCTTGGAGGACCTTACGTTTAACTTTAGACCTGATCAGATCGTTGGGATTACTCGTAAACCTCGAGAAGTCTGCAGCTGACCCCAGACAGAACTTAGTCTATCTGGGGATTCAGATGGATTCTCGGGGTTTTCGAGTATTTCCTTCGCAAGAGAGAATCGCAAAAGGTTTGCAGAAAGTCTCTCTCTTCTTAAGGAAGGAACAGACGTCGGCAAGGGAATGGCTGAGCCTTCTAGGGACCCTTTCCTCGCTCGAACAGTTCTTCCCGCTAGGAAGACTTCATTTACGTCCGCTTCAATTTTTCCTCAAGAGGTCTTGGAGTTGGAAAACCGGACATCTTTCAGACGCCTTTCCCATTCCAGTGGAGATAAGACCGCACTTGGAATGGTGGTTGCCCCCTCTGAAAGAGAACAAAGGGATCTCTCTAAAAATCCAGAACCCAGACCTAGTGTTGTACTCTGACGCGTCGGAGAAAGGTTGGGGAGCAACATTAGGCTCGAAGGAGGTGTCAGGCACCTGGGAAACAGCGCAGGTGTCTTGGCACATAAACTGCAAAGAGCTCTTCGCCGTACACCTGGCTTTGAAGAGTCTAGAACCTCTTGTTTCGAACAAAGTAGTTCAAGTAAATGTGGACAACACCACAGCACTTGCCTACATTCGAAAACAAGGAGGGACTAAATCCTCGTTCCTTTACGAACTTACAAAAGATCTTTTACTTTGGACGTCTCAGAGGAACATCTCCCTTCTTACAAGGTTCGTTCAGGGAGAAAGGAATGTGAGGGCGGACAGGCTCAGCAGGAGGAACCAGGTCCTTCACACAGAGTGGACCCTACACGAAGAGGTGTGTCAAGATCTCTGGTCTCTGGGGGGTGGGGGACTCCTCATGTGGATCTCTTCGCCAACGTTCATCTCCAAAAGGCTGGCAGTCTTTTGCTCGGTCGTGGAAGACCCCAGAGCTCTTATGGTAGAACGCCTTCCCTGCTGGACTGGTCTCACGTAGACGTCTACGCTTTTCCTCCATTCAAAATCCTGGGACTAGTGCTGAAAAAGTTTGTGGCTTCAAAGGAGACGAGGATGACATTGATAGCCCCCTTTTGGCCGGCTCAAGACTGGTTCACGGAGGTGGTGGAGTGGATCGTAGACTTTCCCAGATCCCTACCAAGAAGGATGGATCTTCTCAAACAGCCACACTTCAAGAGGTATCATCAAAACCTCTCCGCTCTCGCTCTGACTGCCTTTCGACTATCGAAAGACTCGTCAGAGCGAGAGGGTTTTTCTCGCGAAGTTGCAAGCGCGATTGCGAGAGCCCGCAGAACCTCCACTAGACAAGTATATCAGTCCAAGTGGGAGGTTTTAGAAGGTGGTGTAGAACTAAGAAGTTGTCCTCTCCACTACCTCTGTAGCGGAAATTGCGGATTTCCTTCTATTCCTGAGAGAAGAATCTCATCTAGCTGTATCCACAATAAAGGGATACAGAAGTATGCTCTCGGCAGTCTTCAGGAATAGAGGATTAGATCTGGCAGATAACAAGGATCTCCACGATCTCATAAGGTCCTTTGAGACTTCAAAGTCTAAGGAACCGGTCCCTCCTAACTGGAACCTAGACGTGGTTCTCAAGTTCCTTTCATCCGTAAGGTTCGAACCTCCTCATCTGGCATCGTTTAGAGACATCACCAGAAAATGCCTATTCCTATTATCTTTAGCTACGGCAAAGAGAATTAGTGAATTACATGCTCTGCAGGATAAAGTAGGATTCAAGGGAGACTCAGCTATTTGCTCGTTTAAGACCCTGTTTTTAGCTAAAAACGAGAATCCCACGAATCCCTGGCCTAAGTCATTCGAAGTCAAAGGCATATCGAGTCTCGTAGGCAGAGAAGGCAGAAGAGGTCTCTATGTCCTGTAAGAGCTCTGAAATTCTACCTTCAGAGAAAGCATCAGATGGGAGGCTCTAGGCAAGGTCTTTGGTGCGCAGTAAAAGACCCCACAAGACTGATGTCCAAGAATGCTCTGGCATTCTTTGTGAGAAACAACATTACAGACGCGCATAAGGTCTGTCCTGACGAAGAGTTCCGACTGTTAAAGTGAAAGCTCATGAAGTGAGAGCAGTAGCAACGTCTCTCTCGTTTCATAAGAATATGTCGCTTAAAAAAACATCATAGATACGACATTTGGAGATGTAACTCAGTATTTGCATCTCATTACTTGAAAGACGTTGTGTGACCTATGAGAAATGTTTTTCTCTGGGTCCTTTCGTATCGGGGCGGATACGATCCTGGGTATGGGAGCCGACACCAATCCTTAAGTATATACTTTCCTTCTTTTTAGATATGGTCTGGAGTCTCTTCTAACAAAAAGGACTTGGTTTAGCACGGGCGGCCGTCTCTGTTGTTCAGTAAGAGACTCTTGTCATATCTAATTAGATGAGTATAACATTTTTTTTTTTAAATTATGTATGTGTGCGTAGTGTGCTTTTTGAGTTATGGTTGTTGTGAAGAGTTCAGGGATAACTCGGAACAATCTTTATTTCTAACATGTGGTTAGGATCAGGTGGTCGGGATTGGTTGTGTGCTCCTTCATAAGGTGTATTGTCATATAAGTGGATCAGCACCCATTGACAAAGTCCTTTCAGGCTCTGCCGAGTAAGCGGATAAGACCCCTTCGGCAGACCCACAAGAACTCTTGGCCATAGATCATATATCTCGCTAAAGTTTCTTGAGGTGATGCAGACTACTGAGCAAACACCCACGAAGTCTACCACCTATCAGGTAGGAACCAAGGTTTTATTTATACCTACAACATATGTTGTTTACCTGTCTATTCCATAAGTAGCTGTCTCTTACCCTCCACCAAAGGGTGCCAATCAGCTATGTATATATCTGACAGGTAAGTTGATTGTATGAAAATGATATTGTTATGTTACAATAAAGTTTCATACATACCTACCTGGCAGATATATACAATTAAGGCCCACCCAGCCTCCCCGCAGGAGACAGGTGGAAGAGAGAAAATATGATAGAAAACGGGAATGGTTCCTAGTCCTGCCGCCCAGGGCAGGCCGGTAGATCACCTGACCTACCTGTAGCGAGTGGCGCAAAATTTGAATTTCTGTCGGGGACGACGGAGTCTTAGCTATGTATATATCTGCCAGGTAAGTATGTATGAAACTTTATTGTAACATAACAATATCATTTTATAAAAACACCAGTATTATAGGAACCAAGCCTTTTCAATTTACTTATTACCATTTAATCCCTTTTATTATAACCTGTAGAATATTACCTGGGTCTATCCTTTTATGATTTGAAAGTTAATTTCAGAATTATATGCAGTAATACACAAGATTGCAGGATGTGGAGAGAGCTCATTCCTTGTTTAACACATACAAAGGGATAATCCTATTTAAAAATGGTGGTGGTTGTAATTGTTTCTTGTACTTGTAATTTTTTAAGTTTTTGTGGCTTATATCTGAAAGTTTTTAAAGTGCATGAAATCACTCACAGTGCAGTTAGAGATAAACTCTAATTCATTGCAAGTACTTCTTCTTGTCAGTTCATGTTATGTAATGTTCAGAATGGCTACACTTCAGGATTATCATGAAAGTGGAACTGAAGCTCATAAGTTCTGGATGTAAATGCTGGATGTGCTGCACACAAAAGACCGTAGATTAATAAAGTATTACTTAAAAATGTTTTGGTCATGAAAATTAGAAAAGAAGGAGCACTGAAGAACTAAAGCTTTTTTCTTTTCCACTATGATTATTTATATGGAAAGTTACCTTCAGATAAAAACAAAGAATTTATTTGTGGCGTACATAAGTTTATCTCTTACTTGAAGTGAAGTTTTGATTGAAATTTTGTAGCAGTTGTGTTTTCAGTAAAGCTAATGTTTGGTAGAAATAAAATATATTGTAATGGTTGTTAAGCAGACACTAAAGTTTAATGATAAGCTTTTAAGATATGGAAACATTTTGTATTTCTCTGAAATTTTCTGTAGCTTTCAAAGTATACTACAGTATAGTAACAAATTTTCTTCTTGCATAAAAAAGAATTTTATTTATGTAGCTTACCTAGTAATTACATTGCTCACAGTTTTACTTGCTAGCAACGCAAAATTTTGAAATTCATGGGTAACGCTAGTTAACTGTGTATGTGAATGTGACTTGGCCATGCCTACTTTCAGGGTAAGAGAGGAACAACCTAGCAAAGAGCTCAATTTGTTCTGCAAGCTTTTGACTGAAGTTCAATTGTGAGCAGTCAGCTTAATTTTAGTATTTCAGTGATATTTTCTTTTGAATGTTTCTCCCCCTTTGGTGAAGTATTACTTTTTGGATTGGCTGAATGTCCTCTCTTGCACCAGTAGGGGCATTAGGGGTGGCTTCCTCCTTACCATCGAAGTACTTAAAAAGAGAACTTTGGTGCTCTTTCACCACAAAGGGTGTCACAGCCTCACAGCAATCGGCTTTGCTCGTCTCTCCTCTCAATTGCCAGCACTTTTTCCTTCAATTATCTGTCAGCAACATTGCTTCAGAAGTTCAGAAGAAAAATGCTCAAGACCTTTTAGTCCAGTCAACTAGGTGGCCCAGAGTACTTTCGACTGTTAGTGCAAAGTCATTTTCTCCCCTTCAGAACCTACCCTTTCATGGTGACAGACCAAGGGCCCAAGCCAGACCTAGGACAGATCTCCAGTTTGTTCATGAAACTTACCTGTCAGATATATATATAGCTGTATTTTCCGAAGTCCGACAGAATTTAAAAAACTTACGACACACGCAGTGGGAGTCAGGTGGTTAGTACCCATTCCCGCCGCTGGGAGGCAGGTATCAGGAACCAGCACACGCTATTTGTGGATTTAATTGATTTTGGCTTGATTTCTCTTTAAACTAAGATGTCTGGGACTAGTTCGGCTAGCGCCAGGTTTTGCACTAGGAGTGAATGTAGAGGTAGGCTACTGAAAGCATCAGTAGACCTGCATACATTGTGTAAGAGTTGCAGGGTTCATGATTGTGTGTATGAAGATCGCTGCAAGGAGTGTGCATGTCTTTCGGATTCTGAGTGGAAGGCGTATGAGACCTATCTTCGAAAGCTTGAGCATGATAGGTTAAGGAGGTCTTCCTCCAGGAGCGTTTCAGGTAAACGTCAGGAAGTTAATGTTTCTCCTACTAGCCCTCCTACTGTAGTTGCTACTCCTAACCCTGTAGTGTTGCCTTCGGGCCCTGAAACAGTGTCTGTGGAGGGTAATGCCCTTACTTTAATCTTGGAGTCGATTCGTAATTATAATCGAAAGTGCTTGCTTTAGAAAGCAAAAGTGAAGGTGCTAAGTGCAGTGACAGTGCCCCTTGTGTAGTGGAGGGTGCGTCAGATCGGCCCCATTTTGCCTCTAGGCCGGGACCTCTGCTGGACTCCCAGGTTTCAGGGAGAGAGCATGTCGAAAGCCGAAGGAGGGTTACGGGGAACCCCCACCGATCTGACGTGCCTTCGGCAGTTTCTGTTGACGCTACCCAGACTGCCAAGGAGCGTGCGTGTGCACGCCTCCTCAAGGAGTGCTTTTCTTCGTCAGAGGCTTCCTCCCTGTGTAAGGGGTGGAGCTCTCAGTCAGTGTCATGCCCATTGAAAAGGAGCGTTTGTGATCGGGAAGCTTCACGTCCAGGATTTTCTCCCGAGCAACGATCTTCGCCTGACAGCGTCTTCGCAGCCTTCCCGCTGCAGAAGAGGAGTAGAGCGTCATCGGACGATGACTTTTGAGCGCCCCAGTCGCTCCAGAGTGCGTGAAGAGGCGGTTCCTGTGAGAAGGAAGAAGGCGTCCCTTCGCCCCTCGCCTTCTCGCAGGATCAGCCCCTCTCCTGATAGGGGGTCTTCTCCCACCGAGAAGATTCTTCGCTCGTTGCAGCAGCAACTTGCTGATGTTCTTTCTAAGAGAGAGACGCATCCACGTTGTCGCAGGAAGGATGACAGGCTGCCAGTGAAGAGGTCTAGACAGTCTCCCTCTCCTTCTCCTCGCTCGTCTCTCTCTCCCTTTTCGTCTCCTTCTAGAGTTTGTGTAGCTCCCCAGCGGCTCTCTAGAGGACGTGATGAGTTTGTTTCACGCTCTTCGCGTGAAGCGGTATTACCCGCTCGTAAGTTTGCTACCTTTCAAGAGCGAGACGTTTGTTTGGACACTTCGGTGCAAGTGCAGCATGATCTTGACGCTCGGTTGGACGCCAGGTGAGCGCCAGTGACAACCAAGAGTGCACCTGTGGACACCAAGCGCGCACCAGTGGATGCCGAGCGCGCTTCAGTGCTAGTCAAGTGCGCGCCAATGGACGCCAAGCGCGCGCCAGCGGACGCCAAGCGCGCGCCAGCAGACGCCAAGTGTGTGCCAGCAGACGCCAATTGTGTGCCAGCGGACGCCAGCCGCGCGCCAGTGGATGCCTATCGCGCGCCAGTAGAAGCCAGGTACGCGCCAGTGGATGCCAGGCTCGTGCCAGCTGACGCTCAGGTGGACGCGGATGTAGTAGCTCGTCGCCACCCACGCATTTTAGAGGATTCGCTTCAAGTTTCTTTGCATCTTCAAGAGACACACAGTGTTCCCGTCTCTTCTTTGCCTGCTCAAGAGTCCGCTGTGCCTTCTACTTCACAACAACGTTCCGCTGTGAAACTTAGACCTGAAAGTCTAGCATCTGCTTTGCTTCTTCCTACTTCTCCTGTTACGGAAGGGGAAGTAAGTGACGCTTCGGTCGAGGCTGATGATGAACAACCGATGGCTCCTGTCTCTTCTGACTGCCAAGTCTTGACTCGCCTTCTTCAGTCTGAGTTCGGGGACACTTTTCATCCTGAAGCTCCTCGCTCTCCCCCCTCTCAACTTTCATCTTCCAAGGCTAACAAGGTCTCAGGGTTTGTGAAGATAAAGAAGTCCCTTTCGACTAAAAGAGCGTTGCTTAAGGTCCATGACTGGATGGAGAGAAGGAAGGCCCAGGGAAAGACCTCTTTTGCTCTTCCGCCTTCAAGACTTAGCGGAAAAGCAGGCATGTGGTACGAGACGGGAGAGGACGTCGGCATTAGACTTCCCTCTTCTGCTCAGGGAGACTTTGCGAGCATCGTGGATGCCTCGAGGAGGTCCCTCCTGTCCTCGTCGAAAGTATCTTGGTCGACAACGGAAATGGACTACCACCTTAAAGGCCTCTTTCGAACGTTAGAGGTCTTTAACTTCCTAGATTGGTGCCTCGGCGTGCTGGATGCCAAGTCTAGGAGTACCGATTCTATTAGCCTGGGGAGCTGTCCAGTGTAATGTCTTGCATGGAAAAGGCCGTCAGAGATGGTTCAGAGGAGTTGACAGCTCATTTTTGCACAGGACTCTTAAAGAAGAGATCCCTGTTTTGTAATTTCACGGCAAAATCTGTCTCGCCCTCTCAAAAGGCAGAGTTGCTCTTCGCTCCTTTTTCGGACCATCTCTTCCCTTAGGCTATGGTTAAGGACCTCGCTATCAGTCTTCAAGAAAAAGCCACTCAGGATCTACTTGCCCAATCATCTAGGAGACCTGCGGGCCCTTCGTCTTCAGGAGTTTCGATTTCTAAGAAATCGAAGCCCTTTCGAGGTGGATCTTCCTTGAGACCAGCCTCTCGAGGAAGAGGCACTTCCAGAGGCAGAGCCCCCGCTCTTTCGAAGAGCAAGAAGTGATCTGGAAGTCCTTCAGTCGCCGGTAGGAGCCAGGCTTCAGCTGTTTGCGCAAGCCTGGGAAGAGAGAGGTACCGACAAATGATCCTTGGACATCGTAAGGAAAGGTTATCAGATCCCGTTCCTAAAATCACCCCCGCTGTCTTCGACACCCAGGGATATGTCACCCTCTTATCGAGGGGAGAAACAACAAGTGCTTTACGATTTGCTCAATCAGATGATCGTAAAACAACCAGTGGAACAGGTCTTCGACCTGGATTCCCCGGGTCTTTACAACCGACTGTTCCTGGTGCCAAAGCAGTCGGGAGGATGGCAACCGGTACTAGATGTCAGCAGCCTAAACCTCTTTGTCATCAAGCAGAGGTTCAAGATGGAGACGCCTCAGTCAGTGCTTGGAGCTTTAAGACCGGGGGATTGGATGGTGTTACTAGATCTCCAGGACGCGTATTTTCACGTCCCCATCCATCCCGAGTCAAGGAAGTACCTGCGGTTTGTCCTGAAGGGGAAGGTATTCCAATTCAGGGGACTCTGCTTCGGTCTAAGCACGGCTCCGATGGTGTTCACCCTCCTTATGAAGAACATTGCGAGGTGGCTTCATCTTGCGAAGATCAGGATCTCTCTCTACCTGGACGACTGGCTCATTCGAGCCTCCTCGAAAGACCGGTGTCTGGAGGACCTTCACACGACCTTGTCTTTAACGAAGTCCTTGGGTCTGTTGGTAAAGCTCGAAAAGTCACATCTGACCCCTTCTCAGTCCATAGTCTATCTGGGGATTCAGATGGACTCAGTGGCTTTTCGGGCTTTTCCGTCCCAGGGGCGACAACTTCTATGCCTAAGCAAAGTGTCAGCCTTTCTGGGGAAAGAATCATGCTCGGTGAGGGAATGGATGAGTCTGCTGGGGACCATTTCCTCACTGGAGAAGTTTGTTTCCCTAGGGAGGTTGCACCTCAGACCACTTCAGTTCTTCCTGTCGAACAACTGGAAGCACGAGAACGACATGGAAGCGATCTTGTTGTTATCGGAAGAGGTAAAAGAACACCTAAGATGGTGGTCAGATCCGCGGAAGCTTGCAGAAGGACTTTCTCTCAAGCTTCAGAGCCCCGACCTAGTGTTGTTCTCCGACGCGTCTTCCACGAGGTGGGGAGCGACACTAGGGGGGAAGGAAGTGTCAGGCACCTGGAGAGGGGAACAGGTGTCCTGGCACATAAATCTCAAGGAACTTGCAGCAATTCATCTTGCGCTCCAGTTCTTTCAGGAAGAAGTCTCCAGCAAGGTGGTGCAGATCAACTCGGACAACACCACAGCCTTGGCATACCTCAAGAAACAGGGAGGAACCCGCTCTCGATCTCTGTTCATCCTTGCGAGGGAAATCCTGTAGTGGGCGAGGTCACACGACGTCACTATCCTGACGAGATTCGTATCAGGAGTGGAAAACGTACGAGCAGACCTTCTCAGTCGGCAAGGTCAACTGCTGCCGACGGAATGGACACTCCGTCAAGACGTATGCCAGAGGCTGTGGAAGTTGTGGGGATGTCCTCTCGTGGACTTATTCGCAACTTCCAGAACAGGAGGACTCCGCTGTACTGCTCACTGGTTCTGGACCCAGGAGCAGTAGCAGTAGACGCCCTTCTTTGGGACTGGTCGGGACTAGACCTATGCGCCTTTCCCCCGTTCAAGATCCAAGGGGAGGTAATGAGGAAATTCGCGGCATCAGAGGGAGTGAGGATGACCCTAATCGCCCCCTTCTGGCCCGCGACCGACTGGTTCACAGAGGTAATGTCCTTGGTAGACTTTCCAAGGACTCTGCCCCCAAGGACAGATCTACTCAAACAGCCCCACTTTGAGAGGTACCACAAAAACCTCCCCGCTCTGAGTCTGACTGCGTTCAGACTATCCAGAAGTTGGCCAGAGCGAGGGGTTTTTCAAGACCTGTGGCAAAGGCGATCACCACTGCAAGTAGACCTTCCTCTCTTGCAGTGTACCAATCCAAGTGGGCTGTTTTCAGAAGTTGGTGCAGAAAGAAGGGCATTTCCTCCACCTCTACCTCTGTGAGCCAGATAGCAGATTTCCTTCTTCACCTTAGGAAAGAAGCGAAACTAGCCGTTCCCACGATAAAGGGCTACAGAAGCGTGCTTTCTGTGGTCTTCAGGCATAGAGGACTCGACTTAGCGAATGATAGAGACATTCATGATCTCATTAGATCATTTGAGACTGTGAAAGTTCTCCAACCGAAAGTACCATCATGGAACTTAGATGTGGTACTTAAGTTTCTCATGTTGAGTCAATTTGAACCGCTCCATTTAGCCTCGCTTAGGAATCTTACTAAGAAGACCATTTTCCTAACCGCTCTGGCGACGGCGAAGAGGGTTAGCAAAATTCAAGTCATAAGCAAGCACATTGGGTTCAAGGATCATAGTGCAGTTTGTTCCTTAAGTCCTACGTTCTTAGCAAAGAACGAGAACCCTTCCAACCCTTGGCCGAGGACGTTCGAGATCAAAGGGTTGTCGGAGCTAGTGGGACCTGAAGCTGAGAGAGTCCTGTGTCCCTGTCAGGGCTCTCAAGTTTTATTTGCAGAGAACCAGAGCATGCAGAGGCTCTTCGGAAAGAACTTGTGGTGCTCTGTGAAAAAACCAAACCGATCTTCCGATGTCGAAGAACGCACTGGCGTTCTTCTTAAGAAGTACGGTTAAGGAAGCCCATGAAAAAGTGTAGTGAAAGTGACATGGAGCTTCTGAAAGTGAACGCCCACGAGGTGAGGGCTATCGCGACCTCGGTAGCTTTTCACAAAAATATGGCACTCAGTGACATTTTGAGTGCCACATATTGGCGGAGCAATTCTATGTTCGCTTCACACTACCTGCGGGAGGTGAAAGCAACATACGAAAATTGTTACTCGCTCGGACCATACGTCGCTGCAGACACTGTTTTGGGGGCAGGATTTAGTGCTCATCCTATCCTTTAATGGTTAGGGGAGTTTTTAACTTGTGTTAGTGTTGTGGGGTTGACCGCCTGAGGCGGATCTTCCTTCCTTTAGTCTAGTATAGTGGGACTTTCCTTTGGTAGACTTGGCCAGGTGGTGTTTTTATTACTTCGTTGCCCTCATGGTATGGTCAATGGTCTAGTCACATCGTGGTCTCGCCCCTGTTGACAGATCATCTAGAGCACACCAGCTATATAGGTTTCTACCTCTCTGGCAACTCTAGTAAAGCACAAGCAGACTTGGGTGACAGTAATCACAAAGTCAGCTATGCTAACAGGTAAGGAACCAAGATATCAATTATCTGCATGTATATGTTTCCTAAATATTCTATTCTGTCTCTTCCCACCACCAAAGGTGGGATTCAGCTATATATATATCTGACAGGTAAGTTTCATGAACAAAATGATATTGTTATGATACAATAAAGTTTGTTCATACTTACCTGGCAGATATATATATATATCTGTATTTTCCGAAGTCTGACAGAATTTAAAAAACTTACGACACACGCAGTAGGAGTCAGGTGGTTAGTACCCATCCCGCCTCTGGGAGGCGGGTATCAGGAACCATTCCCATTTTCTATTCATACTTTTTATTTCCACTGTCTCCTGAGGGGAGGTGGGTGGGTACTTAAAATATATATATCTGCCAGGTAAGTATGAACAAACTTTATTGTATCATAACAATATCATTTTTTCGTATGTGGAACAAACCTTCAGTCCTAATAGGATTACTTTCCAAGTGCCAACTGGTAACCGGTTAACACAACCAAAGATTATAAAGCAAGGAATCTGTGAGATCTGGCAACTCCTGTGAATACGAGGTGATAGCTGGTCAGAGACCGTGCACCGGACCTCGTGACTCTCCAGTCTTTTCCTTAACTGCCTTGGGGAGTAGTCACTTTCACTTTTGCTCTCCTTGCAAGCTGGTTATTTTGTGCAAGTGTTCCTTTCAGTGTGTTGTGTGTGTTTGTTTTGGTTTATTATGGATTCCTCCGAGTTTTCACAGCCTCGTCAACACGTGTCCGGGCACTCAGGGTTTTCTGTGCTCAAGGTTTCTAGCGTCTATATCTACAGATCCACATACGACATGCAGTAGGTGCAGAGCCAATTATTGTACTAATATGAATCCCTGCCTGGAATGTTGTTTCTGGCTTAAGTCACAGTGGAGGGTGTTTTATAAGAAGAGGGAACATCGCAGAGTTTCAACTCCTCCTTCTTGGGAGGGGTTTTCTTTGCCTTGTCTCTACGATTCATCTGTTCCCTCTCCTGTGATTGCTCTCCCTGTGGCTAGTTCTAGTGTTCCCATGTTGCCTTCCTTTTCTTCCATTTATTTGTCGATGGAATTTATGTTTAATGTAGCTCCCTCTCCCTCAAGTTCCATTTCTTTTCCCGAGAGGGAGAAGGCTACACCATCTAATTCCTTTGTTTCAGGTTCGGAGTCATCCAAGATGGTGGCTGTTTGGGCATTGCTTGGGCTACAGGGTTCACCTTCCTTGGATGAGCTGTTGTTGCATTTCTTGGAGGCTCATACCTTCCCTCCAGCCCCCATTGCTCTCCTGCCTCCTCAGGACTCCTCTACGTTGGCTCTCGCATGCTGTCACCTTGCAGAGCCTCACCAACATTCTCTGGGTCATGCCTTATCGCTCCACCAGTGAGGCCATCGATTAGTGCTGGTCGTGTAGATGTTGTGACATCACTCCCAGTGCCCTCTCAGCCTATGACGTCAGATGCCGCAGCCACTCATCCTCCCGTCACTATGACGTCATCTCTTCCCACTATGACTGTCATCTTTCTCTCTCGCTGACCCATCCGAGGTGTTGTTTCAAGTGGTCTTCAAGAGGCTGGACTCAGTTTTGGAAGAGAGGTTTTCTGCCTTCGCTACGAAGCAGAAGGATTGTAAACGTAAGCTCTTTTCTCCACCTCCTGCTTCTAAGAGACCTCGTAAGGAAGGGAGTTTAACTCCTTCTCCTGCTTCTTCTCCACACTGCCTTGCCATCATGTCAGACATTGGAGGATATTTGTCCTCTGCGAACGGAGGGAGTTCTTCGCCTCCTGCCTCTCACGACCGTGTCTCCCCCATGCATTCCTTGTTAGTGCAAGTGAGAGGAGTGCTTCGCCATCTGCCCTGCAAGGTCATGCTTCTCCCCCGCATGTTTGTGTTCGTGAGGTTGACAGTGAAGCTTCTGGAAGGAAGTCATCCTCGTCTTCATTACATGGCCGTGTGTCTCATGTGCATGCTAGTAATGCATCCTCGTCCTCTCTTCATGGCTGTATCTTTCCTCATGGACGTGTTCATGACAGTATGAGTGTTGAGAGTGATAAGGGTGTTTCTGCACCTTCTGTACACTGACGTGGTTCATCCTTGTACATATGTGCTGATGAATTTGGAGGTATTCCCTCTTCATCTGTTCCTGTTCCAGTTTGTCGGCGTAAGGATGATAAGGCGCTGATTAAAAGGTAAAAAGTTGCAGCAATAAAGACAATGACTTCTTGCTTTCAATAGATTTAAAAGATGCTTACTTCCAGATCCCTATTCACCTTTCGTCCATGAAGTTTCTGGCATCACTCTGGGAGAGCAGATATCCCAGTTCAAGGTCCTGTGCTTCGGGTTGACCATGTCCCCTCTGGTGCCCTCGTTTCGACATGGGCTCATGCTCAAGGGATTCGCCTGTTAAAGTACCTTGATGAGTGGTTGATCTTAGCAAGCTCCAAGGAGAAACTGCTGCAAGACAGAGATCGTCTTCTTCAGTTTTGTCGGGAGCTAGGCATGTTAGTAAACCTAGAGAAGTCGAATCTTGTTCCCACCCAGAAAGCGCTTTATCTAGGTATGGTTCTCCCATGGTTATAAAGTTATGTACAACTTCCAAATCTCCTAACCTAACCTTTAACTGCACCCCTTCCCACACTAAAACACTTCCTTGTCCCCCAACCCATGTATCCTCACACTTGTACACCGCCTTTTCACTTCCCAATCACATCTCTCCAGTTCACTCACCACTGACCCACTCACCAAGGAAGCATGTGCTCCCGTATCAACCAAACCACAGTATTCACTATCATTTATTCTGACCATCGCCACCATTTTCCTCGTGTTCCATGCACACACATTCACTGTTACATCCACCTGGTTATCCACATCACAGTCATCCTCACCACATTCATCCTCAGCTACCTCGCCACTTCCGTACTCCTGATTCAAAACCCCTTCATAGTCCCCTTTCCTAACCAACTAATTACAACCGTTTTCCCCGCACTGAATCCTCAAAACCCCATGCTCACTACCTGTACTTATCCTCCCTCGATACTCAACTGGTCTGTCCCATCCAAAATACAAAAACACCTTTATTCCAAACAACTCAGCTACTGCTAACAGCAATTTATGTAACATTTCCTCTTCCCCACCTCGTTCCTCCGTATATGCCACTCCCTTCTGCACTTCACTCATCAACCTCACTTGCAACTCATTCACACTACCAGGTACCTCTTCAACCAGACCTCTCCCTTCCAAGTCTTTCAATGCCGAAATCAAACATTCACACACTCTGTCACCCCCTTCAAACCTCTCTCTTACAACCAAACCCTCAGGCACCACATTCGGATCCCAGTCACTCTTCACGACACCGTTGTCCCTACCATGCATCCTAGACATTGCATCAGCAATCACATTTTTACTCCCTGGCACATATTCTTGCGATCCTAGCATTCACACTCTCCTTCTTGATCATATACACTAATGGCCGATGGTCCGTCCGGATGATAAATTTTACCCCATACAAAACCACTCTCAATGCTTTCACACAAAACCTTATTGCCGAAAGCTCCTTCTCAACCACCGAATACTTCTGCTCCGCTTTATTAAAAGCTTTACTTACATATGCAATTACTCTCAACTGTTCCTCCCCATTCACCTCTTGCATCTGTGCTAAACACCCTCCCATACTAACCACGCTCGCATCAGTATACAGCTCAAGCTCACTCACATCCTCACTATAGTTTGGAAAGGCCAAGGTGACATCTCTAGCAGCCTCATCTTTCAATCTCTCAAATGCTCCCACCATTCGCTCATCCCACCTTAGCTTAGTACAATTTTTCTTCCCTGTCCATTCAGTACTGCAACGGCTTCCCTATACCTGAACAATTGCTAACAAACTTCCTCCCAAATTCAATCAACCCCAAAAAACCCTTTTAACTTGCGCATGGTCCGGGGACGCGGAAATTCCCCTCATCATTTCCTGCATCATCTCTTGCACTGCATTCATCATTACCCTGAATTTTTCGTCCATTTTCTCGACCATTCTCTCTTCCGTTCCTTTCACCTCTTCTTTCATTTCCACTTTTGCACTCCTTAGCATTCCTCTCATTTCCTCTAACTCGCTCTTCAGCTCCTCACACTCTACCCTCAACCTCTCATTCTCCACTTCCAACCTTTCCTTAGCTTCCCTCGCCAACCTCAGCTCCTCCTTCAGCCTCTCTATCTCCTTCAACCCTTCCATCCCCACTTTCTCCACCAATCACCCAACTCAATACCCTAATCGTCCTGCAGCTGCCACACCAACAGTCCCTGTTCGGGGACCAAAAAATAATGTGGCAGGATCACAAGCTTAAAAACTGCTGGGCAAATCCACCCCCACATAAACCTAATCACTCCAGCTGCCAAACCCAATCTCAGTCACACTTTCCTCTTTACACTTCAGAATACAAGCAGGACAATTGACCTATACCTACACACAAAAAAACAAAAAACAAACACATGTACTTACCCAACTCCAGATACTCCGGGCTATGCTGTGCTGTCCACTGGACGAGGTCACTGAGACCACAAACTATAAGGCAAAAACCAAGAACCACAACCCACAACCCAACAACACAACAACCAAGGACCACAACCCCACAACTCAACACCACAACCATAAACAAGGAACACAACCACAACTCAACAACACAGCAAACAACAAGGAACTCAACCACAACAAAAGACCACAGCACAAATAATTACTAACACAAAAAAACAGCATTACAAAAGAAGCAACACACACCCACTAACAACACCAAAGCATCACAAGAGCTCACTAACAACAGCCCTCAACAACTCACAACCACACCAAGGAACTACAACAGCCCCCAACAACAACAACCCTCAACTACAACTCACATTCAACAAACTACAACTCACATTCAACAACAGAAACTCACAAGCACAACAAATCCAACAGAGGCACAACAACTCTAAGCAACTAATATCAAACCCAACAACAATCAGCAGCAAACCAATAACACACTATTTAAATAACTTCCAATGCCCTCAACACTTTCCAGAGACCGCTGCCAACACTACTGATCATCACCGATTCTGACTAAAGACCTGACTAAAAACTGCCTCTAAAACACAGAACTCTAACAACTAACAGCACCAGCAGACAACCCAGAACCCACCAAGTGCCAATTCAGTTGTTAACTATCCATACAGCAATTAAACTCTCTCTCTCTCTCTCTCTCTCTCTCTCTCTCTCGCTCTTCTCTCGCTCACTGCTCTCTCTCGCTCTTCTTCTCTGCTTCTCTCTTCTCTCTCACAGACGTTGTCAAATGGAACTCCATAACTCCTTCATAGCAAGTGACAGTGCTCTCTCCTTGTCAGTGTCCAAGCTCCACCCCATTCTCTATCTGCTATAACTAGACTAATGCACTGATGAAATTTCCTCCAAACTTTTCTGTTCCTTCAAAATTCGACAAGATACTATAACTGGTTCACTTAAGGTAGATCCTTGGATGAGCCCTATGCCTATGAGACGTTAGTTTGGCGGCCACTGATTGGCTAGGAGCTGCCTACCTCCCGGTACCAGCCAATCAGCGGCCGCCAAACAAACGTCTCGTAAGAATAGGGCTCATCCAAGAATCTACCTTAAGTGAACAAGCTTTATAAGCAGCCTAACATCTTGCAAGTACCATACTTGGTAAGTATATATAAAGCTTTATCATAAAAAGTCATAATTGGAACATTTTTTTATATTTTTTTTTATTTTGCAGCAATACAAGCCTAGAAACTGATGTGTTAACTTGGTTAAGATGTCATCTGGCTGAAGCAACCAACCTACATGATCGTTCTTTAGTTACACAGTTGCATGAAACTATACGATGTGTGCAACTTTTTGATGCTCAGGTAATGTATTCTTTTCAGCAAAGTGATTTTTTTTTCTTCTTGTTTAATATTTGGACTGATGAAAGTTATAGTGTTGTGAGCCATAAGGCTGAAAAAAATGTATTATGTTAAAACTGGTAATTTTCGATTTGACTTTATGCCAAAGTAATCAGCAGGAGAAACAGTTTAAGTTGAGGTTACTAAAGTCTGTACTACATATTTTTGTCTTGAAAAGACATTTGATAGAGCAATGAGAGAAATAATTAAATGGATGTCTGAAGGACAAAAGATATAAAATTAACTCATTAATGCTTTCACTGCAGTGTATGATGTAGATAATTACAGACTAATTTCCCTAATAAATTGTTTATACAAATTGTTAGAAAAAAGGGGTAAATGTATGAAGTAAGATACATATTAACCCTTAAACGCCAAGCTGGTATTTCCGAAAGTGTCTCCCGTATGCCGGTGGGGTTTGGGAGTGAGCGCCCAAGCGGAAAAAAAGTTTTTTTTTTTAAACTCACAGCACGCTTAGTTTTCAAGATTAAGAGTTTATTTTTGGCTCGCTTTTTTTTGTCATTGCCTGAAGTTTAGTATGCAACCATCAGAAATGAAAAAAAATATTATCATTTAAAAATATTGGAATATATGACAGTGCAAAAAAAAATGTTCATATATAATTGTGTACAAATCGCGCTGTGAGCAAAACGGTTAGAGCTAATGAGTTCCTTTTTGTTGTTGTATTGTACACTAAATTGCGATGATTTTGACATATAACAAATTGTAAAACGATCAAAGCAACACAGAGAAAATATTATCACAATATGATACATGAATTCGTAACGCACGGATGTAAAAAAAAAAGTTTTTTTTCAAAACTTCACCATAAATCGAAATATTGTGCTAGAGACTTCCCGTTTGTTGCAAATTAAAGGTAATTGACTGAATATTACTAGACTGTAAGTGTTGTAGCTTACAATTGCAGTTTTCGACCATTTCGGTCGAGTTAAAGTTGACCGAAGGTGGAATTTTTTCTATTTATCGTGATTTATATGAAAATATTTCAAAACTGATAAAAGCTACAACCATGGGTTGTTTTTGTTGTATTCTACATGATATTGCACACATTTTCATGTATAAAACTCTATGTAACGGCTAATATAAAATGGTGCAAAAATTACGACAAAGTGATGAAATAATTTCTGAGATGTGTCGCTTTTTAGTGATGCTTTTTAGTGCGAGAAGAAAGAAATTCGCGCATGTGCGCCTGGGTAACGCTTGTAAACAAAACAACAGCTTGATCCGTTAACTCCCAGCATCCCTCAAGGCGTGCGATTCAAAATTTTTTGCCAAGTAGGCCTATAACTATTTTTCTGCAAATATTTAAAAAAACTTTTTTGAGTCAACGTATTTTACGTCAATTAAGCACACAACAGACAATTTTTGTCAGTGTAAAATACGTCCAATTGGCGTTTAAGGGTTAACACTTACCTAACTTTGATCACAGAATAGTAGATCCACTATAAATTCACTATCCCTTGTGGAAGCTCACATCTGGAGAGGATTTGAAACCCAGCAAATAACAGTAGCCATTATCTCAAATGTATAAAAAGCATAAGATACCACTTGGGGATACTTGATATTAAAAACATGATACAAAAATATTATACATGGTCACTTTCTAGTTTTCATTGAAAACATTGTGACAGACCTTACATTTCAAATATGAATTTACATTTCCTGAGAGACTTTCATACTTAAAAACTGACTTCCACAAGGAAGTGTTGTTAGTAACACCTCTTCACTTCAGAAAAATTACATCAGTAATGAACTGCCCGTTGGAAAAAAAATAGTACATATTTACACTGATGATTGTGCTGTATACTATACTGCATCAGACAGAAGACTTCCTGAATGTATCATCAGTAATGCTTTAGACAGAGAGGCCTTATCAGTAGGTTTTCAATTCTCTATAGAAAAGAACACAGCAGTTGTTTTATAAAAATGTAAAGTGAAAAAATGAAGAAACTCAAGATTAGACATCATCATATACACCTCTAAGCAAGACAACATAAATTCCCTGGCATTGACTAAATCATCCTTTTTCTAGGTTGTCTTGCCAAGCTTGCTACCTCTCTTGCAGCTCTCCTTCTGCTTCTGCTGTTACAACCAGGTCATCTGCATACAGTAGATCCCATAGTATATTTCACTTATTAAATCCATTATTATTAATTACAAAGAGGAGTGGGTGCAACGCTGATCCTTAATATAATCCAACCTTTACTTCAAAAGCATCTGTCTGTGTGTCTTTACTACTGTTCTCGCTCACTTGTATATTACATACCTTGATCATGCTTATGATTCTCACAGAAACTTATTTCATTCCCAATCTCTGTCAAAAGCCTCTTGTAGGTGTACAAAACACCATTATAACTTCCTGTTACCTTCCAAAACTTCCTGTACCTTTCTTACATAAAAAGGGCATCTACTGTGCTTTTCCCTGGGTTGTAAATCTAAATGGAATTTTGTAGATGTCCTCAATTTTGCACAGTTTGTTTTTTATCACTTTCTGATACCTTAAGCTTTTGTTCCATAATCTTTAATCCTCTGTAAATTTCACCTTAAATTACATCACCCTTTTGTTCATAGATTACACCATTTCACTCTTCTTGCAATCAAAAGGCACTCCTTCTTCCCTCCAGCATCTTTCCAACAGTTCACATGACCATTATGTACTTCCTTGTGCAAAACTCTTATCTGTTGCTCCTCCTGTGGTCAAAGTGAAAGACTATTTAGTGTTTGTGTGGGCAAAGGGAAAATAGACCCTTTTGTTTGGATTTTATTCTCAAATACTGCTTAGCACCTGAGTGTTTATAGGTGGATTTTGGTTTCTGTTAAAGTACATCATGGCTAAAGCCTCAAAATCTGATAACTGAGTGTCTGTAAACAGATACCTCAAAACCCAAATCTGTCTTTAATTGTAATATTCTCTTGTACTAAAGCAATTTGTTTTCTGTTTCTTCAGATTACTGTATTTGAAATTGGTTGAAAATAACTTCATGAGATTTCATTGTGGTTATATTTCATATTTCAGGGCAGAGAACAACTAGTTAGAAGTCTCATAGATGACTACCGTAGTAGATCACCTTATGTGGCTTATCTTGTTCGCAGTCGTCAAGGGTTACTAACAACTATTGCACACCTAGAGAAGTAAGTCAATACCCTAGTACTAATATATAATTTTTTAGTGTATAGTTAGAAATTCCCATGAACTTAATATTTATTTGTTTAATATAAGAAATTTAAGTTCATTGTTTCATGTTAAAAATTTGAATGTTCTTCCCTAAGAACTCCTAATAATCCAGACTGAGTTGGGAATTGACAATTTATTAGATGTGATAATTGCAGTATCATTGGAAGTTGCTAAGAAATATAAAAAGTAAGTCTGTAGTAAAATACAGCTGAATAAGTTATAAGAGAAGTGGTATCCATGGATGAAAATGTAAAGAAAAAATTAATTTTGCTCATTAAAAAGGTTTTGACATAGTTAACACCTATTTTCGGTAGTCGTTGTCTAGTCCTCAAGGAGTACCCTTTCCATGTTCTATCCAGAGCTCCATAGTGACCAGACTAATGTCAAAGAATTCTCTTAACTGGTCCTCAAAACCCTCCCACTTCCCCGACGAAAAGACATGGGTTTTGGGTATGGCATCATTCTACACTGACCAACAGAAAGGAATGGCATCTTGGTTGGATTTTGGTTGTATGTAAACAATGTGACAGTGCATACGTGCACAACCACTTCTTCTTCTTGCAGTTTTGACATTCTGAGTACATTTATACTCTATAACACATGATAGAGTACAAATGTACTCAGAATAAGTGGGCACTTTTTATTATTGTCAGCAAACGCTAATACCCAGTTTTCCTACTGTGTCAAAACTGCAAGAAGAAGTAGTAGTTGTGCGCGTACGCACCGTCACATTGTTTACATACAACCAAAATCCAACCAAGATGCCATTCCTTTCTGTTGGTCAGTGTAGAATGATGCCATACCCAAAACCCATGTCTTTTCGTCAGGGAAGTGGGAGGATTGTGAGGACTCAACAGGGACTAACCAAAATAAGTTTTTCCTAAATCAAAACCTGTATTGTAGTATACTGCCTGAACACCTGAATTAGCCCTGGTCACTGACCAGCGAACTATATCCCCACAGATTTACCCACTAAGTGGGTAATTTTAACTGTCAGTGTTACCAACGCTGCAGGTAAAATCTAGTCAAATGTGTTACCTGTGTTACCGTTGGCAACACTGCTGCAAATACTGGCCACCAGAGGCCTGTCTCTGCAGTTGTTCTTCGTTCACGTGGAGAGCCAGACGTATTCCTGCTCCCAGCAAACATTTGGTCTTTTAGCCTGACCCTCACTGTGTTTACCGAAGCCTTGATAGGGTTTGATATCCTTGGCTTTTGTTTACAACGTGTCTTCCAATTTCCCTGATTTGGATCGTATTTCGATTGTTTTTGGAATTTCTCTGTTGGGAGGAGATGGTCGAACCTCAATCTCTGCTTCATCAGCCTCACCTCCAACAGCTGCTGGTTGAGATGTTGGCATGCTTCGTTTCTGTGCTACGTGCAACGAAGGATGAGTACCCTCAAAATGACAGACATTCTTTTTGTTTTAGCTGTAGGGAAGTGCAATGCATCTCATACAGAGGTGTAGAGAATGTAAGGATTAGTTCATTAGATCACTTAGAGGACTACCTTAGTTGTTGGATCTCTAGTCTCTAAGAGCAAATAGAAGATAGTGGCAAAATCACGAGAGTTAAGCAAAGAAGAGCTAGAGTAGGAATGGGTCAGAATTGGAAGACAGAATTTCTAACTTGTTTTCTAAGTTCATGACCAAGCTAATTGAAATTGAGATAGCAGTAGTAGTTTAGGGGATACTAATCGTTCTCTTTCAGCTCCCCTGCCTGTTCCAAAATCAGCCCCACAGGGTGCTGGGGGTAATGGAGATCCGCAAGCCTCAAAGGTAGGTCTGCTGCACCCCCCCTTTTGTGGAGCAGGCAATGTTAGTAGCGGATTCCCCCCTTCCCCCTCAAGGTTAATGTAAAGTTAGGCCAGAGACAGACAAGTAGCGATAATAGGTTACATAGTGTTTAGGAAGAGAAGTGCAGGTTCCCTCAGGTTCGGACTCCCTAGGGTAGTGTCTAGCTTGAAGGTTCGTCTTCAGAGCCATCTTTGGTTTAATTTCCACCTTCGAGTTCTTTGCAACGAAAAGTTTCTAGTTCGTGGTTGGTTGTTTGGATGTGGTTTCTGGTTTGTCTGGTTCTGAAGTGTTGGATAGCGCTCTTCACTTTCTTCGAAGGTTCCTTTTTCTTTCTATGGATAAATTTGGTTCTTCTTGCGGTAGTGATGATCCAATATTGTATGTATCCTCATATTGTCGTATTATAAATACTAATATAGCGGTCATATTTTGGTTTGGGATTCAGCTGATGGCTTACGCGAGTACCTCACCTTATTTAGCTCATTCTCAGCCAAGGTATATAGAGGAAGGTAGCGTTATTCCCTAGGTCTTCTTGGCCCTGATTGGCTAGTTCTGACTGACGTAACTAAGCTCCTCCCCACCTATACCATGTTTTCGTCTTGCAGTAGTCAAGCAGAAAGGCGGTTCTTTAACTATGTTGACATTTTAACATAGCTAATAAAGGGATTTTGACGAAGGAAAAATCTATTTCTGGGTGATTGGCTCGTGTCGCCCTATGAAAGATCCTTAATATCATTCTTTCTAGGTAAAATTAGCCTAAAATTACCAGAGAAAAACAAAATTAAGAAAATGTCAGTAAAACTGACTCGCTCACTCTTAAAAAGAAGTGTCGGTATGATAATAGGGGCGAGTGTGGAACACTACCACGAGACAAACACCAATTAGAACTTCCTATCAGAATCCCCCCAAGAGAGAGCTGATACCAACGGGCGATGCAGCCTCTACTACTACTACTAGAGGACGCCACGGACAGCAGCGCCCCTAGCGGACATCCTTAAATAAAACAACTAAATACATCTTGTCCTGCAAGGGGGGGAAACAAACCATAAAAAAGGGGGGGTTTCATAGGGCGACACGAGCCAATCACCCAGAAATAGATTTTTCCTTCGTCAAAATCCCTTTTCTGGGCTCAGCTCGTGTCGGCCTATGAAAGAGTACCAGAGAAACAGACAAGATGGGAAAAAAGGGACAATGAAAAACAGCGTAAAATGATGGATATAATATAAGTAAATCAATTACAGCATACAAACTAAGCACTTAAACTAACTTATACTAAAGAGTAAAATAATAGAACGTTAGTAATCTTAAAGTACTTAAATGGTAATTACAGTAAATTACAGTGATGCATGTAATATAAACAAAAGGGAATTTACTTAACAAAATTACAAAATATACAAACTCATGTGTCCTCAACCCTAGCAATAAAAATAAGGGTAGATACACTGAAATCCATCATTAATACAATAATTGCAAAATATACAAACATATTGTGTCCTACCCTAGCATAAAAATAAGGGTAGGTACACTGAAGTTCATCATAAATACAAAAATGGTGAATATATACAAACATATTGTGTCCTACCCTAGCATAAAAATAAGGGTAGGTACACTGAAGTACATTATCAGTACAAGTGTGGGTGTCCCTAGCAAAAAAATAAGGGACAATCCACTATATGATTCAACGGCTAAGGCTATGATATTCGAGTAGCCTGGCGATAGGGTGAGGCATGTTGGTTGATGTAGGTAGAAAGGAGACCTGGATCTATACTACAACTACTATACAGTATCAGGGGAAACTATGTTTCCCGCTGCTACTGCTGAAAACTTTAAAGATTCCAAGGACTTTAAATAATGCCGTTTAAAGACTGTCGGGGATTTCCATCCAGTATACTTTTTAAGATCCTCAAAATTCATATGTTGAAAATAATTAATCGAGGTGGCTACTCCTCTGATATCATGTGCTTTTGGGAATGATTCAGGGTTGGCTTGCTTAATGAAGTAAAGGATTTGTTGTCTAATACCTTTTACTGACAAGGTACCACCTTTTTCTCTCATGAAGAGAGCACCTGAGGATCTTGAAGAAGTACGAGATAGAAAGGCTCTAAGAGTTGATACTGGGCAGAGAGAAGGATCCTGTGGAAGTGGGATAACCTTCCAAGGAGCCCACCTTGCAAGAGGATCCTCATTTTTAGCTAAAAAACTACGATCCGGAGCAAGTAGAACTTCTCCTGATGGGAGGAATTCCACATGACCCGCATCCCTGGATAGAGCCGACAGTTCTGAAATTCTAGCTCCTGAGGCTAGGCTTAATAAGAATAATGTCTTCCTCAGGAGCATTATGAATGTACAAGCTGAGTTGTCAGTATCTGAAGCTAGTTTGAGGACATCATTTAAGAACCATGAAACTGTAGTAGGCCTCTGAGAAGGTCTAAAGTCTAGCACAGGCTTTGGGGATAGATGTGAAATAAGAATCAGTCAGATCTATCTGAAAACCTACTTGAAAGATTTTCTTCAAAGCCGACTTATGAGTGGTAATAGTGCTAGCTGCTAAACCTTTTTCAAACAAGGATCTGAAAAAGGATATAGCCAGGTTAACTGTCATGGTTGTAGTGTTCGATTCTTTCAAAAAAGATGCTAATTTTTTGACAGCTGAGTCATATTGTCTAATGGTTGACTCTCTCTTATCTGATTCCAGGAAGAGAATATTCTGTGGATCAATATCAGCATCTTTATTAGCCGCAAACTTCATGAAGTCCATAAAGTTAGGGTCTGGAGAATTCCTGAGGAAGCGAACACAGTCCTCATTTGTACTGATTGTGATAGCTTGGGATTGGGGATCCGTTGAGGTCGGAGACCCAATTCCAGAAGGAGAGGATACCAGTTGCTCTTGGGCCAGTCCGGAGCAATCAGAGCTACTATCCCTTTGAAAGACCTTAGTTTGCTTAGGACCTTCAAGAGAAGATTCACTGGAGGAAAAATATAAATTCTCCTCCACTGATTCCAATCCAACGACAGGCGTCCGTGGCATAAGCCAGAGGATCCAGGTTGGGGGCCACATAGCAAGGTAGCTTGTGGTTCGCTTGTGAGGCGAAGAGATCCACTTGAAGACCTGTGGGACTCTCTGGCCTACCCACTGGAATGACCCGTCGTCCAGAGACCACTCTGATTCCAGAGGAACTGACCGGGACAGGGCGTCTGCTATCACATTCCTTACTCCTGCCAGGTGAGTGGCAGACAGATGCCATTTGTGCTTGTTTGCTAGAGCAAAGATGGCTATCATGACATGATTCACATGCTTGGATTTGGACCCTCCTCTGTTGATGCAATGAACTACTACTGCACTGTCCAAAACTAGCCTTAGATGAGACTTCTTCGGGGGAAGCAGTCTCTTCAGTGTAAGAAATACTGCCATTGCTTCCAACACGTTTATGTGGAGCTGGCGAAATTGAACTGACCAAGTCCCCTGAACTTGTTTGAACTGAGAGTATCCCCCCCATCCGGACAGAGATGCATCCGTGTGAATTGTTAACACTGGGAGGGGATATTGAAGGGGTACTTTCTTGGCTAAGTTCTTCACTTTTGACCAAGGCCGTAGTTGGTTGCGGAGGACCTGAGGGATTACTGACAACTTGTCTCGATATTTGGAGTTTGCTCTTGACCGCCAAATTCGATTTATATCTTTCAGCCTTGCTTTCAGAAGGATATCCGTCAACCGAAGCAAACTGAAGAGAACCCTAGGATTCTCTCCTGGTTTCTTCTTGACGTTTTGCTTGCATTTGAGAAATTGTCTGACAGATTTTGCTATTTCCTTCCGTTTGGCCACTGGAATTGACAGATTGTGGGAAGACAAATCCCATTGGATTCCTAGCCACTGAAAACGAGATTCCGGAGTAAGTCTGGATTTCGTTTTGTTTATCTGAAACCCCAGATGTTCCAGAAAGTGAACTACCTTTTTGGTGGCTTTGAGACATTCCTCGACTGTGGTGCCCAGATCAACCAATCGTCGAGGTATGCTGCTACCATGATTCCCTGAGCTCTCAATTGTTGAACACCACTTCTGCTAGTTTTGTGAATACCCTGGGGGCTACATTCAGACCGAAGGGCATCACTTTGAATGAGAATGTTTGATTTCCTAGCCTGAATCCTAGGAATGGGCGGAAGTGCCTGGCTATAGGGATATGATAGTATGCGTCTGTAAGATCGATGGAGCATGTGACGGCTCCACGCGGAAGTAAGGTCCTTACTTGCGAGAGGGTAAGCATCTTGAACTTGTCGCAACGAATGAAAAGAGTTTAGCTTTGACAAGTCTAAGATTTACCCTTCTTTTTGTTGAGCCTTTCTTTGGCACGCTGAATAAGCGACCTTTGAAATTTTAGATGTTTTGAACCTCTCGCAATAGCTCCTTTCTGAAGGAGTTCTTCCGCGTAATCTGTCAATTCCTTTGACGGTATCTGATGGAATGATTTGATTGGAGGAGGATCTTTGTCCATCCAACTCCAGCCCAATCCTTTGGACACTATGCTCTGTGCCCAATTGCTGAACCCCCACCTGTGGCGGAAGAGGAACAGCTCCCTCCTACCTGGGGAGCCTCATTGTTGATGGGCGGGTTGGCCACCACGCCCTCCTCTGAACTGTCTGCTCCTCGTACCCCTTCCTGCGCCACGTTGACGAAAGTAACTCTCGCCCTACCTCTCGGCTGAGTGTAGCCTTGAGCCTCATATGCAGGGTTGAAGGCCGGCGAGATAGCGTAGGAAGTGGATGGCTGAGATTGCGAGGGCAACAGGAGGATAGGCTGGTTCTGCTTTGAACTGGCAGGTTGTCCCTGTTGGGTAACCGGGACCGCCTGCACAAATTGCTGCTGTTGCTGGAGTTTTTTTATATGGCTGGAACCTCTTACCAGCCTTCTTCTGTTTCTTGCCAGCAGTGGGAACGGATTCCTGTTCCTCTTTGAGGAAATACCCCACCTAGCTCTAAGGCTCTGGTTGAGCCTAGCAGCTTCATGGTGTACCTCGTTCACGCGGACTCTGGGAAGAGATCCGCTCCCCACATGCTAGCGGCCAAGAGTCTATTAGGCTCATGCCTAATGGTACACTCTTGTAGGACATGCTTCCGGCAGTTCCTCCTAGCCTGGAAGAAGTCAAAAGCGTCCGTTAGAACCGTCTGGAACTGAGATTTCGCCAGAATCTTGAACAGCGGTTCCGTAGCATAAGAGAGGGCAGCCATTTCCGTGTTATAAGGGAATTGAGGGACCTGCCAAACCTGGTTTCGCGCATCAAACTCTGCCTGGATTAGGGAATCCGGCAGCCTTGGTAGTTTCTCGCCGAACTGGTCCATGGCGCAGTCCGGTTTGAGCTTACCAAGCGTGAACGTAGCGGCAAGTTCTCCCACAATTCTCCGAAGGCCGGAAGAGCGGAGAAGTAGACTCCGCCTCCCTCAACTGTGGGATGGGCTCATCCTTGAGGACTGCCTGAAGGGACTTCTCCACTAATTTCGTAGCGAACGGAAGAGAAACCTCCTCTTCCGTCGCGAAAATAGTGAAGGGACTCTTGTAGGCCTGGAGTTTGGTGTTCGTACACTCCCAGTCATCCAAGGCAGTGAACCCATTCCCGCTGAGCGTGATCTCTACTATACAAGACCGACTCCTTAGAGATCTTGTCTTCCCTCGTCAGAGCCGTTGGCGTCAGCCTAGCATAGCCGATGAAAGGCTGCGTCAGACCCGGAGGGTAAAACTCGAAGTCCTCAATCCTTCGAGTTCCACACTCCGAGATAGAGATCATTCCATCTTTGAATGGAGCGTAGGCAGCTACTCTCCATGGGTTCTCCATAGAGAAAGCTGGCAAAGAGTCATAAGGCGGGAGTTGAAGAATCCCAGTGCTTGACGCTGGGGAGACTGGGGGGAGGAACCTGAGATAGCCCAGCTACTCGGTCCTCATTTTCTCTCATTCTGTTTAGAGAGATCCTGGATTGATTGGCCAGATTGAGACAGAGTGACAACTGTTGGCAAACATCTGCTCGAACCGTGACCCCAGTGCGGAGATTTGCGAGCCTACCAGCACGCCCACCTGTTCCATCACCCCTGCTGAAAAGCAGAGGGATCAAAGGTGCTAGTACCTGCTACCCCTACCGGCGTAGCCGGAGTGGAAGCGGTGGAGGCGGGAGAAGGCAGTGACTCGGCGGGAGCGCGCGCCTTCTCCTTCGAAAGCCTTGCTTCTGGAGCTCTTTGGGTGAGAAGAGCTCGGCCTTGCTTTCACCGCATCGGCATAGGAAGTCGACGACTTCTTAGCCGAAGAAGACGAAGACGACTTCTTAGAAGTCGTCTTGGCTAGAGTCTTCGGTTCTCTCTGTCCCTTCGCCTTTGGGGGTACAGAGAGAGCGGGAGAGCGGGTAGGGATCTCAGATCCCACAAAGCCTTGGAAATGAAGCACTAGAAGAGGGGACGGAGGAGAAGATCCAGAAGCACCCAAGGAAGGACCTTGGGCGCCTGACACACCTACCCTCTACCAACAAATCTCCACCCCTACCGCCATAGGCTCGATGTTCAGGTCCAGGGCAGACGACGTCCGGGACCGACTCCTGGGAGGCTACGACGTCAAAGGATTGCTGGAGGTCTTGCTGGATGGAGGCTATCAGCGGGGGGGCAGCGGACAAGGGGTCAACGTAGCCCGTCGACTTGCAGCGGGGAAGATCTGGACGGCCAGCTTCTATCAAGAATGTAGGGCTGGCTTTTGGCGGCGTTCTTCCCGACGCCGCCCACCCACGCTTTCAGGGTGGCTAGAGGGCGACTTCCCTCACACCGGTAGCCTGAAAGAAAGGCGAGATTGGGGAGCTGCCAATGGTGGAACAGGGTTAACAAACTTACGACTAAAAGTTGTTAGTAAAATGATAAGTAAGCCTATAACGGACTTACCCCCATCTCCCAGCTGACCGACCAGGTCGTAGCAGATGGCGCAGGCTTCAGGGTGCCAGACGATCGTCTCGTTGTAGGACGTGGCACAGGGGCGTGAGACCTACACTCATCATGTCCACAGGGGTCGAACAGCGTCGCGTTACACGCTTAGGACCTGGCAGGTTGGTAGCCTGTAAGTGGAAAAAGTACATGAGTACCAAGTAAACACTTACAGTCTAACAGATGCTCCGCTGGTGCCGGAGCGATAAAGTTAGAATAAACCAGAGCCCCGCCAAAATACGTGTGGTAACCAGGTTGGTATCCTAGGCTATGGCTCCGCTGATGGCGGAGACACAAAAGGAAACCAACCAGGAGTGGTGGTAATGGAAACCACGACGGAAAATAGCGGGGATGGTAGATAATAATAATAATAATACACAATTCATTGTAAAATATTGTACAATTAGGGTATATCCTTAAAATAATAATAATAAAACAAACCTCTCTCCACCCGTCTACTAGAAGAGTGCGTAGGTAAGAAGTAAGCTCCCTTCCCGGTAGCGGGGGAGAGAATATAAGGCTATAGTAGGCAAGCAACCGACCACTAGTAGTGCCCGCCCCGCCCGCTAGCGGAGCCAGTAACCTATACCAAAGGTGCCCCCGGCTGCGACGGAAGGCTCCTTTCGTATAGCAAGGGGGGTGGCTGAGCAACTGGGGAGGGGGGGAGGGGGGAGGGGGGGTCTCGGCAAAACACGGCGGGGAGCGAGAGAGGGGGGAGGGATGGGCCTACTCCTCCCCGCCTCACCGACTACCCGCATGGAGACCCTGAACCTCATGAGTGGTCGCCCTATACCCCCCGCTGGGAGGAACCCCTGGCCACCTCCGAGTAGGAGAGAGAGAAGGCGACTGAGGTTGTCAAGACAACCAAGGGGTCCCCCAGCTCCTCCCTATACCAGAAAGGGAGGGTAGGGGCAGGGTAAGGTGCGATGGAACACGTGACCGCAAGTGGCCTAGGCCGCGAGCAAACACAACCGTGAGAGGGCCACGTGCCAACCAAGCTGAACCATATAAGGAACAAGCACCTAGGCTAGCCTAACACCCTAAATAGAATAAATATGTACATCGAAAAGATGGAAGAGACACTTTTAGTAAAGAGAAAGAAGCCCAGGAGGAGGCAGACTGTTCCAAGAAACAGAAGCCTACTCGGAGCCAGCGATAGCCGATGAAGAGCAAGAGCCGGGATGCTGGGCCGGAATAAAAATAATAATAATAGTAGCCCTAAATACCGAACTAAGAGAATGGTAGAAGGGCTAAACTAGCTAGAACTCGATGTAAAACAATGAACGTGATAAAGTAAGCCCATAAGTATAGAAGTCCCAGTATGGAGGACCGGGAATTCTTACGAGGCAGCATGGCCGCCACGAGACAACGGGGAACCGTATATGACCTATTAAGAGGAAAATACTGGTACCCGGAAGATAAAAAAGTGGTAAAATATTACTTATGAGTTACTTAACTTAGCCGTGGCAATTGCAGAGCGTTCCATCGTAGAAAATAAGGATAAATCCTGAGATAGTGCAACACAAGGAAAAATGCGTCTTGTACGAAGCGCTAAAATTTAAGGATGTCCGCTAGGGGCGCTGCTGTCCGTGGCGTTCCTTAGTAGTAGTGTAGTAGATGGCCTGCATCGCCCGTTGGTATCAGCTCTCTCTTGGGGGGATTCTGATAGGAAGTTCTAATTGGTGTTTGTCTCGTGGTAGTGTTCCACACTCGCCCCTATTATCATACCGACACTTCTTTTTAAGAGTGAGCGAGTCAGTTTTACTGACATTTTCTTAATTTTGTTTTTCTCTGGTAATTTTAGGCTAATTTTACCTAGAAAGAATGATATTAAGGATCTTTCATAGGCCGACACGAGCTGAGCCCAGAAATGGTATTTTGTCCATGTAAATCAGAAATAATAAGAAATTTTACATTAAACTGCTTTCCAAGAATATTCCCTCAAGTGACGGAATTTGGTAGTATGACGTCTTCATCTGTTTAGCAGACAAATTTCTGTCAGTAATTGTATGATGCTTTATGTCAATTACAGTTAGAAATATATTTACCAGTTGTATTATCAAATTACACTGAAATTTAATATTAAATAGATTAAAGATTTGCTCTTGAAAGTACCGTATATACTCGCGTATCATGCGACTTTTGAAGACCTAATTTTGGAGTTAATTTTAAGGGGGGCGCATCATACCAGAGATATAAAATTAGAGTATGTACAAGTAACAATCACATATTAGTATTTGTTCATGAAACTTACCTGTCAGATATATATATAGCTGTATTTTTCCCAATCCGACAGAAATTTAAACACTTACGACACACGCAGTGGGAGTCAGGTGGTTAGTACCCATTCCCGCCGCTGGGAGGCGGGTATCAGGAACCATTCCCATTTTCTATTCATAATTTTTCTGTCGCCGGTGCTGGAAACACCTGTTTGCAAGCACCTCCGTCCAGATTTTGAAACAAATTACTAGCTACTTGAGTATCCCTTTTGGTTTTTTCTTTGGTATCTGAATTGGATCGGTGGCTTGGCACACGTTGACTTTGGATTGATTTGAATTTGGTATTGATTTTTCTTTGATCAAGATGTCAGGGTCTAGTTCTGCTAGCGCTAGATTTTGTTCTATGTCCGAATGTAGAGGTAGGCTACTGAAAGCTTCAGTAGACCCACATTCTGTTTGTAAGGTTTGCAGGGGGAATGAATGTACGTTTGAAAGTCGTTGTAAGGAGTGTGAAAGATTAACAGAGTCTGAGTGGAAGGCGTATGAAACCTATCTTAAGAAACTTGAGCGAGATAGGTTAAGGAGGTCTTCCTCCAGGAGTGTTTCAGGTAGGCAAGATTTTAATGATTCTCCTGCTAACCCTCCTTCTGTAGATTATGCTCCTACCCCTGTAGTGTTGCCTCCGGCCCCTGAAGCAGTGTCGGTAGAAGGTAATACTTTATCGCTAATTCTTGAATAGATTCGTAACTTAGAATCAAAAGTGTTAGCTCTGGAGAGCAAAAGTGAAGAGAAGCTGCAGTGAAAGTGCCCCTTGTGTAGTGGAGGGTGCGCAGATCGGCCTCATTCCGCCTCTAGACCTAGACCTCTGCTTGACTCCCAGGTTACGGGGAGAGAGCATGTCGAAAGTCGAAGGAGGGTTACGAGGAACCCCCACCGATCTGGCGTGCCTTCGGCACCTTCTGACGAACCTACCCAGACTGCCAAGGAGCGTGCGCATGCACGTCTTCTCAAGGAGTGCTTTTCTTCTTCTGAAGCTTCCTCCCCGCGCAAGGGGTGGAGCTCTCATACCGCATCACGTCCGCTGAAAAGGACGGCTCGCGTTTGGGATGCTTCACGTCCAAGTTGTTCTCCGGAACTTTGCTCGTCGCCTGATAGTGCGTTTGCGCTTTTCCTCTGCAGACAAAGAAGTGTAAAGGATTATTCGGAGGCGGAGTCTTTCCTAGATGTTTCTTTCGAGCGCCGCAGTCGCTCTAAGGTGCGTGGAAAGTGGCGGTTCCTGGGAGTAGGAAGAAGGCAGTTCCCCCTCGCCACTCGCCTGCTCACAGGATCAGCCCCTCCCCAGAAAAGGAGGCTTCACCTACAAGCAAGATGCTCCAGTCTCTTCAGCAGCAACTTCGAGATGTTTTTTCTTCGAGAGAGACTGTTCCACGTCGCCGTAAGAAGGATGACAATCTTCCTGTGAAGAGGTCGAGGCGTTCTCCCTCTCCCTCTCCTCGCTCGTCTCTCTCGGTCCATTTGAGTCTCCCTCTAGAGTTCGTTCTGCTCCCAGCAACTTTCTAGAGGAGGCGAGAAATTAGTTTCTCGCTCTCGTGAAGCGGTTGTTTCCGCTGCTACAAAACTTGTTGATAAGAAGCGCGTTTCTTTAGATGCCGAGCGCGCTTCTGTGAAAGTCAAGCGCGCTTTAGTGGACGCCGAGCGTGATTCGGTGCAAGGTAAGCGAGCGCCAGTGGACGCTCAGCGCGTTTTAGTGGACGCTCGGCGCGCGCCAGTGGACGCTCAGCGCGTTTTAGTGGACGCTCGGCGCGCGCCAGTGGACGCTCAGCGCACGCCAGTGGACGCCAGGTGTACACCTGTTGCTGTCAAGCGCGCTTCAGTCGGCGCCAGTAGATTGGCTTCGGCGGGACGCCAAGCAACGCCCCTACGGACGTCAGTTTACCACCTCCGCAAGCGGAAGCGGAAGCGGGAACTCTTCTGTTCGCCGCTCTTTCTCTTTTGAGAAAGCTCCTGACTCTTCCTTACTTCCTCCGACTTCTCCAGTGTCTGAAGAGGAAATTAGTGACGCTTTCATCGAAGTGGACGAAGAACAGCAGTTGGCTCCAGTTTCGACGGACTACAAGGTTTTGACTCGTTTGCTACAGTCAGTCTTTGCAGACCCACTTTGCAACCTGAAGCTCCACGTTAACTCCTCCTCCCTCTCAGTTTCGTCATCCAAAGCTACTAAGATCTCGGGCTTTGTGAAAATGAAGAAGTCGCTTTCTACGAAGTAAGCTTTTTGCAAAGGTCCATGATTGGATGGAAAAGAGGAAAGCTTCAGGCAAGACTTCTTTCGCTTTACCACCTTCAAGACTTTGTGGGAAAGCTGGTATGTGGTATGAGACGGGAGAAAACGTCGGAGTTAAGCTTCCAGCCTCGGCTCAAGGAGACTTTGGTAGTATTGTGGATACCGCCAGAAGATCTTTTCTGTCTTCCTCTAAGGTCTCTTGGACGCATAGTGAGTTAGACTTTCACCTTAAAGGCCTCTTCAGGATGCTAGAGGTCTTTAATTTTCTTGACTGGTGCCTAGGAGTTTTGGATGCCAGGTCCACTAGTTCTGATTCCATCAGTCTGGGGGAGCTGTCCAGTGTTCGGAGGAATTGGCTGCTCATTTCAGCACGGGACTGCTTAAGAAGAGAGCACTTTTTTGCAATTTTTACTGCAAAGCGGTCTCGCCAGCGCAAAAAAGCGGATCTTCTTTTCGCTCCTTTCTCAGAACATCTCTTCCCCCAGTCTATGGTAAAGGACCATAGCTGCCAGTCTCCAGGAGAAATGCAACCCAGATCTTCTGGCACAGTCTTCTAGGAAGCCTACAAACTACTTCGTCTTCTGGGTCCTCTGCTTTGAAGAAATCGAAGCCCTTTCTTTGCGATCTGCTTCTTCCTCGAAGCCAGCCCCTCGAGGAAGAGGCTCTTTCAGAGGCAAGACTCCTGCTCCTTCCAAGAGCAAGAAGTGGAGAGGGAAGTCCTTCAGACACCGGTAGGAGCCAGGACTTCTACATTTCGCGAGAGCCTGGGAAGAGAGAGGTGCCAACGCTTGGTCTCTGGACATCGTCAAGAAGGGGTACAGAATTCCTTTCCTGAAGTTACCCCCGCTGTCTTCGACACCAAAGGATTTGTCTCCTTCGTATCAGGGAGAAAAGCAGAAAGTGCTTCACGATCTACTAGATCAAATGATCGAGAAGCCAGGCGGTGGAACAGGTTCTTCGACCGGAGTTCTCCGGGGTTTTACAACCGTCTGTTCCTAGTGCCGAAGCAGTCAGGGGGGTGGCGCCCCGTTCTGGATGTCAGCAGTCTAAATCGCTTCGTTACCAAGCAGAAGTTCAAGATGGAGACACCTCAATCTGTGCTTGCAGCCTTAAGACCGGGGGATTGGATGGTCTCTTTAGACCTTCAGGACGCATACTTTCACGTCCCCCATCCATCCCCGATCAAGAAAATACCTGCGGTTTGTCCTGAAAGGGAAGGTTTTCCAATTCAGGGCACTCTGCTTCGGTCTCAGCACGGCGCCGATGGTGTTCACCGTTCTTATGAAGAACGTTGCGAGGTGGCTCCATCTTGCGGAAATAAGGATCTCTCTCTACCTAGACGACTGGCTTATTCGAGCCTCATCGCAAGACCGGCCGTGTCCTGAAGGACCTTCACACGACTCTGTCGTTAGCGAGGTCCCTGGGACTTCTGGTGAATCTGAAAAGTCGCATCTGACTCCTTCTCAATCCTTAGTCTATCTGGGGATTCAGATGGA
>NC_061110.1:77031132-77112199 GCF_015104395.2 Macrobrachium nipponense | reverse complement strand
CTCAATCCTTAGTCTATCTGGGGATTCAGATGGACTCAGTGGCTTTTTCGGGCTTTTCCGTCCCAGGGGCGACAACTTCAATGCCTATACAAAGTGTCAGCCTTTCTAGGAAGGAAACATGCTCGAGGGAATGGATGAGTCTGCTGGGGACCATTTCCTCACTGGAGAAGTTTGTTTCTCTGGGAAGGTTGCACCTCCGACCACTTCAGAGTTTCTTCCTCTCAAGCAATTGGTCACGCAACAGGATCTAGAAGAGGTCTTGTTTTTGACGGAAGAAGTGAAAAAGCACCTCAAATGGTGGTTGGATCCAAAGAAGCTTGTGGAAGGACTTTCGCTCAAGCTTCGGAACCCCGACCTAGTGTTGTTCTCCGACGCGTCCTCCACGGGTTGGGGAGCAACACTGGGAGGGAGAGAAGTGTCAGGCACCTGGAGAGGAGAACAGGTGTCCTGGCACATCAATCTAAAAGAACTTTCAGCGGTTTACCTTGCTCTAAGGTTCTTCCAAGAGGAAGTCTCCAACAAAGTGGTTCAGATAAACTCGGACAACACCACAGCCTTGGCATACCTCAGGAAACAGGGGGGAACTCACTCTCCTTCTCGTCGCCATCGCGAAGAATATCCTGATTTGGGCGAAGTCGTAAAAACGTCACGATTCTGACAAGATTTGTGTCAGGCGTGGAGAACGTGCGAGCGGACCTTCTCAGTCGGCAAGGACAGCTTCTGCCGACGGAATGGACCCTTCATCAGGAAGTATGCCAGGCGCTATGGAAGCTGTGGGGGACGTCCTCATGTGGACGTTTTTCGCAACTTCCCGAACGAAGAGACTTCCGCTGTATTGCTCCACCCCAGTTCTGGACGCCGGGAGCAGTGGCAGTAGACGCCCTACTGTGGAATTGGTCGGGACTAGAACATTTTACGCTTTTCCCCCATTCAAAATCCTCGGGGAAGTGATGAGGAGTTCGCTGCATCAGAAGGAGCGAGGATGACCCTCATCGCCCCTCTCGTAGTAGCCATCTTGCTTGGTGAGACGTACCCGCGTGAAGTCACAATAATCAACAGATATCACAAGTTTAACATACGACTAGAATTTGAGAATATCTAGAAGTGTTCGTGAACTATCGGTGATAAGATTAGTGTGAAAATAGTAGGATACGCGTCTTCTAAGTTAGGTTTATCAAGTGTAATACTATAAATCAGAACAAGATGCAGTAAGTTCCAACTGCGGGAAAAGGTGGCGTAATTTGGCGTGTTTAGCAGATTCGCAATACGATGAGGTAGCAGGAAGGGAACTGGCATTTCTCATCTATGAAATCAGCAACAGTCCTAACCAAAAAGATACAAAAGCATTCATAGATATATTAGAAGGATATAATCCTTCAAACTGGAACAAATCTAATGAAAACATCTTGAAAATAATTGAAGAAGTTCCAAATAAAATCCAAGTGGTCAAGAGACTCATAAAGAAAATATACATAAACCAACATATTCCGACAAAGAAAATGAATAAGGTGAATCTTGTGAATATACTAATTGATGCATTAGGAAAAAGAATGCCAAAAGCATGCAAACTGTGTAAGGTTTGGTATAGCATAGTCAATCCACAAAACCTAATCAGAAAATGTGCTGCATGCAACATTCCGACCCATCCACAGTGTGCTGAGGTAATCAAGATTTGAGAAAAGATACAAGAATTTTTTGTTCAACATGTCTATCATGGAGACAATGTTATTAAATCAAGATTGATGTACAAATAGTTGAGGATAAGAAGAAGAAGAGGAAGAGGAAGAAGAAGAAAAGAAGAAGAAGAGGAACGAAGAGAAGTAAACAAAAATGAAATGACAGAAAAAAAATAAGGAAAACAAAGAACAAGATAAAAGTATGGATGCAGAGATACTCATTGATACTACATATGAGGCAATAAAGCAGCATACCTACGAAGAAAACAAATAAATTACGATATGACAACAGAAAGCAATCCCGAAGAGGCTCTACCCAGATCTATACAATGACGGGAAAGAGGAAAAAATAGACAAGAAGACAAAATCTGCAACCTTTTGAAAAGAGGGAATTGCAGATTTTGGAGAAAGATGTTACTACAAACATCCTAAGATATGTCAAAACTATGAAATATATGGTAAATGTGCATACTTAGATGGATATGGGGATGATTGCAGAGATCTGCATCCAAAATATGTAAAAACCTAAAGAAGGAAAAGGATGTAAGTTCGACAAAAATGCAAATATATGCACCCTGTAGCCATGAATCATAATCAAATAAATAACCAACCAAGTAATAAAATCCAAAATAAGAAAGAAACAAATAAAGAGAGAAATCAAGAATATCAGGTAAAAGAGAAAAGCAAACCACCAATGAGATATGCAGAGGTGTCAGCAAAGAATTTTCAAAGCATCAGCTCCGAAATTCTACTCAAGAGATAATAACTGTATTTATTATGCAAGAGATATTTGCAGAAACGGAGAAAATTGCAGATTCAGACACAAAATGAATAATTATGATGAAGGAAGATCAAATATTATGGAAAAGTTGGATTTTTTTAATGTCAGAATTTCTGGAAATGAAAAAAGAACAACATACCAGAACAGGAAAGAGACATGGGAAAATCCTTATTACTATCAGTATTAAATGAAGGAGAAAACACGCAAAACCATCATAGTGATGAATGCGCAGGGTTTAGTTACGAGTAACTCAAAAAGAAAAATAGAGTACTTAGAAGAACTAACCCAAAATGAAAAGAAAATAGATATAATGAATATAAGTGAAACCTGGTATTCCCAAGAGACTGGGAAATGATGATCAAATAAAAGGGTTCCAAACTTATAGATCAGATAGAAAAATAGGAATCAAGGGGAACCGCAATATATGGGAAAGACAAAAACAAGGAAAAATATATGAGAAATATAGTAACTCAGAATGTGAACTAATAGCGGTAGAATTTGAATCTGAAAAATTGATGAACATAGTAATATATAGACCTCCTAATACTAAAGAGTTTGACTTAATAATTGAAAAATGATGATATATGTAGAAATCACAAGGACTGGACTATTCTCCTATCTGGTGACTTCAACTTTCCTTTCGTAGAATGGAAAGAACGAATATGGAGATTGTGGTTGTACTTATACATATAAAAAAGAAGAGTAATAGTAGTGCAGAAGATAAGAGGCAATTTGAAAAGCTATTAGATATGCTACTAGAATAAAAACAACATTCAACAAATAAATCACCTGCCAACAAGAAAGGAAAATACTTTAGACCTAGTATTTGTGAAACGAGATGAATTATGTTTAAAGAAATAATAGTTTATAATGCGAGTATTTCAGACCATAATGTCTATGAATTAACAGTTTCATTCCAAAGCAAGTGAAAAAATAGAGATAAGCAAGAAATGAAAAAGTGGGAAGGATATGGAAAATAACAACTTCTACAGTAAAAATATAAAATGGTCAGAAATTAATGAAGAATTAAACAAAGATTGGGATAACATTTTCGTAAGTGATGACATAAGGGTAAATACGGAGATATTATATAAAAATTGGAGATAATAGTGGAAAAAATATATACCGAAGAAGAAAAGTAAACATCATTCATGCATACCAAGAGACAGAAGAACTCTTGTTCAGAAAATCAGAAAGTGGAAAAAGGTCTTGCAAAAGAAAAAAATGCATGGAAAGTTATAGAACTAAAAAGTAAGATGAAAATGCAGAACAAAAGATTATACAATCAAAAGAAAATTAAAAACGGGACTTGGAAGAAAAAACCCTATTAAATATCAAGCAAAACCCCAAACTATTATACTCATATGCGAAGAA
Source organism: Macrobrachium nipponense (assembly GCF_015104395.2). Taxonomy (NCBI): domain Eukaryota; kingdom Metazoa; phylum Arthropoda; class Malacostraca; order Decapoda; family Palaemonidae; genus Macrobrachium; species Macrobrachium nipponense. Next base: position 77,108,368 of record NC_061110.1, on the reverse strand, counting down.
GATGAATAAAAGAAGAATAGAAATAGGCCCTCTGAGAATGAAGGGAGATTAACGAATGAAAAAAGGAAATTTGCAACATACTGGCAGAACGATATAAGAGAGAATTCACCCCTAGAATAGATAATGAAGATAATGATATAGAAGTAAGGGATGAAAATAGTGAATATTTAGCTGACATAGATATTAATGAAGCTGATATTGTGCAGGCTATTAATGAAATTAAAAATGGAGCTGCTGCAGGGCCTGATGGAATTCCTGCTATTTTGTTAAAGAAAGTAGTTCATTATATCGCAAAGCCACTTGCAATATTATTAAGACAAAGTGTAGATACAGGCAAGATATATGATGAGCACAAATTAGCGTATATTACCCCTACTTTCAAAAGTGGATCAGACTAGAGGCAAGTAATTATAGGCCTGTGAGTCTAACATCACATATAATGAAAGTGTATGAAAGGGTAATGAAGAAAAATATTATGAAACATTTATAAAAAATAATTTGTTTAATAAAGGACAACATGGTTTCGTACCCGGAAAAAGTACACAAACCCAACTGTTTAGTCCACCGTGAAAACATATTCAAAAATATGAAAAGCGGAAATGAAACAGATGTGGTTTTATTTAGACTTTGCAAAAGCTTTTGATAAAGTAGACCATAATATATTAGCGAAGAAAATTAGAAAACACAATATCGTGGATAAAGTAGGAAGATGGTTAAAAGAATTTTTACACAACAGAAAACAGATAGTTATTGCAAACGACGAGAAATCGGATGAAGCCAAGGTAATATCCGGTGTGCCGCAAGGTACGGTGTTAGCTGCAATACTGTTTGTTTATTATATTGAAGACATAGACAATAATGTTAAGGATTCGGTAGTGAGTAGTTTCGCAGATGACACAAGAATAAGTAGAGAAAATTACTTGTGATGAAGATAGGAACGCTCTACAAGAGACCTTAACAAAGTATATGATTGGGCAGAGGTAAATAGGATGGTATTTAACTCTGATAATTTGAATCAATAAATTATGGAGACAGAGAAAGAAAGCTATATGCATATAAGGGACCTAATAATGAGACCATCACAAATAAGGAAGCAGTTAAAGACCTTGGTGTGATGAATGAATGGAACATGTTATGCAATGATCAAATAGCAAACTCTGTTGGCAAAATGTAAAGCAAAAATGGGAATGTTGTTACCGGCACTTCAAAACAAGAAAAGCTGAACACATGATTATGCTTTATAAAACATATGTTCGTAGTCCACTTGAATATTGCAATATGATATGGTACCCACACTATCAAAAGGATATTGCACAAATAGAGAGTGTACAAAGGTCCTTTTACAGCTAGAATAGAAGAAGTTAAGGACCTAGACTACTGGGAAAGACTACAATTCTTAAAATTATATAGTCTGGAGAAAGGAGAAGAGAACGCTACATGATAATTCAGGCATGGAAACAGATAGAAGGAATAGCGACAAAATATCATGGAACTAAAATATCAGAAAAGAGCAAGCAGAGGTAGATTAATAGTGCCCAAAATATACCAGGAAAAATAAGGAAAGCACACAGGACATTAATCCACTACGCACCAGCATCGATAATGCAGCGTCTATTCAATGCGTTGCCAGCTCATCTGAGGAATATATCAGGAGTGAGCGTAGATGTGTTTAAGAATAAGCTCGACAAATATCTAAACTGCATCCCAGACCATCCAAGATTGGAAGATGCAAAATATACCGGAAGATGTACTAGCAACTCTCTGGTAGACATTAGAGGTGCCTCACACTGAGGGACCTGGGGCAACCCGAACAAGATGTAAGGTCTGTAAGGTAAGGTAAGGTCTGGCCAGCGGTCGACTGGTTCACGGAGGTGATGTCCTTCCTGGTAGACTTTCCAAGGACTCTGCCCCTAAGGAAAGATCTACTCAGACAGCCCCACTTCGAGAGGTACACAAAAACCTCCCCGCTCTGAGTCTGACTGCGTTCGACTATCAAGAAGTTGGCCAGAGCGAGGGTTTTTTTCAAGACCTGTGGCAACGGCGATTGCCAACCGCAAGGAGGCCCTCCTCAATCGCAGTTTACCAATCAAAGTGGGCAGTCTTTAGAAGTTGGTGCAGAAAGAAGGGCATTTCCTCCACCTCAACCTCTGTGAGCCAGATAGCAGATTTCCTTCTTCACCTTAGGAAAGAAGCGAAACTAGCCGTTCCCACGATTAAAGGCTACAGAAGCGTGCTTTCTGTGGTCTTCAGGCATAGAGGACTCGACTTAGCGAATGATAGAGACATTCATGATCTCATTAGATCATTTGAGACTGTGAAAGTTCTCCAACCGAAAGTACCATCGTGGAACTTAGACGTGGTACTTAAGTTTCTCATGTTGAGTCAATTTGAACCGCTCCATTTCAGCCTCGCTTAGGAATCTACTAAGAAGACCATTTTCCTAACCGCTCTGGCGACGGCGAAGAGGGTTAGCAAAATTCAAGTCATAAGCAAGCACATTGGGTTCAAGGATCATAGTGCAGTTTGTTCCTTAAGTCCTACGTTCTTAGCAAAGAACGAGAACCCTTCCAACCCTTGGCCGAGGACGTTCGAGATCAAAGGGTTGTCGGAGCTAGTGGGACCTGAAGCTGAGAGAGTCCTGTGTCCTGTCAGGGCTCTCAAGTTTTATTTGCAGAGAACCAGAGCATGCAGAGGCTCTTCGGAGAACTTGTGGTGCTCTGTGAAAAAACCAGATCTTCCGATGTCGAAGAACGCACTGGCGTTCTTCTTAAGAAGTACGGTTAAGGAAGCCCATGAAAAGTGTAGTGAAAGTGACATGGAGCTTCTGAAAGTGAAAGCCCACGAGTTGAGGGCTATTGCTACTTCGGTGGCTTTTCACAAAAATATGGCAATCAAGATATTTTGGGCGCCACTTATTGGCGAAGCAATTCGGTGTTCGCTTCACACTACCTGCGGGAGGTGAAAGCAACATACGAAAATTGTTACTCGCTCGGACCATACGTCGCTGCAGACACTGTTTTGGGGGCAGGATTTAGTGCTCATCCTATCCTTTAATGGTTAGGGGAGTTTTTAACTTGTGTTATGGTTGTGGGGTTGACCGCCTGCGGCGGATCTCCCTTCCATTAGCTTAGTCTAAGTGGGATACTTTTGGTAGGCTACGCCAGGTGGTTTGGTTTTACTTCGTTGCCCTCATTTGTATGGTCAATGGTCTAGTCACGTCGTGGTCTCGCCCCTGTTGACAGATCATCTGGAGTGCACCAGCTTTATAGGTCTCTACCTTGCTGGCAACTCTAGTAGCACAAGCAGACTTACGCGGCAGTAACCACAAAGTCAGCTATGCTAACAGGTAAGGAACCAAGATATCAATTATCTGCATATATATGTTTCCTAAAATCTTCTATTCTGTCTACTCCCACCACCAAAGGTGGGATTTAGCTATATATATATCTGACAGGTAAGTTTCCTGAACAAAATGATATTGTAATGATACAATTATGTTTGTTCATACCTACCTGGCAGATATATATAATCAAGTACCCACCCACCTCCCCTCAGGAGACAGTGGAAATAAAAATTATGAATAGAAAATGGGAATGGTTCCTGATACCCGCCTCCCAGCGGCGGGAATGGGTACTAACCACCTGACTCCCACTGCGTGTGTCGTAAGTGTTTAAATTTCTGTCGGATTGGGAAAAATACAGCTATATATATATCTGCCAGGTAAGTATGAACAAACTTAATTGTATCATTACAATATCATTTTTATGATAAAATACAAACATAATGAATATGCATCTTTTCCATGGATATTTTAAAAAGTTATGCCTTACTTCACTGCATCCAGTAATATATGTATTATCATATTACTATTTATTTGTATTATAAAATACAAACTTAGCAATCAATGTTTTGGTTTGGAAATCAGCTGTGGGCATTTGTGAGGTAAGTTTGTTTTGCTGTATTGAACTTAAATCAGAGCGGCTTTCTTGCTTCTAGTTAGCACAAGTGAATCTCAAGATATTCTATTTATATGGGACAAGGTTATTTTACTTTATACGAAGTGTTTTCAAGTTGAAATATCACTTAATATGTATCATTTGTGAACACCATCTACTAATGAAAAAAATAAGTAAATTTCGTTCACAAACAATACATATTTAAGCGACATTTCGACTTGAAAACACTTCGTATAAAGTAAAATAACCTTGTCCCATATAAATAGAATATCTTGAGATTCACTTGTGCTAACTAGAAGCAAGAAAGCCGCACTGATTTGAGTTCAAAACAGCAAAACAAACTTACCTCGCAATTGCCCTCAGCTGATTTCCAAACCAAAACATTCGTTTACGCAGTAAACAAAAATCAACAGATTCCGTTCAATTTTTTTCACTTGATCTCGTCAGAATACTACGAGCTTTACATATTTATCTTTTATTGAAGTGAAAACAGTAAAATGTGTTCTTTGACACCCAATAGTTTTGATTAAAACATGTTTTTCTCAAGTTTTGTTTATGGTCGAGTTTGATGGTACTATACCGAAGTTTGCGAGTTTCATCCACATTGCCGATGCACGATAATAGTCGTTGGCAGGTCAACATTCTTTCCTCAGCTTCAGCTAAAACTTAATGGTTAAATTTAGCAGTATATGCCCTTGCCCTTACCGATCTTTTCTGCATAGCGAGTAAGGATATAGTAATGTAAGAATATATCAGTCCTATTCTCCTTAACGTCATTTGTAACATAAATACGGTAATTTTTTATTATCGTATGATGGTTGAAATCCAAGCAAAAACGCTGTTGTTATTGGTTTAGGTTGTTCATAGTAAATCAACTGTTTCTGGCTGTATGCATTTACATAAGTATAACATTACTAACAATACTTTTGGCATTTCTTTTACTTTTTTAAACTTTACTAGAAGATGAGATAGATAAAGGAATGGAGGAAAAGGGGTTAGCCTAACTAAAAAACGGAATAAAGAGGAAAAGAGGTTAGCCTATGGTTATTTGGTCTTGTAAATTTAACTCTCATGATAGGAGATACGTGATAAAATAATTTTTTAGGGGTGAAAATTTGGGGGTCACATGATATGCGAGATTGCGTGTTACCCGAGTATATACAGTGGCCCCCCTGTATTCGCGTTATGGAGGAGTTATGAAGTTTCATTTGACAACGTCTGTGTGTGTGAGAGAGAGAGAGAGAGAGAGAGAGAGAGAGAGAGAGAGAGAGAGAGAGAGAGAGAGAGAGAGAGAGAGGGTGTAATTGCTGTATGGATAGTTAATGACTGAATTGGTTGTTGGTAGGCTCTGGGCTGTCTGCTGGTCCTGTTAGAGTTCTGTGTTTTGTGTGTTTTTGAGTCAGTCTTTAGTCTTTGGTGAGTGCTGGTGGTAGTCGGAGGTATCGGCAGCGATCTAGTGAAGGCGGTGAAATTTGTTTGAGTTGTGCGTTGTTGATTTGTTTCTTGGTTGTTCTTAAGTTTGATGTTAATTGATTTGGAGCTGTGTTGTTGGATTTGTTGTGCTTGTGAGTTTTTGTTGTTGGGTTATTGTGAGTTGTTATGGTTGAGGGTTGTTGTTGTTGCTGGGGGCTGTTGTGATTTTTTGAAGTTGTTAGTGGGTGTTTGTGTTGGCTTTTTGTGTTGTTGGTTTTTTGTGTTGTTGTTAGTTGTTTGTGCATTGGTCTTTTGTTGTGTTGCTGAGTTTTTTTTGTTATGTGTGAGGTTGTGGTTGTGTTCCTTGTTGTTGTTGTGTTGTTGTGGTCCTTGGTTGTTGTGTTGTTGTTGGGTTGCAGTCCTTGGTCATTGTGTTGTTGTGTTATTGGGTTGTGGGTTGTGATTTTTTGTGTTGTTGTTGGCATTTCTGTGACCTCAACCAGCGGACAGCACAGGATAGCCCCGGAGTAACTGGATTGATTGGTAAGTACATGCGTTTTGAGAGTTTTTGTTTTTGTGTTTTGTTTTTTTGTTTTGTTTTTGTATAGGTGTAGGTCAATTGTCCTGCTGTATTTGTTGTGTTAAGAAGAAAGTGTGACTGAGGGTGGGTTTGGCAGGTGGATCGTTTAGGTAAATGTGGGGAGGGTTTTGCACTTGTTTTTTTTCTAGCTTGTGATCCCGCCACAGCGTTCTCTGGATTCACGGACTCACTGATTCGCTGATTTCTCTGTGGACCATATCTACCCATTATTTGCAGGAAATTCATCTATTCACAGGGTTTTCCGATGATAAATAATAAAAAATTAGTGTATTTCGATGTTATTTTCATGCCTAAACAAATTTTTATGATACAAAAATGATTTACTAATTTTAAAATATTAATATTGATCAATACTGTATTAGTAAGTTTAATAAGATTAAATGATATCACATAATAACAATAATAATTCTCTCTCTCTCTTACAGAGATGTGTTTTTTGTATGATAAATAAATGATATACTAATTTTCAAATATTAATAATAATGTAAAGAGCAATCAATTCATTAAAGAAAATACCACAAGGAATTAGTAATACAGTGGGACCCCGTATTCGCGTTCTATGGATTAACGGACTCACACATTCGCGGATTTCTATCGGGAACGTTTCCCCGCATTACTCGCGGAAAATTCGTGCATTCGCTGTATTTTTCTATGAGAAATATCCACAAATTCCTGATTTTTTTTATCAATTTCATCATGAAATGCACTTTTTGTGATAAAACTATTAAAAAAACCAAGTATGAACATTTTTAGTGGTTTTTCTTGAGTTTTAACTAACAAAATAGGCTGTTTTTAGCGTTTTTATAGGGGTTCCAAACATTTGCGGGTTCTAACTATTCAGGGGGGGTTCTGGTACGCATCCCCCGCGAATACGGGGGAGACCACTGTATTTTAGTTTATAGATTTTAAAAATTATGTAAGAATGAAGGAAATCCCAGTCTTCACGCATCTTTCTTTCGAACTCCAGGTCCAAGCTGAGGTCCAACATCTGTTAAATATATCAAGTAATGTGACAGGAGGGGAGGGAGTGTTCTCTCTCTCTCTCTCTCTCTCTCTCTCTCTCTTTACTGAGTTGAGAGATTTTTATGGTACACATATATATATATGTTTATTAATATTTTCAAATGATAATAATAATAATAATAATAACAACAACTGTAATTACAAAAATCATATGTGAAAGTATTTTACAGAAATACTATGATAATCTCTCTCTCTCTCTCTCTCTCTCTCTCTCTCTCTCTCTCTCTCTCTCTCTCTCTCTCTCTCTCTCTCTCTCTCTCTCAGATGTATGTTTTTTGTATGATAAATAAATTTTTTACTAATTTTCAGATATCAATATTAATGTAAACAGCAATAATATAAATTAATTAAAGAAAATACTAAATGAATTAGCAAGATTTTAGTTTATAAATAAAAAAAATTATGTAAGATGAAAGAAAATCCATTCTACCCCCATCTTGTCTTTGAACTCCAGTTAGCCGAGCTGAGATGGCTGGGGTCCAACAGCTGTCAAATATATCAAGTAATGTGACAGGAGCAGGAGTGTGTTGACCACTCCAGATCATGCAATTTCTCTCTCTCTCTCTCTCTCTCTCTCTCTCTCTCTCTCTCTCTCTCTCTCTTCTCTCTCTCTCGTAGTAGCCATCTTGCTTGGTGAGACGTACCCGCGTGAAGTCAGATTAATCAACAGATATCACAAGTTTAACATACGACTAGAATTTGAGAAATATCTAGAAGTGTTCGTGAACTATCGGTGATAAGATTAGTGTGAAAATAGTAGGATAAAGCGTCTTCTAAGTTAGTTTATCAAGTGTAATACTATAAATCAGAACAAGATGGCAGTAAGTTCCAACTGCGGGAAGAGGTGGCGTAATTTGGCGTGTTTAGCAGATTCGCAATACGATGATGGTAGCAGGAAGGGAACTGGCATTTCTCATCTATGAAATCAGCAACAGTCCTAACCAAAAAGATACAAAAGCATTCATAGATATATTAGAAGGATATAATCCTTCAAACTGGAACAAATCTAATGAAAACATCTTGAAAATAATTGAAGAAGTTCCAAATAAAATCCAAGTGGTCAAGAGACTCATAAAAAGAAAATATACATAAACCAACATATTCCGACAAAGAAAATGAATAAGGTGAATCTTGTGAATATCCTAATTGATGCATTAGGAAAAAGAATGCCAAAAGCATGCAAACTGTGTAAGGTTTGGTATAGCATAGTCAATCCACAAAACCTAATCAGAAAATGTGCTGCATGCAACATTCCGACCCATCCACAGTGTGCTGAGGTAATACAAGATTTGAGAAAAGATACAAGAATTTTTTGTTCAACATGTCTATCATGGATAGACAATGTTATTAAATCAAGATTGAATGTACAAATAGTTGAGGATGAAGAAGAAGAAGAAGAGGAAGGAAGAAGAAGAAGAAGAAGAAAAAGAAGAAGAGGAAAACGGAAGAGAAGTAAACAAAAATGAAATGACAGAAAAAATAAGGAAAACAAAGAACAAGATAAAAGTATGGATGCAGAGATACTCATTGATACTACATATGAGGCAATAAAGCAGCATACCTACGAAGAAATAAATTACGATATGACAACAGAAAAGCAAATCCCGAAGAGGCTCTACCCGATCTATACAATGACGGGAAAAGAGGAAAAAAATAGACAAGAAAGACAAAATCTGCAACCTTTTGAAAAGAGGGAATTGCAGATTTAGAGAAAGATGTTACTACAAACATCCTAAGATATGTCAAAAACTATGAAATATATGGTAAATGTGCATACTTAGATGGATATGGGGATGATTGCAGAGATCTGCATCCAAAAAATATGTAAAAACCTAAAAGAAGGAAAAGGATGTAAGTTCGACAAAAAAATGCAAATATATGCACCCTGTAGCCATGAATCATAATCAAATAAATAACCAACCAAGTAATAAAATCCAAAATAAGAAAGAAACAAATAAAGAGAGAAATCAAGAATATCAGGTAAAAGAGAAAAGCAACCACCAATGAGATATGCAGAGGTGTCAGCAAAAAATTTCAAAGCATCAGCTCCGAAATTCTACTCAAGAGATAATAACTGTATTTATTATGCAAGAGGATATTGCAGAAACGGAGAAAATTGCAGATTCAGACACAAAATGAATAATTATGATGAAGGAAGATCAAATATATGGAAAAAGTTGGATTTTTTAATGTCAGAATTTCTGGAAATGAAAAAAGAACAACATACCAGAACAGGCAAACGAGACATGGGAAAATCCTTATTACTACCAGTATTAAATGAAGGAGAAAACACGCAAACCATCATAGTGATGAATGCGCAGGGTTTAGTTACGAGTAACTCAAAAGAAAAATAGAGTACTTAGAAGAACTAACCCAAAATGAAAAGAAATAGATATAATGAATATAAGTGAAACCTGGTATTCCCAAGAGGACTGGGAATGATGATCAAATAAAAGGGTTCCAAACTTATAGATCAGATAGAAAAAATAGGAATCAAGGGGGAACCGCAATATATGGGAAAGACAAAAAACAAGGAAAATATATGAGAAATATAGTAACTCAGAATGTGAACTAATAGCGGTAGAATTTGAATCTGAAAAATTGATGAACATAGTAATATATAGACCTCCTAATACTAAAGAGTTTGACTTAATAATTGAAAAATTGGATGATATATGTAGAAATCACAAGGACTGGACTATTCTCCTATCTGGTGACTTCAACTTTCCTTTCGTAGAATGGAAAGAACGAATAGGAGATTGTGGTTGTACTTATACATATAAAAAAGAGAGTAATAGTAGTGCAGAAGATAAGAGGCAATTTGAAAAGCTATTAGATATGCTACTAGAATACAACATTCAACAAATAAATCACCTGCCAACAAGAGAGGAAAATACTTTAGACTAGTATTTGTGAACGAGATGAATTATGTTAAAGAAATAATAGTTTATAATGCGAGTATTTCAGACCATAATGTCATAGAATTAACAGTTCATTCCAAAACAAGTGTGAAAATAGAGATAAGCAAGAAATGAAAAAGTGGGAAGGATATGGAAAATACAACTTCTACAGTAAAAAAATATAAAATGGTCAGAAATTAATGAAGAATTAAACAAACCAGTGGGATAACATTTTCGTAAGTGATGACATAAGGGTAAATACGGAGATATTATATAAAAATATTGGAGAAAATAGTGGAAAATATATACCGAAGAAGAAAAGTAAACATCATTCATGCATACCAAGAGACAGAAGGATCTTGTTCCAGAAAATCAGAAAGTGGAAAAAAGGTCTTGCAAAAGAAAAAAATGCATGGAAAGTTATAGAACTAAAAAGTAAGATAGAAAATGCAGAACAAAAGATTATACAATCAAAAGAAAATGAAAAACGGGACTTGGAAGAAAAAACCCTATTAAATATCAAGCAAAACCCCAAACTATTATACTCATATGCGAAGAAGATGAATAAAAGAAGAATAGAAATAGGCCCTCTGAGAATTGAAGGGAGATTAACGAATGAAAAAAAAGGAAATTTGCAACATACTGGCAGAACGATATAGAGAATTCACCCCTAGAATAGATAATGAAGATAATGATATAGAAGTAAGGGATGAAAATAGTGAATATTTAGCTGACATAGATATTAATGAAGCTGATATTGTGCAGGCTATTAATGAAATTAAAAATGGAGCTGCTGCAGGGCCTGATGGAATTCCTGCTATTTTGTTAAAGAAAGTAGTTCATTCTATCGCAAAGCCACTTGCAATATTATTAAGACAAAGTGTAGATACAGGCAAGATTTATGATGAGCACAAATTAGCATATATTACCCCTACTTTCAAAAGTGGATCAAGACTAGAGGCAAGTAATTATAGGCCTGTGAGTCTAACATACATATTATGAAAGTGTATGAAAAGGGGTAATGAAGAAAAATATTATGAAACATTTAATAAAAAATAATTTGTTTAATAAAGGACAACATGGTTTCGTACCCGGAAAAAGTACACAAACCCAACTGTTAGTCCACCGTGAGAACATATTCAAAAATATGAAAAGCGGAAATGAAACAGATGTGGTTTATTTAGACTTTGCAAAAGCTTTTGATAAAGTAGACCATAATATATTAGCGAAGAAAATTAGAAAACACAATATCGTGGATAAAGTAGGAAGATGGTTAAAAGAATTTTTACACAACAGAAAACAGATAGTTATTGCAAACGACGAGAAATCGGATGAAGCCAAGGTAATATCCGGTGTGCCGCAAGGTACGGTGTTAGCTGCAATACTGTTTGTTATTATGATTGAAGACATAGACAATAATGTTAAGGATTCGGTAGTGAGTAGTTTCGCAGATGACACAAGAATAAGTAGAGAAATTACTTGTGATGAAGATAGGAACGCTCTACAAAGAGACCTTAACAAAGTATATGATTGGGCAGAGGTAAATAGGATGGTATTTAACTCTGATAAATTTGAATCAATAAATTATGGAGACAGAGAAAGAAAGCTATATGCATATAAGGGACCTAATAAAGGGATTTTGACGAAGGAAAACTCTATTTCTGGGTGATTGGCTCGTGTCGCCCTATGAAAGGATCCTTAATATCATTCTTTCTAGGTAAAATTAATCTAAAATTACCAGAGAAAAACAAAATTAAGAAAATGTCAGTAAAACTGACTCGCTCACTCTTAAAAAGAAGTGTCGGTATGGTAATAGGGCGAGTGGGAACACTACCACGAGACATTCACCAATTAGACCTTCCAATCAGAATCCCCACAAGAGAGAGCTGATACCATTGGGCGATGCAGCCGCTACTACTACTACTAGAGGACGCCACAGACAGCAGCGCCCCTAGCGGTCATCCTTAATCTAAAAACATCTTGTCCTGCAGGGGGGGCAAACAATACAGGGTGGGATTCATAGGGCGACACGAGCCAATCACCCAGAAATAGATTTTTCCTTCGTCAAAATCCCTTTTCTGGGCTCAGCTCGTGTCGGCCTATGAAAGAGTACCAGAGAAACAGACAAGATGGGAAAAAAGGGACAAATGAAAAGCAGTTGTAAAATGAGGGATATAATAGTAAATCAATTACAGCATATAAACTAAGTACTTAAGGCTAACTTATTTTAAACAGTAACATAAAAGAAAGTTAGTAATGTAAAGTACTTAAAATTACAGTAAACACAGTAAATATAATAATGCAGTGTAATTTTTACAAATTAGATTTACTTAGAAAATTATTTACATAATATACAAACACATTGTGTCCTACCCTAGCATAAAAATAAGGGTAGGTACACTGAAGTACAATAACAGTACAAGTGTGGATGTCCCTAGCAAAAAAATAAGGGACAATCCACTAGTATGATTCAGCGGCTAAGGCTAGGATATCCGAGTAGCATGGCGATAGGGTGAGGCATGTTGGCTGAGGTAGGTAGAAAGGAGACCTGGATCTATACTACGACTACTATCAGTATCAGGAGAAACAATGTTTCCCGCTGCTACTGCTGAAAATTTTAAAGATTCCAAGGACTTTAGGTAATGACGTTTAAAGACTGTCGGGGATTTCCATCCAGTATACTTTTTAAGATCCTCAAAGTTCATATGTTGAAAGTAATTAATTGAGGTGGCTACTCCCCTGATGTCATGTGCTTTTGGAATGAATCAGGATTGGCTTGTTTAATAAAGTAAAGGATTTGTTGTCTAATACCTTTTACTGACAAAGTACCACCACCTTTTTCTCTCATGAAGAGAGGACCTGAGGATCTTGAGGATGTACGAGATAGAAAGGCTCTTAAAGTTGATACTGGGCAGAGAGAAGGATCTTGGGGAAGTGGGATGACTTTCCAAGGAGCCCACCTTGCCAGAGGATCCTCATTTTTAGCTAAAAAGCTACGATCCGGAGCAAGCAGAACTTCTCCTGAGGGGAGGAATTCCACATGACCCGCATCTCTGGATAGAGCCGACAGTTCTGAAATTCTAGCTCCTGAAGCTAGGCTTAATAAGAATAATGTCTTCCTAAGAAGCATTATGAATGTACAAGACGAGTTGTCAGTATCTGAAGCTAGTTTGAGGACATCATTTAAGAACCATGAAACTGCAGTAGGCCTTTGAGAAGGTCTAAGTCTAGCACAGGCTTTAGGAATAGACGTGAAATAAGATTCAGTCAGATCTATCTGAAAACCTAACTGAAAGATCTTCTTCAAAGCCGATTTATGAGTAGTAATAGTGCTAGCTGCTAAACCTTTTTCAAACAAGGACCTGAAAAAGGATATAGCTAGATTAACTGTCATGGTTGTAGTGTTTGATTCTTTCAGGAAAGATGCTAATTTTTTAACAGCTGAGTCATATTGTCTAATGGTTGACTCTCTCTTATCTGATTCTAGGAAGAGAATATTTTGTGGATCAATATTAGCATCTTTATTAGCCGCAAACTTCATGAAGTCCATAAAGTTAGGGTCTGAAGAATTCCTGAGGAAGCGAACACAGTCCTCATTTGTACTGATTGTGACAGCTTGGGATTGGGAATCCGTTGAGGTCGGAGACCCAATTCCAGAAGAAGAGGATACCAGTTGCTCTTGGGCCAGTCCGGTGCAATCAGAGCTACTATTCCTTTGAAAGTCCTCAGCTTGCTTAAGACTTTCAAAAGAAGATTCACTGGAGGAAAAACATAAATTTTTCTCCACTGATCCCAATCTAACGACAGGGCGTCCGTGGCATAAGCCAGAGGGTCCAGGTTGGGGGCCACATAGCAAGGGAGCTTGTGGTTCGCTTGTGAGGCGAAGAGATCTACTTGGAGACCTGGGATCTCCGGCTTATCCACTGGAATGACCCGTCGTCTAGGGACCATTCTGATTCCAGAGGCACTGACCGGGACAAAGCGTCTGCTATCACATTTCTTACCCCCGCCAGGTGAGTGGCGGACAGATGCCATTTGTGTTTGTTTGCTAGGGCAAAAATGGCTATCATGACATGGTTCACATGCTTGGATTTGGACCCTCCTCTGTTGATGCAATGAACTACCACTGCACTGTCCAAAACTAGCCTTAGATGAGACTTTTTCGGGGGAAGCAGTCTCTTCAAGGTAAGAAATACTGCCATTGCTTCCAGAACGTTTATGTGGAGCTGGCGAAATTGAACTGACCAAGTCCCCTGAACCTGTTTGAACTGAGAATATCCCCCCCACCCGGACAGGGAGGCATCCGTGTGAATGGTTAACACTGGAAGGGGATATTGAAGGGGTACCTGCTTGGCTAAGTTCTTTACTTTCGACCATGGACGGAGTTGATTGCGAAGGATCTGTGGAATTACTGACAACTTGTCTCGAGATTTGGTGTTTGCTCTCGATCGCCAAACTCGATTTATATCTTTTAGCCTTGCTTTCAGGAGGATATCTGTTACCGAAGCAAACTGAAGGGACCCTAGGATTCTTTCCTGGTTTCTCCTTGATGTTTGCTTGCATTTGAGAAATTGCCTGACCAATTTTGCTATTTCCTTCCGTTTGGCCACTGGAATTGACAGATTGTGGGAAGGCAAATCCCATTGGATTCCCAGCCACTGAAAACGAGACTCCGGGGTAAGTCTGGATTTCGTTTTGTTTATCTGGAACCCCAGATGTTCCAGAAAGTGAACTACCTTTTGGTGGCATTGAGACATTCCTCGACGGTTGGTGCCCAGATCAACCAATCGTCGAGGTAAGCTGCTACCATGATTCCCTGAGTTCTCAATTGTTGTACAACCACTTCTGCTATTTTCGTGAATACCCTGGGGGCTACATTCAGACCGAAGGGCATCACTTTGAATGAGAATGTCTGATTTCCTAGCCTGAACCCTAGGAATGGGCGGAAGTGTCTGGCTATAGGGATATGATAGTATGCGTCTGTAAGATCGATGGAGCATGTGACGGCTCCACGCGGAAGTAAGGTCCTTACTTGCGAGAGGGTAAGCATCTTGAACTTGTCGCAACGAATGAAAGAGTTTAGCTTTGACAAGTCTAAGATTACCCTTCTTTTTGTTGAGCCTTTCTTTGGCACGCTGAATAAGCGACTTGAAATTTTAGATGCTTGACTCTCGCAATAGCTCCTTTCTGAAGGAGTTCCTCTGCGTAATCTGTCAATTCCTCTGATGGTATTTGGTGGAATGATTTGATTGGAGGAGGATCTTTGATCCAACTCCAACCCAACCCTTTGGACACTATGCTCTGTGCCCAATTGCTGAACCCCCACCTGTGACGGAAGAGGAACAGCCTCCCTCCTACCTGGGGAGCCTCATTGTTGATGGGCGGGTTGACCACCACGCCCTCCTCTGAACTGCCTGCTCCTTGTCGCCCGTCCTGCGCCACGCTGGCGAAAGTAGCCTCTCGCCCTACCTCTCGGCTGCTTGTTAAAGGGAGTGTAGCCCTGACCTTCATACGTAGGGTTGAAGGCCGGCGAGAGTGCGTAGGAGGTCGACGGTTGTGATTGAGGAGACAGCAGGAGGATGGGCTGGTTCTGTTTCGAACTACCAGGTTGTCCCTGTTGGGTAACCGGGACGGCCTGAACAAATTGCTGCTGTTGCTGGTGTTTCTGGTAAGGCTGGAACCTTTTACCAGACTTCTTTGGTTTCTTACCAGCAGTGGGGGCGGATTCTTGCTTCCTCTTAGATGAAATTCCCCACCTAGCTCTAAGGCTCTGGTTGAGCCTAGCAGCCTCGTGGTGCACTTCATTTACAGCGGATTCTGGGAAGAGATCCGCTCCCCACATGCTAGAAGCCAGGAGTCTATTAGGCTCGTGCCTAATAGTGCACTCCTGCAGAACGTGCTTTCGGCAATTCCTCCTAGCTTGGAAGAAGTCGAAAGCATCTGTCTGAACCTTCTGAAGCTGGGATTTGGCCAAGATCTTAAACAGCGGTTCTGTAGCATATGAAAGAGCAGCCATTTCCGTTATTATTAGAGAATTGAGGGACCTGCCAAACCTAGTTCGCGCGTCAAACTCCGCCTGAATCAAGGAATCAGGCAGTCTTGGAAGCTTCTCGCCGAACTGGTCCATGGCGCAGTCCGGTTTGAGCTTGCCAAGCGTGAATGTGGCTGGCAAGTTCTCCCACAATTCTCCAAAAGCTGGGAAGAGCGGAGAAGTAGACTCCGCCTCCCTTAGCTGTGGCATGGGCTCATCCTTGAGGACTGCCTGAAGAGTCCTCTCTACTATTTTCGTGGCGAACGGAAGAGAAGCCTCTTCTTCCGTCGCAAAAATAGTGAAAGGACTCTTATAGGCCTGGAGCTTAGTGTTTGTGCACTCCCAGTCCTCAAGGCAGTGAACCCATTCCCGTTGGGCATGATCCCTACTGTAGAGAACATCTTCCCTAGAGATCTTGTCTTCCCTAGTAAGAGCCGCTACAGTCAGCCTAGCATAGCCGATGAAAGGCTGCGCCAGACCCGGAGGATAAAACTCGAAGTCCTCAATCCTTCGAGTTCCACACTCCGGGATAGAGATCATCCCATCCTTAAATGGAGCGTAGGCGGCTACTCTCCAAGGGTTCTCCATAGAGAAAGCTGGCAGAGAGTCGTATGGCGGGAGCTGGAAAATACCAGCGCTTGGCCCTGGGGAGACTGGAAGAGGGACCTGAGAGAGCCCAGCCACTCGGTCCTCATTCTCTCTAACCCTGTTAGAGAGATCCTGGATGGATTGGCCTGATTGAGACAGGGTGCTTGACAGTTGTGCAAACATCTGCTCAAATTTCGTCCCCAGGGCGGAGACTTGCGAACCAACCATCTCACCCACCTGTTGCATCACCACTGCTGAGAAAGCAGTGGGATCAAAGGTGCTGGGTCCCGCTCCTCCCACCGGCGTTGCCGGAGTGGATGCGGTGGAGGCAGGAGAAGGCACTGGCTCGGCGGGAGCGCGAGCCTTCTCCTTAGAAGCCTTGCTTCTAGAGCTCTTCGAGTAAGAAGAGCTCGGCTTGGCCTTCACCGCGTCAGCGTAAGAAGTCGAAGACTTCCTAGCCGAAGAAGACGAAGACGACTTCTTAGAAGTCGTCTTAGATAGTCTTCGGTTCTCTCTGTCCCTTCACCTTAGGAGGTACAGAGAGAGCGGGAGAGCGGGTAGGGATCTCAGATCCCACAAAGCCTTGGAAAGAGGCGCTCGAAGAAGGGACAGGAGAAGATCCGGGAACACTCAAGGAAAGACCTTGGGTGCCCGACACACCTACCTCAACCAACAAATCCTCTACTCCAACCGCCATCGGCTCGATGTTTAGGTCCAGGGCAGCGACGTCCGGGACCGACTCCTGAGAAGCTACGACCCCGAAAGATTGCTGGAGATCTTGCTGGATGGAGGCTATGAGAGGGGCTGCGGACAAGGGGTCAACGTACCCTGTTGACTTGCGCCGGGAAGATCTGGACGGCCAGCTTCTTATCAAGGATGTACGGCTGGCCTTTGGCGGCGTTCTTCCCGAAGCCGCCCACCCACGCTTTCAGGGTAGCAAGGGCGACCTCCCTCACACTAGTAGCCTGGAAGAAAGGGCGAGATGAGCTTCTAATGGCGGAACGGGGTTAACAAACTTATGTCTAAGAGTTGTTAGTAAATGATAAAGAAGCCTATAATCGACTTACCCCCTCCACCAGCTGACCGACTAGGTCGTAGCAGATGGCGCAGGCTTCCGGGTGCCAGACGATCATATCGTTGAATGACGTGGCACAAGGAGCGTGAGACCTGCACTCATCGTGGCCGCAGGGGTCGTACAACGTCGCGTTGCACGCCGGGACCTGACAGTTGGTAGCCTGTAAGTTGGAAAAATACATGAGTATCAGGAGAACACTTACAGTCTAACAGTTGCTCCGCTGGTGCCGGAGCGAGAAAGTTAGATTAAACCAGAGCCCCGCCATAATACGTGTGGTAACAAGGTTGGTTGGTTGTCCTAGGCTATGCTCCGCTGACGGCGGGGACAAAAGATAGAATCCAACCAGGAGTGGTGGTAAAAGGAAACCACGACGAAAAATGGCGGGGATGGTAAGCATATGAATAATAAAATTAAACAAATCATCGTAAAATTAGGGTATATCCTTAAAATACAATAATATCAAACCTTCCTCCACCCGTCTACTAGAAGAGTGCCCGGGTAAGAAGCAAGCTCCCTTCCGGTAGCGGGGGAGAGATATAAGGATATAGTAGGCAAGCAACCGACCACTAGTAGTGACCACCCCGCCCGCTGGCGGAGCCAGTAATCTATAACCAAAGGTGCCCCGGCTGCGACGGAAGGCTCCGTTCGTTATAGAAAGGGAAGGTGGCTGAGCAACTGGGGAAGGGGGGGGAGGGTCTCGGCGTAACACGGCGGGAGAGAGAGAGGGGGGGGGTGGCCTACTCCTCCCCGTCTCAACACTACCCGCTCGGAGACACGGTACCCTATGAGTGGTCGCCCTATACCCCCCGCTGGGAGGAACCCCTGGCCACCTCAGAGAGGGAGGGAGGAGGGCAACTGAGGTTGTCATGACAACCAAGGGGTCCCCCAGCACCTCCCTATACCTGGTAGGGAGGGAAGGGGAAGGGTAAGGTGCGATGGAACACGTGACCGCAAGTGGCCTAAGCCGCGAGCAACACAACCGTGGGAGGGCCACGTGAACCAGGCTGTACCAAAACATGGAACATGCACCTAGGCTAGCCTAACACCCTAAATAGAATAAAATTACATCGTAAAGATGGAAAAGACACTTTTAGTAGAAGAAAAAGAAGCCCAGGAGGAGGCAAACTGTTCCGAGGAACAGAAGCCTACTCGGAGCCAGCGAAAGCCGATGAAGAGCAAGAGCCGGGATGCTGGGCTGGAACAATAATAATAGCCCTAAATACCAAACTAAGAGAAATGGTAAGGGGGCTAATCTAGCTAAAACTCGATGTAAAAACGATGAACGAAAAAGGTAAGCCCATAAGTATAAGAAGTCCCAGTATGGAGGACCGGGAATTCTTAACAAGGCAGCATGGCGCCGCCACGAGACAACCGGGAAACCGTATATGACCTATTAGAAGGAAAATACTGGTTCCCGGAAGATAAAATTATAGTAAAACATTACTTATGAGGCACTTAACTTAGCCGTTGCGATTGCAGAACGTTCCATAACGAAGAAGATAATAAATCCCGTAAAGGCACAGCACAGAGAAAAATGCGTCTGTACGCTAGTGCTAAATATTAAGGATGACCGCTAGGGGCGCTGCTGTCCGTGGCGTCCTCTAGTAGTAGTAGTAGCGGCTGCATCGCCCGTTGGTATCAGCTCTCTCTTGTGGGGATTCTGATTGGAAGGTCTAATTGGTGAATGTCTCGTGGTAGTGTTCCCACTCGCCCCTATTACCATACCGACACTTCTTTTTAAGAGTGAGCGAGTCAGTTTTACTGACATTTTCTTAATTTTGTTTTTCTCTGGTAATTTTAGATTAATTTTACCTAGAAAGAATGATATTAAGAATCCTTTCATAGGCCGACACGAGCTGAGCCCAGAAATGAGACCATCACAAATAAGGAAGCAGTTAAAGACCTTGGTGTGATGATGAATAGGAACATGTTATGCAATGATCAAATAGCAACTCTGTTGGTAAAATGTAAAGCAAAAATGGGAATGTTGTTACGGCACTTCAAAACAAGAAAAGCTGAACACATGATTATGCTTTATAAAACATATGTTCGTAGTCCACTTGAATATTGCAATATGATATGGTACCCACACTATCAAAAGGATATTGCACAAATAGAGAGTGTACAAAGGTCCTTTACAGCTAGAATAGAAGAAGTTAAGGACCTAGACTACTGGGAAAGACTACAATTCTTAAAATTATATAGTCTAGAAAGGAGAAGAGAACGCTACATGATAATTCAGGCATGGAAACAGATAGAAGGAATAGCAGAAAATATCATGGAACTAAAAATATCAGAAAGAGCAAGCAGAGGTAGATTAATAGTGCCCAAAACTATACCAGGAAAAATAAGGAAAGCACACAGGACATTAATCCACTACGCACCAGCATCGATAATGCAGCGTCTATTCAATGCGTTGCCAGCTCATCTGAGGAATATATCAGGAGTGAGCGTAGATGTGTTTAAGAATAAGCTCGACAAATATCTAAACTGCATCCCAGACCATCCAAGATTGGAAGATGCAAAATATACCGGAAGATGTACTAGCAACTCTCTGGTAGACATTAGAGGTGCCTCACACTGAGGGACCTGGGGCAACCCGAACAAGATGTAAGGTCTGTAAGGTCTGTAAGGTCTGTAAGGTCTCTCTCTCTCTCTCTTACGGAGATGAGAGAATTTCTATGGTATATGTGAACATATATGTTTATTAATATTTTTGCATAATAATAATAATATAACTAATTTCAAAATTCATTTGTGATAGTATTTTAAAGAAATATAATTATCTATCCATTACACTCTTGTAAATAAGGATAACTCTCTCTCTCTCTCTCTCTCTCTCTCTCTCTCTCTCTCTCTCTCTCTCTCTCTCTCTCTCTCTCTCCTTTGCCACACGAGATATGTATGTCATAGTTGTAACGCTATCCCTCTGTTTCACTGAAATCATTAGAAGTGTATGTACTTAAATTAACATTTCTGAGAGAACATAGAGATAAACTCTCTCTCTCTCTCTCTCTCTCTCTCTCTCTCTCTCTCTCTCTCTCTCTCTCTCTCTCTCTCTCTCTCTCTCTCACTTATGTATGTTTATTTGTTTTGTAGTATAAATAAATTATTTACCGTAAAACTAATTTTTAAATATTAATAAGATCAATAAAAAAAATAGCAATTCCCAGTCTTTTTATCCACTTGGAGGAAGGTGGGGAAGTAAATGGCAGTTTGATATACGAACTGGCGGAGGGGAAGGAGTTGGAGTCTAGGAGTTATTCTCTCTCTCTCTCTCTCTCTCTCTCTCTCTCTCTCTCTCTCTCTCTCTCTCTCTCTCTCAGAAATAATTCATAATTTCACTCTTGATGGTCAGATATATGATGTTGCCATTCAATGGCTCTCTCTCTCTCTCTCTCTCTCTCTCTCTCTCTCTCTCTCTCTCTCTCTCTCATTTAAAATATATACCTCTGGCTGTAGGTATATATTTTAAATGGTAAAATGTTCAAGATGACTTTGAAATGATAATAATATAACCTTTTAATACAGTAATAAGTTAGTAATTTTAGGTATATTTGAAGTAGAATGTTATTTAAGGTATACATTTGGTATCTGAACTTTCAAGATAGGCAGTTATAAGCATTTTTAGAGGTGGTTTTAACTATTCGCGGGTTTTAACTATTCACTGGGGTGTCTGGTACACATTCCCCACGAATACAGGGAGAACACTGTACTGTACTTTGAAAATGTGTAATTGATTACATTTCAGTCGAATTACAATTACAAGCTTGCCATTGACACAACCCTACTGGAAAGGGAGGACGTGCCCTAGGCAGGCAGAGATGCCGATTAGTCAATTTCTTTCACTCCTAATGCAACCATCTCACTGGGTCAAAGATGGAACAAAGTCATATTGTTCATCTTACGACGTATTTTTAAGTCCAAATTTTACTAATATGTCTCATTGTAAACTAGTTTTTCCCCCTCCGTTAATACTAGATTGTATAAATTTCAGCGATTCCATTCGTTTTCACTCATTTTCATCGATATCACGAGCTTTACGTTATTTTTTTATCAGTGTGAAAACAACAGATGTTGCTATCAGATTCGGTTGTATTAGCAAACAAAGTAGTTTTTCGTTCAGTTGTTCATGCCTGTACACAGTTATACAACAAGTATATTGTTAAGACAGTACTTATTAACTCAGAAGATGGTGTAAAGATATGGAGGTAGAGAGGTTAGACTATTGTAATTTGGCCTATCTCTCTCTCTCTCTCTCTCTCTGTGCCTTCCTTTTACTTTACCTCCTCTCATATTCTCTTTCTTCACCTTACTTTCCGCCCTCTCCCAACACTTGATTCATAGTGCAACAGAGGCTTTTCCTCCTATTGCACCTTTCAAACCTTTTACTGTCAATTTCCTTTTCAGTGCTGAATGACCTCATTGGTCCCAATACTTGGCCTTTGGCCTAAATTCTATATTCAACTTAACTCTCTCGCTGTCTGATTGCATGCTGCTGCCTGCGCCAGCTGCGCGCGAGATATAGAAAGACTTATTTTCAAAATGTAGTCATACCGATATTAATTACTAACTCCATCATAAAATCGCATTAAAGTAAGATGAATTACAGTAGCTTGAATACGGACTGTATTCACGATCATGTCTTGGAGAATTTTCCTGAGTTTGCTAATGATGTTTGCCAATATATCTTGGGGAACAGAGTTGGTCTAGTTTCTTTCTCTCCCAATTTCTTCTAAAACTTCTTCTAATGTCTTTACACATTCTTCTTTATTGGGTCATTCTTCGGAGGTCGCTTTGGAGTATTCTGTCGCTCTTCCTGTTTTCTTTGGCATTAATACAGCAGAGCAAAGAGTTTTCATTGTTTCAATCCTGAAATTTGGGGGTTTCGATGACTCTCTCTCTCTCTCTCTCTCTCTTCGGGGTTGAGGGAAGTAATTTTTGTGGGGCTGTCTTCTTAGCACCTTCCTTGGGTTCAGTAGTTCTCAGCCTGCTGGTCTGGATGCTTCACAGGCGGTTGTGGAGTCTTCCGCAACTACGTGTATTCATCCTTTACTGGGTTTGAGACGCAATGTGTCCTCTATGGTTCTTGCGGGAGCTACGGCAGTTGGCGATTCGTCTGTGCCATCGTTGACTATATCAGCACCGGTTGTGTCACCAGCCCCTCCTTTCAATACCGGTTGTGTCATCAGCCCCTCCTTTCAATAGCGTACCTAGTAATCGTCCTTCTTTGCTTCCCATTTTTATACTTTTGGGGTTTGAGACATAACATGCCTACCGCGGTTATTGCGGGGGGGGGGGGGGGGGGGGGGGCCGCTACGGCCATTGGCAGTTCATATGCACCATTTTAGTACTGTTGGTGCCCTCGACCTCCTTTCGTTAGGGTAGCTGGTAATTTCCTTCTGCGGCTCCCATTGGTTCCACAATTCATAACTGTTATTAAAGGCACTTTTATGTGCTGCGGAAGTTAGTTCTCCACCTGCACATGTCGCCGTTAGGTTCTCTGGTGGTTACTCTGAGTGTGGCTTCTTCCTTTTTTTTTCTCTCCTTCTGCTTCTTTCTCAACCTTTTCCTGCGGCTTTTTCTGTTCCTCCTTCAAGGGATTAGTGTGGGTTCAGCTTTGGTTCCGGGTTTTCCAGGAGTACTTCCTTCCTTCACTTAGTCAATGTAGCTTGAGATCCGGACTCCTATCCTGGTTTAGTATTGGTGTAACCGGAGTTTTTTTTGGATCACGTTTTGCGGCATCTCCGCTCTTAGGGGACATTGCTCGCCCATTTGTAGTCGGCCAGGTGTTATGTCACAGTCACTGGCTGGTGCGGGGTTTCGCAGTCGAGTGAGACTGGCTCAAGGTTATGTCATATCTTTGATTAGTATACATTTGGCGCAACAGTGTGATTGACTCTTAGGGGTGGGCGTTCATCGCCAAGTTATGTTCGGCACAGGTGTTACGTTATCGTAACTGGGCAGTCTGGGTATGTGCAGTCGAGTGAGACTAGCTCAGCGTTATGTCATAGTCTTTACTTGGTACACGATTTGCAGAACTGGGGACGGTTGGCTCTTATGGGGGCTGGCGGTTGGCCAGGTGTTACGTCATCATGTCTGGGGGTTGCAGGATTGCACAGTCAAATACGACTAGCTCAGTAGTCAGAAGTTAATCATCGTCTTGTTGGTATATCATTGCGCAACCGGATTGGTTGGGTCAAATATGATGGGATCATGCATGGCAGGTTTTGGTATTGGGCCCCCAGGTGTAGTAAGTTCCGGGTTCTTAGGTACTACTCTTGTGGGTGATCAGCCTTTCTCCTGTTTCTGTTCCGGTGCGGTTGGACAGGACTGACTTGAGGATACCCTTCGAAGAGAGAATCGGCTGCTAGTTGTGGGTTGTTTGTTTCTCCAGCGAAGGAAAGCGAGTATAAATGGATGGTGGACTTTGTCAATTCTCTCTTTCTGCAGTCCAGACTCTGGAGGAACCTCACAGTTAATTCAAGCAATGTTTGATACGTTGTATTCAACTAAACCAACAGTCTCTCAAACATCAAGTAAGCTGATCTGGCAGCTTTTAGGGAAGACGACTGTAGGCTAGCATCACTTATGGGGCCGAATAGACTAGATTCAACCTCGCATCCTAATCGGTAGTGTTCTGTATGAAGTAGTGGGTAACCCTTCTGCCGGTGTCCGAGTTCCACTTTACAAATCAATTGAGGCTCTTCTCTCTTGGGTTCCTTCGTTGATTCGTGTGGTAGGGGTCACAGATTGTGAGGCTTGCATTTGGAAGACACCTTTCACAGCCAGTTGGAGGCATTGTCACACTCTATGTGGATGTTGTAAGAGTTGATGGGTGTTTCTCCGATCCTGGACTGTTTCACAACCTCATCACTTCGGTTTCGATGGGGTTGGCATACCAGACTAACATTTCAGCTGGCTGTACTATGTTGGCACATTCTTGCTGCTGACCATTAACACAAAGTAGAAAGGCGGTTATCAAGGCTATCACAAAAAGTGGGTTTGCATATGAATTATTAAAGTCAATTAATTATTAATATCAAACACAGCATATACTTATTTGTTCAAAATAATAAATTAAAGATCCCACTGGGAAAATTGCAATTAATGGCTACTCAGCAAGAGCTCACAAACATGTCTTCATCTGAAGACGTCCAAAAGCAAAGTGGAGTGTTTACATCTGGGCAGGCAGGCCTATCTGCCTACCAGACGGTAGTTACTGCCTAACCACCCTTGTACAAGAATTTAACGGTCATAATTCCAGCCTACGCTGAAAGTAATTCCTTAAGTAAAGGACTGAGGGTTTTGTATATTGTGTAGGAAAAAATAAACACTTCTGCAGGGTTTCTCAAGAATTTTGCAAATGTTGCATGTCTGTGAGTGAATTGCGTATGCCAATTAGATAGGTTCCAATGAAAAGTTCGTGTGTGTGAATTCGCATAACTCGAATCATGAAAGATCAAGGTACTATTACTGGATTTATTTATGGCAAATAGAATCATAAGGTGCATAAGTTTAAAATCATTATTATTGAACTATTGAATTTTTATATGCCTTTTTATTTTGACTTCATATGTTTTCTTTTCAGGTTGTTAGCACGAATAAATGCAGATACAGAAGTTATAATATCATCCATAGTTGGAGTATGTTTACGGATGTTTTTAGAAAGAAGAGAGGAAATTATAAGCCAATTCACCCATAAGTTTGCATTGATCACAGATCCAGATGAAAAAGTCCAGTTAGTGGAGAACCTTTTGGGTCAACTTTATTCTGAATTGGAACGTGATCCTATGTGGATAAGTAAGTCTTCCTATGCCATTGTTTATCTGCTTATGAAAGGGCTCAGTAAAAAAAAAGTAAGAGCCTGATTTCAGAATACCCTAGTTGATGTTCTTTTTTTTATCATAGATATTATTATGTTATCATTTGCTACTCCATCACTTTATAAGGATTCTCAAGTTTACTATTTGAATTTTAGCCTACCCTAACCCCTTTCATTTACACAAATAAATAATCTACCCACCTGTACGCATTCTCCAACTCCAGTATACTCCAGAAATCACCTTAGATCAACAGCAAAACAAGACTTACGACCCAAAAACTCCCACCAGACAGAGAGCTCTCCCCTACCAACCGAACACCACCAACACGTGCCTTCTACTCCCCAGTGTTATTGTTTACATCCCCCTGACGCCGCCGCCATCTTGTCTATGACGTCACAACACAACTTAAATACATCAACAGACACCTTCTAGAATCAACCATATGGTGTCCATATATAGGACACCCACCATATTTCAGCAATGCATAAAATACCAATAACAATTATACAATATATAATCACACTTATCTCTTTCTCCCTCCCCTCCGACTGTTTCCTAACCTAGTCCCCTCTTAATTTCCTTCATCCTCCAACTCTTTACCCTCTACATAATTTCTAATACATTCCCCTGAGACTCCTGCTTTAGTTAATACATCAGCCACTTGCTTTATTTCCCCGGATTCAATGGTTTCCCTTATTGCTGCAATATCTATTTTTAATCTCTTGCTACTTACACCAGTGCTCGATTTGATGGCGGTCATTAGTGTTTTACTATCAGTGTTAACCAAAGCTTCTAAATTTCTCCCTCCTACTACCTCTTCCCACAAATGCTTGAAATATATCAATCCTTCTATAGCTTCCCCAACACTCAGGGCTTTGGCCTCAGTGGTGGATTTTGCCACTCTCCTGGATTTCCTAAACTTCCACCATATGGAACTTCTCATCTTCCCATCTGTCAAGGAAATAATATAACCCAGTTGAGTATGGCCATCATGCTCTTAGTTTTTCTCACAATTTTAATAAGCTTCTTCATATCCTGCGTTGTTCCTTCTTTAAATGCTTTACTTAATTCGCTAACATCATAAGATATTTCTGGCATCATATGTAGTGATACCCAATTCAGCTGTCCTACCACTGATCTATACTCAGTTAACTCCTTTTGTTCTAGCACTCTACTACCCGTATATCTTCTAGCCTCTGGTTCTCTTTTAGAATTTATATACTGCCACTGATTAAGGGAAAATCTATTCTCCTTCTGCTCTATTACTACTCCTATATACTTGAACCTTTTACTCACTTGTTCTCCTACTTGCAATTTCCCTTTCAATTTCCCAATCGCTTCCTTTAAGAATCCTTCAGTTCCTCCATAGCAAAAATCATCTACGTGTGTACACAAAATGCCATTCAATTAATTGTCCTTTTTCCAAAAGAATATATTAGGTTCTAGTCTACTTCTCTCACCTTGAAGCTCCTTCACTACTTTCACCACTTTACCATACCATGCTTTTGCTGCATCCTTGAGCCCATAGATGGTTTTCTTCAACTTCCATAATCCCCTCCAACCATCTTCCCTCGGTGGCTTCAAGTACACTTCTCTTTGTATCTCGTCACCTTGTAAATATGCAGTTTTGACATCCAATGTATAACAATTCCAATTTTTCACCTTTATTATGGTTAGACAGAATTTTAAGATTTCAGCATTGCATGTGAGAGCGTCCTTTTCCCACTCTGCCATCTCTTCTTCAAACCCTCTAGCTACCAATCTTGCTTTACATATCCTTTCCCCCCCTTTTATCTTTTCAGTTACTATCCATCTTGTAGATACTATAGCTTTTTGTCCAACATCATTTACCTCCTCATATACCTGGTTATCTCTCCAACTTTGAAGTTCTTTTTCTTTAGCTTCCATTATGCTTCTATTTTCAAATCCCAGCAACACCTCCTCTTCATCTTCAATTTTTTCTACCTGACTATAATCCCTCAAGTTAACCCACCCTTTGTCACCTGACTGTGAGTCTTGTACATTGTACGAATCAGCCCATGCTTGGCTTGATCTTTTTCCTGCGAGACCTAATATAGTCCATTCTTCTTGTCCTGCATCGTTGTTTATAGCTCCCAACTCTATTTCCCTTTTTGAATTTTGGTATCTCTTCCATTAACTTGCCTTCTATTGACCTACTTTCCCCGGTATCTTCCACTGTTTCCTCTACCACCTCTCTTTCTATAGTCTCTTCTGTGTCTGCATTCCTTCTCCCACCTACTATTATCTCCTCTTCTTCTTGCCAATCTACATTCCCTTCATTTGGGCCATCTGATCTACCTTTCACACCATGGGATTTATCTATTCTAGCAGATATCTCTTCTGTATCTGGTGATCGTTGTTGAATCCTAGTCACATGTATCCTAGCTACTTCTCTTAAAGAATCGCCATGTTTGACTATTATTGTTTTCCCCGATACTCCCACTACCTGAGCAGGTCCTCTCCGTTCATTTTCATTTTCCCTCTTATAGAATACCTCATCTCCTACCTCTGCTTCTTCAAATTAATGTTCTCTGATGTTTTTGTTTAACGTTATTCTTATTTTATTACATGACTCATTTTTTATAAACGCTTCCCTGGCCTTGTGCATTGCATTCAGTGTGTCCCTTACCATACCCTCTTCCATCCCTTTTTCTCTGCTTGCAGGACTTGAACTTTCTTCTCCCATTAGGTTAGGCAGTGAAGGGTTTTTTCCAAATACTAATTGGTTGGGAGAGAAACTTCCATTATTCATTAAGCAGTTCCTAGCACTCACTACCCATATCAATGCTATGGACCAATCTACTTCCTTCTCCTCCATCATCTTTCTTACACTTCCCTTGATCATGCCTACGGTCTTTTCACATAATCCGTTGCTCCACGGAGATTCTGATGCTGTGGCTAATACTTTAATATTCCATCTTTCTGCCCTCCTCCTTACTTTTTCATTTTGAAATTCTCCCCCATTATCTGACAATATTTTGGAGGGCGCTCCAGTGTCTTTATTATAGTTTCTGGTTTCTTATCTTTTATCCAACAGGCCTGACAATACCTTGTTGCCATATCCACTATTACCAAGAACTTTCTCTCTTCTATCTCTCCCACATCCATCGCTACAACTTCATTAAATGTTTTACTCCTACTACTGGTTTGGCTGGGTTTCTTTTGTATCTTTTACAAACCTCACAATTTTCAATCAGTTCCGTTAGTAACTTTCTTATTTCCTCTTTTTCTTTTTTGACTAACCAATTACTCCATTGTGCTTCCTCTGTTAGGTTCCATATTTTATCTCCACTTCCATGACCAAACTGTAAATGTAATTTCTTCATTGTGTTCTTAATTTCCCTCAGATTCTTTCCCTTCCAACCCTCCAGTAATAATTCTTTTACCTTCCTCCTCCTTATTGGTACTCTTAAATGACCATGTTTGTCTTCTCTTAACTCTACTTTCATTCCCCCTAATACTTCTATTATGACAATTTTCTTTCAAATTTAGGGTCATACCCATTTTACTCATGGTTTGCTTACCTACCAGCCAGGGTATATCACCCTGCAGAATTTCTGTCTTCAAATAAAACTTTCTGCTTTTTAGTATCACACGTATTTCTATTATTCCTTTGGACTTATAAAATGTCTCACCAAAATTAAACACTTTATTAGACTGTCCTAGTGTCCCTCATTCTCCTCAACTCTTCCTGGCTCAAATCCATGACAATACGTGCTAGTCACAATTCCCCGCAAACTGTTGATTTACACTGTCCAAAATTGCATCAGCCACCTCCCACGACACTTCCACTATTTTGTTAACTTCTCCTACATAAACCTCTTCTTCTTCTGTCCCAGTTTCAGTTTTCTTCCTATTATGAAAATTCTGAGGACAATCCCTAGCCCAATGCCATTCCGAGCTGCATATTGCACATACTGTTACCTTCCCTTCTTTGTTTATAGGATTTCCTCCACCCCTACCTCGGTTCCATCTTCCCTGATATCTCTGGGTTTCCCTCCTTCTCCCAGAACTGGCATTTCCTTCTAATGACCCCCACCATTCCCGTTCCTCTCTAGTACCTAATCCCTCAAATAGTCTTTTCATTGTTTGTGACACTGTTTCGTACTCTAACTTTTCTTGCCCACAAGCCGATAATACCATTTGTTTTTTATTTTCCATGAGATTTGCTTGCTCTATTACATGATAACCCTTGACTTCCCCTGCAAGCGCACCTTTCCCCATTGCTCTTTCACACTCAGATGCTGCCTTCTCGTATCTAATTAAATAGTCCGCCATCTTTTCACTAGATTCTCTTCTTATTAGAATGTATCTTTTTATTCTGCCGTAATTCTCCATTACCGAGTCTTTTAGTTAGGCATTATCTAGTTTCTCTTGGATTATCTTTGGACCCTCTGTACCAGTAAGTTTATCTTTATCTAATCCTTCCACTAGTTCTCGGGCTTTCCCTTTTAAGCTCATTCTCATTTCTATCACCGGGTATTTTGTATCTTCTCCATGCAACAATAGCCAATCTTCGGCTTGACCTTTCCATTCTTTGTACTCTTTTTGTATCCCGCTAAACCTAGGACATTCCCTTCTCCATCTAGTCTCCCTTTGTTCACTGTCGGATCCAGGCATCTTTGATCAACCACTCTCTGCTACCAGTTTGAATTTTAGCTTAGCCTAACCCCTTTTATTTACACAAATGAATAATCTACCCACCTGTACGCATTCTCCAACTCCACTATACTCCAGAAATCACCTTAGATCAACAGCAAAACAAGACTTATGACCCAAAAACTCCCACCAGACAGAGCTCTCTCCCCTACCAACCGAACACCACCAGCACGTGCCTTCTACTCCCCAGTGTTATTGTTTACATCCCCCCGACGCCGCCACCATCTTGTCTATGACGTCACAACACAACTTAAATACATAAACAGACACCTTCTAGAATCAACCATATGCTGTCCATATATAGGACACCCACCATATTTGAACAATGCATAAAATACCAATAACAATTATACAATATATAATCTTACTAACCCTCCAGAGTCGTAGCCCTGTGTGTTGAACATGGGGCCATGACAGGGATACTACGTAAAGCTAATTGCTTGAATCTTTACTTGTTTTAATTGTATTTTGTAGTTTTACATTTTTTGCACTTTTCCACCTATATACTCCAGGCCTGACCTTTTGTTCATTTACTAGGTATAATCTTGAACATGTAGTTATGGATGCATGTGGAATATAAAGGAATGTAAAGTTGAATGGTAACCTACAGAAACGTTAAAGTGTATTTTCAACCTTGGCTGTCAGTGTACTAAAGATTCTCATGGGTAAATATTAGATCCAGGTATTTGTAGAACAGCTATTTAGGAAAGTATTGTTTCTCATTTGTAGGCTGTTTGGATTGACTTAGGTCCAACCTGGAATTTCTCAACTTCTCATAAATAAAATGACAGTACCAAAAGAAGATTAAGTATTAACCATGGTTATGTTTATATGCATTAGAATTTATAGAGAGGTAAATAAATAGAGTTGCTGTACAAGTGATATAACATAAGGGAATAAGAATAATTTGTATAAAAAGGGAGATAAGAATATTTGAAAAGGAAAAAAAAAAAATGGGGATTTATGTTGGTGTTTATTACATGCGCTCCTACACATATGAACACCCATTTCACTTCCTCTTCCCAGGATGAAAATTGTACAAGAATAGGCTTTCTGTGTATGTGGCTGTAAATGCAGATGGTAGCCACAAGCTTAAGTAGTACTTTGTTGTGAGTAAGGCAGCATTATTGTGCATCTCAAAAGATTGTATGAATGATATCTTGTAATTGCTATTCTTCATCCTTTCCTGGACACAGTTTAGACCAGAGATTTTTAGCAAGGCATTCCACTTCATCATTACTCCAGTTATTGTAAAATTTCAGTTTGAATAGCTTTAAATTAGGCAAGTTTGCATTCTTACTGTGATTGTAATTAACAACACTACAGCGTTAGTGTCCGTAAACAGTGTATGTTTACCACTAGTACAAGTTGTGTGCAGCCAGTGGATCAAGGCATCCTTCACACAGCTGGGTTATGCTGTCAGTTTCTGTTCTTCAAGGAGGTGATTTTGTATCATGAGACCAAGCGCATGAGGAGGAGGACCTTGCTGTCAGCATATGGGAACTAATTTAAGAAAACTGTAACATTAAGCCACATATCTCTAACCAGGTGATTGCATGTAGGCACATTATTTGGATGATGTTTTACAGTGCCTAGAATCGGTTGCTTAAAGATAAGGAAGGTGACATTCTTGATTTTATTGGAATTAAGGCTAAGATCCTTGGCAGTGTGGTTTCAAATGCTGATGAAAAGAGGATGATGAATTCTGATGTGCATGATTGGTTGGATATTAGTGAGGGGTTCCAGGCTACTTTTATTCACTCAGTGCAAAAAATTGTACTGTTTGTGCTGCAGGAAGATCGTGGCTATTGACAATGCTGATGGGATTCAAGAGAGCATTTTTTAACTGAAGATTAAACTGTGTTAAGCCATAGTATGTGTGTGTGTGTGTGTGCGTTACCTCTTGCTGTTTGTAGATTAAAGGAGTACTCCACCTTTTTTTTTGTCCACTTTCAAAAACTGGGGATCATGTGATTGAAAATCAGTTAGACACTTTCCCAGTCAATAACTTTTTTCCTTTGAACTAGAGCTCCTCGTCCTAGATCATCACGTACAACATAATAGTGTTGTGACAAATGTTCTGGTATTTTATTGCTGTCAGGTATTGAGTATGATTCCTTTTGTTATTTAAGGACTCAATTAGTGTACAAGATACTGTTATATTACATAACAATAAAGATGAGCTGATTAATAAAAAGAGTATATTGTACTCTTCAAAGAAGGCATAATAATGTTAAAAACTGTGAAATTTACAATTTCCATAGAAAAAGAAACAATTATTAAGTGATAAGGATTAAATTCAGTGGACAGTCTTCTTCTGAAATTTAAAACTTTAGGCCAAAACAGAGGCTGAGACCATATATAACTAAACCTTCAGTTCAAAAATCAAAGTACAAAATATGGGCATAAAAAAATGTAGTAAGAACAGCATGTTTGCAAACTGCTGATCTAGTGATCATGCAATGCAGCAAAACAAAGATCACCATATTGTGTTAATGTATAGCCAATACCATGATGCTAAAACAGAAGACTGTCTTTAACATAGATACAGTACCAAACTAAAAAAGTTACAATATAGCGCAGGAATACCTATTAGAGAGGGAAAGTTATAATTAAAATTAATGGCTTATCATAAGCCATCCAAAGAGTGCATAGAAAAAATGGAAAAAGCGATTATGTGATTAAAAATAAGAAAAATCAGCTATTAAATCCAGTGTAAGTAATGAATAAACAGAATATTCAGAAGAAAAATATCAACCACAAATATATAGGAAGTCCTTAATTCCCTTAGTATATATAAGGAGTTTACCCGTGAAAAAACTAGAGATTTACATTGCAGTGTATGGTAAAAGACATCCAATAAATGGTTTGTTGATTACTTTATCACCAAAAGCAAACAAACCACTAATACTGTACATACTGCCAAGCCAAAAATATGTTCACTATCTGTGGATCTGCAGGTGTGCAGAAGTGTGAAATTTGTATCCAGAATCCCACTTGGCTACCCAAGAATACTGCCAGTCTTAAGATTGATGGAAAAACAATGTTCACATGTACCAGTTATAACATTTTCTTAGAAGCCATATATTACTTGTAAGAGTATTTGAGTTCTGAGATTTTCTCTAGTGACTGTAGAATCAACCATAAATTACTCAATAGCTAAAGACTGGGAATCGCTATTTCTTTTATTAATCTTATTAATATTTGAACATTATTTATTAGGTAAATAGTTTATTTATATTACAAAACAAATAAACATATGTAAGAGAGAGAGAGAGAGCGAGAGAGAGAGAGAGAGAGAGAGAGAGAGAGAGAGAGAGAGAGAGAGAGAGGGGGGGTGGGTAAAATGTCAGGACCACGTGATTGCAACACTGCAGCTCTCCCCCAGCTCTTCCCCCTCCTGGCTGTCACAGAACTTGATATATAGCTGACAGTTTTAGTACCTGGATCTGGAAAAAGGTTACTGGAAGTTACTTCAAGAAGACTGGGATTTCCTTCAATCTATTTTTTAAATATAAGCTTAAATCTTACTAATTCACTATGGTATTTTCTTTAATGAATTGATATTATTGCTGTATAAATTAATATTAATATTTGAAAATAGTAAATCATTTATTTATCATACTAATAAACATACATCTTTGTAGTATATATATATATATAGAGAGAGAGAGAGAGAGAGAGAGAGAGAGAGAATATAGTGATTATTTTCGTTGGAAAATACAAAGAGAGAGAGAGAGAGAGAGAGAGAGAGAGGAGAGAGAGATGAGAGAGAGAGAGAGACGAGAGAGAGAGAAACTGTGCTAAACTATAAAGGATTCTTATCTTATCATAGTATGTGTTTTTTAAAAGTGTCGTAAACTCGGAGCCTCGGAAGCGTCAGCGTCGTAACCTCGGAATAAGCGTCGTAACCCAGGGCGGATTTTTCAATGAATATTTAAGAAAAAGCGTCGTAACCTAGGAACGTCGTAAGCCGGACCCGTCGTAACCCGGGGACTGCCTGTATTATTATTATTATTATTATTATTATTATTATTATTATTATTATTATTATTATTATTATTATTATTATTATTATTGTTGAAAAGGATTGCTGCATCAGCTCCATTAATTTTGTATAGAGTCTTCTCTATTTTCCTTATTAAGGATTTCTCAATGTTGCTGAAACAGGCAAGTAACGTGCCAAAGGGGATCGTCAAATCCAGTGTAGTCATATTGAATTATCTTTATTACTGCTATATACATATATATTACTGTTACAAGTTTCTCTCTCTCTCTCTCTCTTCTCTCTCTCTCTATCTCTCTCTCTCCTCTTCTCTCTCTCTCTCTGACGTTTCGCCCAGATCTGCCAGGGCATGGTCACAGCGATGGTTGCTAGAGGACTGAATCTTAGTGGTGAGTCCTTCGCTATATATCATGGTCGTGCAGGCGCTCACGGATGCTCCTGTAGGACCCGGAGGGTGCTCGACTTTTCATTGGCTGGCGGCCAGGCGTCGGAAACTCTCGAGGCGCGTTGATCTTCTCAGGTGTGTTGCGTCACCTGGAGCCGGGTTTTCATTGGCTGCGACCGTGGTGACGTAACTCCTGGTATTTCTACCAACCTCTTCGATATTGGTCCCGTCCTGGGCACTGGTGTTCTCGTCTGGAGGGGGGGGCTGGGTCTTCCTTACACAGGTGGGCAGCAGGAAGGGTTCCTGTGTCGTATTAAGGAAGGGTTTTTGCTCGAGGATGAATAATGCCTCAGGACGGGACCAATATCGAAGAGGTTGCTTGCCAGTTTCAGCAACATTGAGAAATCCTTAATAAGGAAAATAGAGAAGACTCTATACAAAATTAATGGAGCTGATGCAGCAATCCTTTTCAACAAGACTTGTTTAAAAGAGGGTCTACTCCCAAGATATTATTATTATTATTATTATTATTTGAAAATATTAATAAACAAATAGTGTATATCCACATATAAGACAGAATTTAGATAAGACAAGGTAAAAAATCATGGCAAATTTTCATAAATTTATCTCATATCTGTAGTATAGGACGACTTGTTAATTACAAAACTGAATTTTTCTTTGGATAAAAGTGATTATTTGCAAAAATTAATATGTATAACTATATTTATAATAATGATGACTTAAGTAAAGGTTGGTTTTGCTTGTTGTATCCAATTACTGTATTACTAATTATCATTGTTACTGTATTACAGAATATAAACATTGTCATGTACTACGTCATTTGTGTTTGATATTGTTTACATTCTTAAAATCTTGGCTGATTTGAGTATACTCTCGATATCTTCATTGCCATTATTTGTTAGAAGAGATATAATTCAGAGATACCTTTTATCGTAAATTAGTGAAGTTTGGTTGAAAACGTTGCATAAGCATTAGGTGCAATTTCTCCAGTTCCAAACATCATTTCCGCCTGGCCATTATGAGTTTTATATTCAGCCTCGGCTATAACCTGCGGCATTAATTTACTAGTAGATATTCATTCTTGAGATCACTATGCATGAGGGATGAACAAAAATATATATTATTTTTACTTATGAAAGCCACTAAGGAGAATGGTAGGGTTTTAATAATAATAATAATAATAATAATATCCTTTATTTCGGTTCAGGGCCATATACAATGAATATACAAAATACACAGTAACATACACAATCTAGATATATTAGTCAACATGATAGGAAAAATGAGTAATCGGCACTTATCCACAAAATAGCTGAGGTAGCATAAAAGATAGTAATCATAATACTGGTAATAGTAATAATATTGGTGAGAAAAAAAATGCATTGAGAGTTATAACAGTTAGTGCACAAATTATATAACTTAAGTTTCAACTAGAGACCTTAGGTGGTTACAGTAGTCAGGTCCAGAGCTAAATACATAAATTGAATGTATAAAAAAAAACACTTTAACTTGATAGTAATCACAGTAATAATGAAAAAATAAAATATTAGCAATAAATATAATAATGACAAAATCTGCAGATGACATCTTGCTAATACAGAGATTAAGTCCTTTAGGGGACAAAGGCCTCATTTTCCCATCTTTCCCACAATTTAGATCTTCTTCTTGCTTCACTCCTTAGGATGCTTTGTATGGGCGAGTTGCCTCTGTTTCTCACTCGGGTTACCAGGCTGGACATTGTTCGCCTTACAATGATTTTTAAATTGTCCAGGTGGTTTTCTAAGAACATCTGTGTGGCGGAGTGGTAGCGTGGAGTGTTTGTGAGGCGTCTCAGAATGTCTTTGTGCACAACAGTGATACGTCTCATGGTCTCTCGGGTATAGTTCGTCCAGAGGGAACACCCATAGATACTGTAGCAGTACGAGCGGAAGAGCAGCAGTTTCACGTCTTGGTGACAGAAAGCAAACCTCCTTCCAATCATGTTGCCAGTTGCACATAGTTTTACGACGCCTCTGTTCAATGTCTGCTGTATCTTTTAGGTCGTCGGTAATAATGTGACCCAAATACGGAAATTCGCGCACAAATTCCAGCCGATTGTTTCCGAGGAAAATTTGTGGTTCTGCAATATGCTTAAGCGATCTCGGGAGCAGCGACATGCACTGGGTCTTGGTTTCGTTGTAGATTATATCAAATTCCTCTGCATATTGGCGGCAAGTGTCGATGAGTCGTCGGAGGCCATACACTAATGGGGAAATCAGAACCATATCGTCGGCGTAACAGAGGTTGTTTATAGTTGTTTCATTGACAGTGCATCCGATTGGGAGTGAGTTCAGTTTGACATTCAAGGCATCGTGTACGTATTAAAACAGAAAAGGTATGGAGAGAAAATGTCCCCCTTGCCGAAGCCCGTTTAGGGAGCCGAAGGTGTACGATAATACGTTGCCCCATTTGACACAGAATTGCTGTGTGGAGAACCAGCAATGTAAAATGCCAATTAGATATAGGGGTGTGCCCCTTTTATGCAGCTTCAGGAATAGCTTCAGGTAGTTTACTCTGTCAAATGCTTTTCTCACATCTACGAAACACAGGAAAAACAGGAGAGCTGATGATAGGTAGTAGTACAGCAATTCTTTCAGTATGTAGATGCAGGTGTCGGTTGAGTGGTTTGCTTTAAACCCGAACTGGTTGTCAGTGGTGTGTAGAAAGGGGAAGAAGTCTCACAAGAAGAACCGACTCAAGTATCTTCGATGCGATCGTTGTGATTGCAATTGGCCGGTAGTTGCCAGGGTCAGCTGCATCCTTTAGCTTGTTTTTGATTAATGGTATCAAGTGAACTAAGAGTAGGGAGTCTGGAAGAAACTGGTGAATTATGCACGCATTGAATAAGGCAGCTAGCAAAATGTAAAT
Source organism: Macrobrachium nipponense (assembly GCF_015104395.2). Classification (NCBI taxonomy): domain Eukaryota; kingdom Metazoa; phylum Arthropoda; class Malacostraca; order Decapoda; family Palaemonidae; genus Macrobrachium; species Macrobrachium nipponense. The sequence continues at coordinate 77,070,956 of NC_061110.1, read as the reverse complement.
TATCGGATGGCAGAATTTGAAAGCCTCTGCGGGAAGACCACCACAGCCGGGCGATTTATTATTAGGTATGCTGTTTATGGCATCACTGATGTTACCTGGCGTAATACGGTCTGCAAAATGAAATTGAATGTTGTCATTAAGGAGATTATCTACCTCGCTTCGGGAATCCTGATCATTTATGCAATTCAGGATATTGTTGAAGTGATCACCCCACATCCTTGCGATAGCCTCGTCTCCGACTGCTTCCCCTACTCTCTGTGATAGCTTTTTAGTTTTGGGATTTAAGGACTGGATATCTTACCAAAGACGAGGGTAATCACCAGATTCTACGTTTCTAGACATTGCTCGCTCTTTAGTTGTTTTTCATTTAACCTGCAGTGCTTAAGAGCAAGTTTGAATTGCGCTCTCGCCTGCCTCATTAGTAATGCAGTGTTGTCCGTTCCCTCGGGCTGCCATTTTGCCTCCACAGTAAAAACATTTCTCGTGAGTATGTATACAGATCCTTAACCAAGATCATTCCAACCAGGCCTATCATTACGAGAATTACCTTGACGAAATCTATAGGCAGTCCTGCCCGAAGCAAGCATAGCGGAGATTATGTTCGATTAGAGTTCATTCAGATCCCTCTTGTGGTGGTCATTTCTACATTTTGTGTTGGTACACAGAAAGGCGTCAGCTGGTTGAATTATTGACCGCAACCTGGTTTCCGTGGTCGCCCTAAAGTATCTGGTTTTCTGTTGGTTTTTAAACTCCCAGTTAACTGCTGGTGGGCGGTCAGTTAGGGGGTTCACGGTAGGGAGGGATGGGGTACTGAATGACATCTGTAATGGGATGTGATTGTAGCCCGTTGCAAGATCGTAGCGAATATTGCAGGTCTTAATAGAATCATGAAGTTCCGTGGAGATGTGATGCAGTGGTCCAGTCAGGAGGTTGTAATTGCGTCCACTCTATTATGTACATATGAGTAGGAGGAGGGAGGGAGGAGCATTACATCACTAATTTGGAGAGCATGATTTTGACAGAAATGAGTAAGTTCATTATAAAATTGTTTTGTGGGGTGAGAATTAAGGTCCCCTATTATACAAATATGATCAGCAGGAGAATCTTGAATAATACTGTGTAACTCCCCTAGGATCATGCAGTAAATATCAAAATTATTGTTATTTTCCATGGCATATAAACATTAATTATTAGGATTTTAGAGTTCCCTACTGTCACTTGAAGCCCAAGCAATCTGTCACTCCTGTAGGTCATCACCTTTATCATATTGTCTAACGATTTGTGCCACAGGAAAGAAAGTTCCCCTTTCGGGCGACCAGCTATGATTTGATCTGTAACTTGCATCGATGAAGTCGAGAAGGTTCTGAAGTCTTCATGAATTGAATCGCAGATGGCAAGGTCATGTGGCCAGAGGAGCGTTTCTTGCAATGCAATGATGCCGTTTAAATTTTTGCAGAGCATGTTTAGGAGAGGAATGTTCCGCTTGAGGCCAAAAATATTCCAAGAGATTTAACAACTTGACAATTTTAATGGAGCTCTTAATAAATGCTTGATAGATACAGTAAAGATGTCAGCAATCAGCTTTTCCTCAATTCGGTTTATGTCAATATACAATAACAATAATCGCTTCGTTCAGATTTCTAAATACCAGAGAGAGAGAGAGAGAGAGAGAGAGAGAGAGAGAGAGAGAGAGAGAGAGAGAGAGAGAGAGAGAGAGAGAGAGAGAGAGAGAGAGAGAGAGCCTTGGTTAGTTTACACTGATAGATATCCACTTGTAAAAGTCAAATAATAGTTGTATTGAGAATAATGATAATTTTAATAAAACTTGTTTTACTGTAATCACATTGCATGTATTATTGCATATAATATATGAACAGAGCAATGATGCACCATTTGCATTCTGGTTTTGTTTACATCTAAAAGTAATCAACTAATCACATTTTGCCAACATCATCACTGTTTTAGTTGCCAAATGGAACTTAATTCAGAAATACATTCCTTTCAGAAATTATCAAAGCTAGGTTAATAATGTTGATTCTATATCATGTTTTCCATACATACATTGCCTAAAAGGGAAACCGTTGTTTGTTCATGTTTTATCACCTTTCTCAAACAACCAATAATAGCAATACAATAATGAACGATAATTATCATATACCATTATCGTTCATATTTTAGTCTCTTCGCTTTTGCGAAAGACTGTTTGTTTCTCCTTATGACTGTCATTCGTAAGTATTTCTGGTTCCTTCCGTCTCCTATGTGATATCTTAGTAGAGTGGTTCTTCTATAACAACTTTATTCTGTAACTCCATAATAAGAGAGACAGTTCGGTCGGGAGACTGATATGTTTGATCGCTGGTAAAGAACTGCACTTCTAAAGCATCACGTCGATAGCGAAACATTAGCTATCTCAGCGATTCATATAAAAACATACGTAGTCCGCCGGCTCGGAAGTTACAAGTTTCCGGCGTAGGTTAACAGGTCAACCGCTTCCCATGGAAGTTGTTGTGCAAAGTTATCAGTAATGCAAAACGATGACATATCTAAACAGATTTAAACCAGGCTACTGCAGACAGCGCTTAGCGTAATTTAGATCTGCATTGGTCACGTAGGACCCTCCTAATGCCATGACCTCAGGTCATGGGTTTTTATTTACAGATTCTGTAATACTAAAAATGTATTTATTACATTAGGCTCGGTCAGCTACCATACAAGCCTTGAATAACAAAAGTTACTTTAAACATTGTTTCTTAGGAGCGTGCTCGTAACATACGTTTAGGTATAAACATAATAAGTGATTAAATGCATAAAAAAGGTTCTGTTACATACCCTTTTGACATATTCATAAACAAAGATAAATGCATGGAAAATCTAGATCCATGTTTGGTAATAATAATGATTAGGTACCCAAAACTAATAAAAAGGTAAAAATCAAAAGATTAACATGTATACATGATTAATATGATAATAGGTAACCTGATTAAGAATAGTGGTTACTGACAGATTATAACATGATCATGGATAATTGTTAAAGAGTACTTGTCACTCTTTGTAATAGGTAAATATAATGGTACAGATTAATATATAGGGCTGGTATATTTTATTAGGTGCCCAAAAAATACCTTTAGGAGTATATTAATGTATAAGATTGGGCTATAATATTTTATTAGGTGCACCCGGGAGATACTTTAACTGGTTCAAATGCAAAGGCGTGAGTCTTTCTTGTCCTACATTTTTGCCAGCATACAGATCCGCTTTCACAAAACAACACAATTTCAGACAATTTCCCTAGGCACAAAACGAAATGGCCAGTTTCAGGCGGCCCTAAACTCAAACGACTTGAGTTTAACGGGTACGTCATCTGGACGGGACAATACGTTTCCTTGGAGATCCTTCTGTGTGCGCCTCAGCCTACGCCAAGCAAAGATGTTGACGGCGATAACCAATATGGCCGTCACGCTGAACACGGCCAGCAGAATGTAGTAACGAAGATTTTCTCCACCTGCATAAGTCGGTGACGCGTGGTTCATCTCAGCCAGTTGCGTCAAACGATGAGCCAACCGCGCGTTGTATGGGAGAGGTAGTGATGGGATAATTGTAGACGCTCAAGTATAGTTCGCAAAATACGCCTTCTCACGTATTATCGTGTTGACCCCTCTGACGGTGTAGTTTGTAGATGTCCCCGTACAACCATCAGCTGCTACAAAGATTGGGGAATGGGCGGTGGTCCCATCCGGGCATACGACGTGGAAACCGGCTTTGTCGTAACGGATCCAGGAGCCATTATTCATTCTGTAATTGAATTTATTACTGTAAAAAGGATAAAGTTTCCCCAGACAACCTTCGCTTGTATGAGAGAGAGAGCCGTTTAGCACTATGCCTAACTCACATGAATCCGTTGATATAGGATAGAATTCAAAAGAGTCAGCTGTACAAATTTTATTATTCATGGCTTCTGAACAGTGAGTGAGTTTATCTAAGTCTTTAATGACTGTAAATGATTTCCTATCAGAAGAAATCAGAACATGCCCCGTCAAATTGGATTATTACTGGACTTGAGTTATTCGTCATGAAAGTAGGAAACGGTGCTATTTTGTATGATTGCCAAGCATCGGAAGAATCAAAAGGTATAGTGATCATAATCCTATAATTTTCAACGCTGACTGATATTAGGCTATAATAGAACTCTACTTTATGGGCGTCTAATAAAGGAATATAACCTAGTTTCTCCCGTCCGTTTTCCAAAGTTAACGTCAGATCTTTAATAGGCATTGAGGTGTGGAGATAACACAACAAACCCTTTGTCCGGCTAACGTAATAGCTTCTACATAATTCTTTTGATTTTCCTCAATAAAATGTGATATTTTCACACGGATATGATCTATTTTCGAACTATAGTAGCTAACGTAGCCAGCAAATGTTGAACTTCCATAACTTGATCGAATTATTTGAATGTTTGTTTACTATACTCATTTTTGATTTGATTGAATTTGCAATAAATGAAACCGATGCGAAGTTCAGGACAAAGCTAATTCGGTTTTGTGTAGCAAAAACTCAATTCTTTTATTTTGATTATTTATCTTAAGGCGATTTGAAATTCCTAAGCCTAGATTCGCAACAGATCCTAAGATGTTTAGTCCAGCCAGAATAAGCGGGTTTGCGGCGTTCGAGATTATTGTACCGCACAGACCACATCAGCAAGTCACGAGCAAGTTCCTCTGCCTCAGCGGTTTTATTTTGTATGTCATAAGACAACATTCCGCGACGCTTAGGGTTTGAGCTAGCGAAATCCCTGAGTAGCATGAAAATTACGTTGGTGCATTTCCTTAAGCGAAATGGCAAAACCTCATCAGGTCATTCTTTAAGTTAAGGACGTCATCTTCAGGCAAAATATGGGCTGCATATCCACTTCTATGACTATATTACTTGACACTATAAAAACGTCGTCTGCTCTCTCGATAATCGAGCCATGATAAATTCTATTTTCTTTTCGTCTTAGCGCTATTTCCATACAACAAAGATGTCTGAACACACAATATCACTCCTAACAATAACAGATTCATTTTTGAAAACCTGCAATGAGTAAAATATATGTAATAAACTCGTGTAAAAGAATAGGTTTTTACATACAAATATGATTAATATATATATATAAATTATCATACAAGTTTCATAAATACAACCATTTTTTCCCTCACTCCATCTACCTTTCTTTAGATTCTGATATGTGCCAATGGAACTATTCTCACATCAGTGGGTTTGGATACATTTTGAACCCTAAATCTATTGGCCGTTAATATTTCTAAAATGTTAAACGGGCCTTCAAACTTAGGTGTCAGTTTATAATTTAAACCTTTACGTACGTATACTTGGATGTATACCTGATCGCCCACGGCATATGTTACTAGTTGGCTTAGCTATTTTATCATGATTTCTTTTCATTATATTTGTGCTTCTTCTAGATTCTTACGAAGTATATTATATCAACTTATGCTTGCATCCATAACATCCTTTAGAGGATTTGATAAATTAGTTGTAGGCGTTAGTACATGGAAAGGTGTTCTAGCTGGGATACCATACAGTGCCTCGTGTGGTGTCATTTTAATAGACACATGATACAAGTGATTAAGTGTGCTTAGTACCGCAGGTATGGCAATGTCCCAGTTGGGGTCTGCCCCCCCTAAGGTGACCCTTAAAATGTTTAAAACCTTACGATTTGCCCTTTCCACTAGCCCATTAGACTCTGGGTGATAGATCAATGCGTATTGATTTTCTTTATGCAAAGGAATTCGCACAAGGAGTTAAGGAAATGATTATTGAACTCCCCGCCCGAGTCTGATATAATGGTGTGTGGAATTCCATGTTTACAAATGTAGCACTCGTAAAACTTTCTAGCGCACTCGACTGCGGTTTTTGTTTTAAGCGCTATCAGTTCTGTATATCGAGTCAAAGCATCGATGATTACTAGGAGGTGCTTATTTCCTCTGTCTGACTCGTAAAATCCTGTTAATAAATCTAAGTGTACTCTTTCAAAGGGTTGATTTGGCACGGGGTAAGCCCCTAGGCTGACAGGTGTCTTCGTGTGCCCTTTGTATTCTTGACAAGTGCGACAATTTGCTATGTGCTTTTTTATATCTGTAAGCATCGTATGCCAATAAAATAAGGATTTGGCTTTCTGTGACATTAGGGAATAACCCGGGTGTCGATGCAGTGGATTTTCATGCAACCATTTTAAGACAGTGGGATGAGTGAGATAGGTACCACCACCTGGTTGTTATTCAACTGTGGTGTGTTGCGGGTTTTCCACGTCACGGATCTACACAGGATAGATCTTTGATGATATAATTCTGCTGCTTATACTTTATGTATTCCTTTTCCTTCGGATTTCCGTTTAACGCAATGATGATTTTTTCTATTTGCGGATCTTTTCTTTGTTCCGTCTGTAATAGTTCAGCACTCAGCCCAGATCTTCCTGTTCAGATATAGTTTTAACAATGGGCGTGGAGGTTGAGATATCTATTAATTCAGCTAATGGCTCGGTACAAGATGAAGAAAGGGTTGCGTGATAATGCGTCAGCAATGATATTTGCTTTCCCAGGTAAATACCCGATCCTCGCGCCAAAGTCCTGGATGATCATGTGCCACCGAGTTCGCTTAGAGCTGTGACTAAAGCCTTTAAAGAAGTCGGTTAGGGGCTTATGATCAGTGAGAACCTTACGGGATAACCGTATTTATAAATTTAAAATGCACGAGTGAATTAACAATAGCGAGCCCTTCCTTGTCTATTACTGCATATTTACTTTCGGAAGGTCTCAGTTTACGTGAATAAAAAAGCTATAGGGAAAAACTGTTTATCATATTGTTGAAGCAATTACCCCACCACCTACCTAGGTCTGAGGCTCTGTTGCATGAAGAATTCCTTACCGAAGTCAGGAAATTTCAAGATAGGAGAACTACACAGTTCATCTTTCAATTTATCGAACGCCTGTTGATGAATTTCAGACCGTATGAAATCTACGCCCTTTTTTATAAGATCGGTTAGGGGAGCGGCTATGATGGAGTAGTTCCTAATGAACCTCCTATAGTATCCGCTACACCCTAAAAATTGCTGTATTCCCTTGACGTTAGTAGGTATCGGAAAGTTACGGATAGCCGATACCTTATCATGGACTACTTTAAGACCTTCACTAGAAACCGTGAAACCTAAATAGACTAGTTCTGTTTTAAGAAATTCACACTTACTTATCTTTACCCTTAAATTATGCTGCCTTAGTCTTTGTAGCACTAACTCTAATTTACGTAGATGTTCTTCTAATGTATTGGAAAAGATTACTAGGTCGTCCATGTAGGCATGTAGGATATCTCCTAACAAGTCTCCAAACACAATGTTTATCATTCTAGTAAAAGTTATGGGAGCACAACGTAAACCAAAAGGCATACGCAAAAATTCATAATGTCCCCTGGCTGTGCTGAAGGCAGTATATGGGATACTCTCTTGTTCCAACGGAATCTGATGAAATCCTTTTAGTAGGTCCAAGCTGGTGAAATATTTGTTCTGACCTAGTAGAGATAGGATATCATCAGTACATGGTACTGGGAATCGGTCAGGGATTGTTTCTTCATTTAAACGACGAAAATCGACGCATATCCGCCAAGTTCGATCTTCGGTACTACTATTAACGGAAATTATAAGGGCTGTTTGATTTCCTAATGACTCCTTCTTTTAGCATTTTACCTACTTCCTCTGTTATCTCATTCTGAAATTTCATAGGAAGTCGGTACAAAGATACATAGATTAGATTACTTTCTGTTTGTCCTTGAGCCTTATTTGATGCTCGATGACATCCGTTTTTCCTAAGGTTCCATCCGTAGTGGAAAAAACATCATGATATTCAGTTAAAAGATTCAAAAATTTCTGCTTGGAATTTCTTCTTCTTGAATGTTCCTTATTGATTTTGTTCTTTATAGATTGCAAAAGGGATTCATCCGCAACTGATTGAGCGTGATTTATCTCAGCTACTGGTAAGAATGCGATGTTTATAAACTTCCGCATCCAAGATATGTTGATTTTGTGGATTACTAAAGTGGTATTCAAATGATTACAGACTTCGATGTGACATTGTTGTTGTGAGCCGACTGTATAAATGGCTTGTGTGACGGATAATCGTGTGTTTTCAGAGTTTCGGAAAGGATTAACGTTTCAGATCTGGCAAGGTTTTCTTTACACGCACTAATATGTTCGAAGTTACGTTCGGATCGAGAGTTTGCGTGCAAGCTGATATTTACGGGCGAGCGAGAGTTCTGTGGGTTTGCATGTATTATTTCTTGGTTCATGGACAGTGATTGGTTCTTCAATGTAAGTGATACTCTGTCTGTTTCTTTATTATCTAAAACTGATTGTAGGTGGGTATTAGAAGACTTATAGAATTTTCCTTTGATATACACGCCGTGTTTTGCAGGTGCTAAGATAATATTTTGTGAGTGCCCTAAGACGGGTATCCGATAATTACTGCGGGATACATATTAATGTTTTGTACAACGATAAAGGTATCGGAAAACGTGCGCTTACCGACCTTGTACTGAACATGAGTTACTCCTACCACATTCCTTTAATTCATTATTTCCTATGCCTGAGAGCCTTATTCCGGACTTCTCTATAGGGAAGTTTGAAAAGAGTAAATGATGAGTCCTTAAATCCATGATATTACGTGGACTACCAGAATCAAAGAACAAAGTGAATGACTTATGGTCCAAATTTACTGCATGTAAGGTTGGTCGTAACTCGTCTTGACTAATAATTGCATGAATTTGTTGCAAATCTACGGGAACCTGCACAGATTTTTTGGATTCAGCCGTGTGTTTCATAGGAAAATCAATTGCCTCACAATGATCTGATAAATGATTAAACTGATTATTTGATACAAAAGATGTTGATATTGATGACCCAACATCGCCCTCTCCTATTTCTGGAACTACGTGGTATTTGCTTTGTTTAGCACACCTTGAAAATTCGCTTGACCTTGCAAGTTCTGGCTAGACTGCCCAGGAACAGAGGTACCTGAAGCACGATTTGTTTGTTTCTGCCGTTGTGCAGCATTGCCGTTTGCTTGTTTCTTTTTATAGTACTATGGACCCCTTCTTTTTATTTGCACTGGCAACTGGTTGCGTGTTTGTAGGGATTCTGGCTGTTGATTCCTGAGGTAGCAACGATAATATGAATGGAATGGAACTATTATGTTTATTGGAACAAAAACGCCTCCGACAGTTTGAAATCATGTGACCTGGTCGTTTACAGTTATAACAAACCATCCCTGCAACTTGATTATTATTATTTATGTACCACGTTTACTTGTTGTGGCTTATTCTCATTTTTTGCAAAAAACTTGAATGAGCGAAGGATCTAGGTCGGTACATTTGTAGGGACATGTGTGTTTTTTTATTTGTTTATACACATCTAATTCCGTACTGCTGGGCTGCAATTTTTTGTCAAAACACCGCACTAAAGCTTCAGGCAACATTGCAGTAATACTCGTAAGGTAAATTAAACGGATAAAATCTTTCACAGCGATTCTGGCACTCGTAACCCACCCGGAGTTAATTAAACTAACTTGATATTCATTTAGCTGGTCGGCAATTAGCGCCGCCCGCTCGACAACATTAAGCTGAGTCATGGAGGCTTGGTTAAGGATATTTCTCAATGCCAGTACTATCTCTAAAGCCTCTTCACCCCCATACACGGCACGTAATCTGATTTTGAACTCGTCCCATGTAGTCGCCTCTTGGAAAGAAACACCCCTTAGATAAGCACTTGCGGCTCCTTTAGCAAAGTCTATGAAGCTTTGGCCTCCTGTAATTGTACTGCTGGGTCTGTGATGCTTTTTGCATTTAAATGAGCGTCTACAGATGAGATCCATGCCTCAACATTTTGAGGCAGGAACCCATTGACCCGACCTTGAAAAGGGACAATTGCTGACCTCGCGCTCACGAGAGTCACCACATTGGGGTTGCCAGCCGGAGTAGTTGCCATGTTCACTTTTACTTTTTTCTTATCACTTCTATTCCTTGCGGTCCTATCAAAATATCTATAAGAGTACACTCGACCACTACGTAAACGCATATGCAATATACTGTATAAATGTGTTATAGTAATAGGAAAATCCCCCAAAAGATACAAAAATACAGATAATTTGATAAAAATATAATATGGAGAATTCCTGCAAGAAACGATTAGCAACAACGAGAAGAAAAAAAAAATAATCTGCGGGCGAGAACTCGTAGTTGAAGATTGACTCTGTAATGAAGGAAGATTAAGATGGCGAACAACTCACCCCCAGAATACTGGACGATCAACTCCTGATGAACAACACTTCACTGAGGAAAAAACCTGAATAGATAAAATGGTACTTAGCTCAGGATTATATGCTGAAGGATTGTTGACATGGGATGACGTCACAGTTCCTGTCGTCTTCGCGTCGGAAGTCGTGATGACGTCACGGTCTCCTCTCTGGCTCACGTTGCATGAAGAAGTCCAAGATTGATGACGTCACAGCCTCCTTCCTCGCATGTCTTCCTCTTGCCCTACTCTTTGCGTCCTTGCTAGTGATCGCGCGTTGTTTCCTTTGTGTTTCCTTTATGTGTTTTCTTCTTTCTGTTGAAGTTCGATGCTGCCCTCGTCCGGTGTTGATTCTCGGAGATAAGTGACAACAGTCACTCAAACGTCGATGTTGATGCTTGTATTCTTCTCGATGAAGGACATATCTTCGTCTTCATAAAATGTTGCGTTGATTGAAGATCCCATTTCTTCTGTCTAGTATTGATTTTGTAGGTGGAAGTTGGTTATTGTAGTTCTTCGGTCGGCTGATATGGGTCTTGTTAATCTTATTCTTCGTCTAAAGCTGCCACCAATTTTAGTCTCTTCGCTTTTGCGAAAGACTGTTTGTTTCTCCTTACGACTGTCATTCGTAAGTATTTCTGGTTCCTTCCGTCTCCTATGTGATATCTTAGTAGAGTGGTTCTTCTTAAACTAAGGAGAGGATTCAAACAGGACAAGTTTGAAAAAGGTATAACAACTTTATTCTGTAACTCCATAATAAGAGAGACAGTTCGGTCGGGAGACCGATATGTTTGATCGCTGGTAAAGAACTGCACTTCTAAAGCATCACGTCGATAGCGAAACATTAGCTATCTCAGCGATTCATATAAAAACATACGTAGTCCGCCGGCTCGGAAGTTACAAGTTTCCGGCGTAGGTTAACAGGTCAACCGCTTCCCATGGAAGTTGTTGTGCAAAGTTATCAGTAATGCAAAACGATGACATATCTAAAACAGATTTTTTAAAACCAGGCTACTGCAGACAGCGCATAGCATAATCTAGATCTGCATTGGTCACGTAGGACCCTCCTAATGCCATGACCTCAGGTCATGGGTTTTTATTTACAGATTCTGTAATACTAAAAATGTATTTATTACACATATGACTGTTGTTCTAAATATAGTTACAAACAGCTTTGAGTGCTGCCCCACTTGATGTTCTCTGCATTTTTGTTATAAAAGGATGGGGGAACGTGAAAAGAGAGTCATAAAATCAGGGATGGTACCGAAAATGATTTGTATGATATCAACAACGAATCCGAAGACAACTCACCAGAACCAGACTAGAATTATGATGGCACATGTGGCCAATCTTATGATATGTATGAGAAACTTTTAATGAAAAATTAATATTATGTTATCCCAAAAGTTATTACTACCGTAATTACACCACCATTGAGATTTCTAAAAAGAGTACTGCAAGAAAAATGTTTCTGTGAGCGCATCAGCACAACCATAACTCAATGTTTACATTTTCTCAGCTGGGATCGCAAAGATAAAAGTTTGTTTCACTGATTTAGAATTATTTGTGAAATAGGCTATTTGTTGAGAAGATATGCCAATAATATACTATAAGGTAAAAATGGTTTATTACCTTTATTACCAGTTTATTTCATAAAGTGAACTTTCATGCATGTTAGTGTTTAGGCTATAGCACCGAGGCTGAGGCTAGCGTACCGATACACATCTTAGAATTCAAGGTTTGATTTGTATAACTGTAGTATAAGACAACCCTCAATTTTTAGGGGTGAATCTTAGGATTTAAAGGTCATCTTTTACACGGAAATTATACGGTACCTACATGTACCATAAAAATTCTCTTGTCTCAGTAAGAGAGAGAGAGAGACCTAAAATACATGCATGAGGATGCTGGGTAAAGATAGAGAGAGAGAGAGAGAGAGAGAGAGAGAGAGAGAGAGAGAGGAGAGAGAGAAATGAGAAATTACATGAACATTTAGTGGCAACACAACAGAACACCCTGCTCCCCCTCCTGTCGCATTACTTGATGTATTTGACAGCTTTACTACCTGGAGTTAGAAAGAGAAGACTGGGATTTCCATCATTCTTACATAGTTTTTGTAATTTATAAACTAAAATCTTACTAATTCACATTAGCATTTTCTTTAATGAGTTGATGTCATTGCTGTTTTATATTTAATTTTATATAATAAAAATGAAAATGAGAATAAATCATTATTTATCATACAAAAAACATACATCTCTGTAAGAGGAGAGAGATAGAGAGAGAGAGAGGAGAGAGAGAGAGAGAGAGAGAGAGAGAGAGAGAGAGCATTATCCTTATTTAAGAGTGAAATGGAAAGATTATTGTATTTCTTTAAAATACTATCACATATGAATTTTGTAATTATGTACAGTTATATTATTATTATTTGAAAATATTAATAAACATATACATACATGTACCATAAAAATTATCTTGTCTCAGTAAGAGAGAGAGAGAGAGAGAGAGAGAGAGAGAGAGAGAGAGAGAGAGAGAGAGAGAGAGAGAGAGAGAGATTACATGAGCATTTTGTGGCAACACAACATAACAGCTCCTTCCCCTCCTGTCACATTACATGATATTTTTGACTGCTTTAGTACCTGGAGTTAGAAAGAAAGATGCAGGAGGACTGGGATTTTCCTTTATTCTTACATATTTTCTAAAATTTATAAACAAAATCTTACTAATTCACTATGGTATTTTTTTTTAATGAATTTATATTATACGTATTGCTGTTTACATTAATATTAATATTTGAAAATTAGTAAATCATTTACTTATTATAAAAATAATATGCTTCTCTAAGAGAGAGAGAGAGAGAGAGAGAGAGAGAGAGAGAGAGAGAGAGAGAGAGAGAGAGAGAGAGAGAGAGACTTAGCAATACAATATTAATATTTTAAAATTAGTCATTTTTGTATCATAAAAATGTACTTAGTCACGAAAATAACAATATAATATACTAATTGGTGAATATTTATGTCGGAAAAAGCCACGAATAGGCGAATTCCCCACAAATAATGGGTAGGTGTGGTCCAAAGAAAAACCCTCCAATATGTGAGTCCGTGAATCTTGAGAATGCAAATACGGGCGTTGACTTTAATTGATACAGAAGAAAATTTGAACTCAAGATGGCTGTTGTGACAGTATAGTTTTTGCATATCACTTTTTCCTCATCCTCATTCATAGAGCTCCTTGTTCATCATTTATTTAAAATGCATTCCTGTTGACATTTCAGAACACAGGGGTAGAGAGTTATTAAGACTATGAGTGATGATACAGGACATCACTGCATGTTTATATATGCTTACTGGGGATTATTGTATCGTTCCAGGTAGTACAAATGAGCAGCTTGAAGCAGCCCAGTTAGCTCTGGAGAGGGTTATTATGTCACACATCTACATACATGCCTTGTACCCAAATGGAGATGGTGATGTTTCAAGAGACCAGTTAGTATATATAACTTTCCGTTTGTGCATGAAATATTTTTAAAAATTTTTTTATGTCAAATGAAATGCTCTTAAGGGTTCCACGTTTTAAATTTAAGGATGTTGTTAATTAAAAATTATTTGTATCGATTTATTAATTTTGACTGAATTATCACATAATATAAAAATGTTTGTCACGTGTTACATAAATTATGTTTTTCATCATAACAGCAGGTAAGATAATGATAATTATTATTCATATAGGGTAAAAGTTAGTTAAGATGAATGCAACTTTTATCTGATGTTTATATTGAACAAGCATTCTGCACAAAATGAAAGATATGATTATTGGAATTTGATTCATTTATGCACCTTGTGTTCTTCAAGAGGTGTGGTTTAAGGTGATATCTTGAACTGAAATAAATAATTAATTAGCAAAATATGTCCATTTTCTTAAGGTATGCCAAACTTTGAACATGATTCCCAGCTATTTGTGAAGTTTTCTTGTGCTTTTTTTTTTATTAATTTAACCATTGTCTTAAAAAAATGAAGAATTGGCAATCATATAAAAATTTTTGTCTATACCTCTCTTTCTCTCTCTCTCTATTATATATGTATAACTTTGATTAAAGTAATTTAAAGTAGTAATAGGCTTTCATGTCATTAAAAAGAGTACAGCCCTCAAAGTAGTATCTAGTGTTAATGTTAAATGGTTTATTTCAGGGTTCTTCATGAACACATGAAGAAACTGTCTGCTGTGGTCACACCAGCGCATAAAGATCTTAGAATACCAAAGGTAAGGTGTTTTTATTATGTATAACAGTATACAGTAGAGCCCCGGACCTCGATTCTAATTCGTTCTAGAAGAAGTGGCGAGATGCGATTTTTTCGAGATCTGAATTCATTTTTCCCACAAGGAATAACTGAAAATGGATTAATCCGTTCTTGACCACTGTGGCGGAATCAAAGCTAAGCAAGTTAAATACAGACTTCCACACATTTACTTTACTTGTACCGTCTCACAATTACCCCCAGCCATACTTTCCTCTTAACATTGCTATTCCAGTACAGGACTGTTGGTTCAGCGGGGAAAATAAACATAACTCTCAAAATCTATGTACTCACCATATAACAAGAAATTAATTCAGGGCGAGAGACTGTGTTGCCCACTTGATTCAGTCGTTGAGACACAAACAACTGCTGAATATCATACACCAAAAAAACCAAACAAGCACTAAAACCATACAACAACTCAAAGCAACCCGACAAATCACTACACAAACTAACGCCTAAGACACCAAAACTTCACACAGCTCAACAAACATCACAATTCTAAAACCAACTAACATCAAGACTACACAACAATTCAAAACAACAAATCCATAACACAAACAAACACCAATCAACATCAAGAATTCACAACAACTCACAACCACAACAATTCACAAATCTAACACAACAGAAACTCACAAGCTCAACAACCTTCAGATGGTCACAAGCACAACAAACTCAATTACATAATATCAAAACAATCCAAAGAACATACAACAGCAACTCACTACCTCTGTCCAAAAAACTGCCTCACTTGACTGACTGCCAAATACAGACTGATCACTTCTCACCCCCTCCAACAAGCAATTCACTCACTAACTAACCGTACACTATTCTCTCTCTCTCTCTCTCTCTCTCTCGCTCTCTCTCTCTCTCTCTCTCTCTCTCTCTCTCTCTCTCTCTCTCTCTCTCTCTCTCTCTCTCTCTCTCAAAATGGAAAACCACAGACACAAACCTTCCCCATACTACCTTAATACGAAACATCCAAACCCTTCCTGGTGCCTCCAATGAACACAAATAACCTAGCAAAACAACAACCAAAATAATCAGCCTCTCTCTCTCTCTCTCTCTCTCTTGTCAAATGCAACTGCGTACTACATCACTCCTCCATACCACTAGTTATTACCCTAACCTTGCCTTTTTATAAAAAAACATTACCTATAAATACACATAAATTGCAAAATAACATACCATTCAACACACTTTTTTCATTTTTAAATACATACTGTAGTAAAATAACTGCCCTACATACACCAAATTTGGCCATGATAAGATGGTTGACCGAGCGCCATAGGCTAGGCTAGGAAGTAGATCCTCATAAATCTATTAATTTAAAATTGGAAAGAATCCTGATATTAAGGGGGCCGGCCGGAACCCCTATATATGGTGGTATAGGGCGAAAAATGCAAAGTCATGAAAAAATTCATGGAGCTTCATATGGCAATTGAGAATACGTATATGAAATACTTCGTCAAAATTCCTCTTACTTTCGTAGTTACAGGGTAATTAGTTATCGTAACTCAATAAGCCTAAAATATTGATCTGTACAAGAAAATGCAATATTTCTTCTATTATCGTAAATTTTGATAATTATTGTCAAAGATATTGGGAGAAATGGCATCTGTAGACATTCCCCGAGTCGAGAAGGAGACTTCAGGCTCAGCTGCCAAGTCCAGTCCTGATTTAGTGCGATCACAGACTTCAAGTAGTCTACACGTTCCATTTCACCTCTGCCATTCGCCCGCTGTTACATATGTTTATGTATGTTTCGGCAAGAATTTCATCATGCCAATGAGGAAAAGACAAGGAAAACATCTCGCTAACATACAGACGAAGAAAAATCGCTCAAGTATTATTACAGAATATCATAATATATGCGTAGTTAGTGAAGAGAGAGGGGAGGGTTGCTTAGTAACGGCCCCGTCTTGCTTGACAGCACACATCACACTATGCCCAAGGCTACGATCTTTGAGCAAAGAGATCTTCATTTATGATAAATAACAAAGTTTTGGTTTTTCAATACCCAAAATGGAATATGAAATTCATAATAATCATGATTTATTAAATTGTCTTTGTAAAAAAAGAGTACGCCTTCGAGTTTCACCTCTTGACATTCTCTTCCATTTTACGTTTGTTTATCTTTGTTTCGGGCAAGAATTTCATCATGGCAAAGAGGAAAATACAAGGAAAACATCTCGCTAACATACAGAAGAAGAAAATTCGCTGTAATAAGCCGAGTTAGTGAAGGGGAGAGAGAGAATTGCGTAGGAAGGAGTGCCCCATCTTGCTTCAAGCAGTGCCCCAGGCTGCGATATATGAGCAAAGGAATCATTATTTATGATTAAATTATGATAAATAAAATAGTTTTGGTTTATTAATACACAAAAAAGAAATATATATTCATAATAATCATTATTTATTAACATTGTCTTTATAGAAATACGAAGGAAAATTTTGAACGCCCGTATCTTAAAACTATACTTATTGACCTTCAAAATCTATCTTCCACATTAGTCTGTTTTAAAGCTATAACATTGGAATTTGGTATATAACTCAGAAAGACATTATAGAACAATCAAATCAAGCCCTTTTATCCAATTTTTGTTTCATATTTTTTTTTTTAAATTTTTTTCTCCTGATTTATAGGGTTTATTTTTTTTACCATATTGAAAAATTCATATCTAGCAAAAAAATGACTTTTAGAAAAAAAACACTTCATTCGATTGGAGGTCTACATCAGGTCTATATATGGTAGTAATCCCAGGTCTTAATATTAAATATCAAGGAGGAGGATAGAATTTTGAAAAATGGTTTATTTTCGGGATAAATCGCCCTGGTGTCACAAAACCGAAGGTCAGAGGCGAAAATCATATGTGGTTTGGAGATGTCCCAAGTCACCTTATTAAGTGGTATGAATATCAAAGTCCTGTCCTTAAAAAAGGGCATTAGCCGGCCGGCCCCCTTAATAAGGATAACTGGGGAGCTATTGATATCGCAAAACCCTTTACTTTATTTGATTATAAAATACTACCAAGAAAATATTGCCTCCTAGTAAACAACAAGGCTTGAAGTCCAGCACGACTGGGAACTACGAATTATGAGCAGACTGTAAAATGTTTTGGCAGGCAAAAGTACTGTCTGACACTGATTAAAAAAAAACACAAATATTATCGACTTTTGCTAATGGATATGTGTCATTGTAATAACCTAACCCAAGCAACAGAGTCTCTCTCTCTCTCTCTCTCTCTCTCTCTCTCTCTCTCTCTCTCTCTCTCTCATTCCCAGTTTTTTAAATTACGGTTAAAGTGATTGTAAACCTGAAGTGCAGAGTATAAGCAACCAAATCATTAAACAGCTGATTGCCGTCATTGGCCGTTACTATAAAAAGAAGATAAAAAAAAAAGGTGCTAGCAAAATTGGTGTTCAAAACTAGTGAAATCACTCTTAATGCTTATACAATCAAGTATTGTGCCACTTTTAAATCCAACTTTGTTAATTTACAAGAAAGTATCTAAATTACATATCTTCTACCAGCCAAGTGTAATGGCAATGAAGATCTCGATAGCTCAGTCAGCCGAGATTTTGAGAATGTAAACAATATCAAATGCAAATGGCATATGATGACAATGCTTATATTCTGTAAAATACGTTTAACTTTTTCAAATTATCATTTTCTCCAGAAAATATTTATGTTTAGGCTTATAGACCTTTTCAGTTTTTAGATCCTACTCCTGTAACAAAGTAAGAACTCACTCATCCTAACATCTAATTATGGTAATTATCCACGATAATTGCTGTAATTAGCTGTTTTGTTTACAGTATCAAAAGTTGTATCACTAGTGATTCTCTTTAATAATCTACAGTTTTTACCATTATTAGGTTACAAATGTTGTGTTTAGAGTGTCGATAGTTTGTCGATAGTTGTGACTAGCCAACTATTGACACTTCAAGGGTTAGCCTATCGTTAAAAATCTCACAGGATTTTAAGGTTGGTACAGAATGCCTCTTACATTATAATTTTCAATAATCTTAAGTTCAATTGTGGTTCTTATCATTTTCTTCACCGAAGTAGAATGGGAACAACGCCTATTTTAGCGGCGACTGACCAAATCACTTTTGTTTACAAAAATCATATGATTCCTTTGGTCAGTTTCTGGATTTTTGTTTGAGCTCAGATGCAACATTTACTTGAAATTTTCCGTTGAAATCCGATTCTTTCGAGTTCTAATATGATTGAGGTCTGGGTCTTTACTGTACATATCATGGAAGGTTTACAATTTTCTTTATTTTAAAGCACAATCATTATAATGTTTTATTGTAGTGTCTTACCGAACAATTATAGAGCCGTGATTTCCACGAGCGGCAGGATACTAAATTCAAATTTAGCGCGTCGGCGTCGCCAACACTGGTGGTGATGACGTCATCTCCCTCCACTCGCGGGAGAACCAGGTACAACTGCCCAGGTGAATCCAATTTTTTTCCTGCCGGCGTCCGGTGAACATCGGTGGTCGGTGCGGTTGGATGACTTTGCTTCGCTTTTTTCTTGTGGATTTGATCTTCGGAATTGGTGAAGTACTCTTTTTTGGCGTTGTTGTTATTTTGCTTTTTATTTAGGCGTTGCCATGTCGGATTCTAGTCCGTCGGGAGTTAGGTTTTGCATCTCAGGATGTAAAACTAGATTATCCAAATTAGAGTATGATTCTCACACTAAATGTGTTAAGTGTAGGGGACAGGTTTGTTCAGCAGATCGAACATGTAACGAGTGTAGTGATTGGACTGATTCTCAATGGAAGTTTTTTAGTTCATACTCGGAGAAATTAGCTAAAGACAGAATTAGAAAAGCAGCGCTTAGGGAAAGTAGACTTAGCTCTGCTTCGTCTTGCGATGCATCTGTTCCTTCTGTTTCTCCTCAAATTGTTATGTCTCCGTTAACTACACCTCCTATTCCTCCTCCTAATCCCACTTCTCCGGCTTCCCGTGTAGTTTCTTCCGACACCATTGCCAGTCTGGAATCGAGGTTAGATCAGAAATTTTCGGTACTAGCGAATACGGTTTTGCAACTTGGTAATTCAGTTAAGACGTTTTGGAGAAAGCGGCTTCAGGTAAGAGTGTAGTTGAGGGTGCGTCTGTCTGTCCTGACACGTCTCCTAGACAAAGGTCACTGTCCAGCTCCCCCGCACCGGGGAGAAGACATACCGGAAGTCCAAGGGAGTCGATCGGGATTTGCCCACAGACAGGCGCCTCTCTTGTTGAGCCTGTTGCGCCTCAACAGGGCTCGGTTAAGCGTTGGAAAGGTGTTGCGGTCAGACGCCTTTCAAATGATTCAAGCGATTCGTCTCCGGTCGCACGGCGCTCTTGGCGAGATTCGCCCGTTTCGCGTCCCTTAAAGAGGCGTTCAGGCGCCGATTCTTCGCCTCCTCCAGTCAAGCGGTATAAGGAGCCTGAGAGTAGGGTTGCGCCTCGGCCGTTAGCGGCTCGTTCGTCGCCTCAATCTGTGCCTTTTTCGGCTCCATCTACTTAGTAGAGATTGTGGTTTTAGCGCTGTAGCTAGCAGTTCTAAGGGTGTTTCTTTAGGCGCTTTTTAGTCTGTTACGCCTGATGCGCCTGTTTCGCCTCGAATTTCGGCGGCTCCAAGCGAGGCGCAAGTAGTTTTTTTTTTTTTTCCGCCTCCTGCTGAACATTTAGGCTCTTCCAAGCCTACGTTAACTGTTTTTGATTCGTCTCTGGCGCCTTTGCGCAAGCAGTTAGAGATGTTAACCAACTGGATGAATGAGTCCAAGGGTGGTTCGAAACCTTCAGATCAGGTTGTAGTTCCGTCTACTTCTTCGGCGGTATCGGAGAATGAAGAAGAAGTAGAGGAGGAGGATTCACATCACCTCTCGTGTTATTCACGTCTCCTTAGATTTCTTCTGGTATCTTATCCAGATTATTTTGAGAAAGCGGCTCCGCGCTCCCCAACTTCGACTTTTTTGATGAGGAGGAAAACTTCAGACCCTCTCCTCCCAAAAACTTGTTCTATCTAAAGCGGTTAGACATTCGTTGAAAGAGACGGAGAAATAAAATGTCTATGAAAAGAGACTTAGGGAAGGCTCTTTTTGCTTACCCTCCCTCTAAGTTGCTTCGTAAGAGGTATAGGTTTTATGTAACTGGGAAGCTCCTTCTCTGGGAGTTTCTGCCTCCTCCCAGGGAGACTTCTCCAGTTTAATCGACTCCTCTAGAAGATCTGCTTTCGCCGCAGCGAAAGTTTTCTTTACAGCGCCTGAGTTGGACCACGTTGTAAAGAATCAATTTAAACTTTTGGAAGTCTTTAGCTTCCTTGATTGGACTATTGGCGCTTTAGCGGCCAAGATCGAAGATTGTCCTTCTCTTTCTCAGGAGTTAGCGGAGGATTGGATTGGTGTTCTGTCCTGTGCGGACAAATCCATTAGGGATGGATGTGATGAGTTAGCTTCGCTCATCGCCTTTGGTACCCTTAAGAAAAGGCAACTTTGGTGCTCCTTTGCTTCTAAAAGGGTTATGTCCCAACAGAAGTCTGCTCTCTTGTTTGCTCCTTTTGTGAAAGATAACCTCTTTCCAGACGATGTAGTGTTGTCAATTTCGTCTGCGCTAGATAAGAAATCTACTTCGGATTTACTGGCACAGTCTACTAAGAGACCTAAAGCTCCTGTGGAGACTGTTCCTTCGGTTTCTCCTCTGGCCCAAGCGCCTTTTCGAGGGAGAAAACCCAAGCGCTTCTTTCGGCCGAAGTCGAATTTGCGACCTCAGTCTAAGGCCTCGGCCAAGGTTAACAAACCTTCCAAATGAAAGCTCGGTTCTTCATGCACCAGTGGGAGCCAGGCTGGCTCTGTTTTGGGAGGAATGGGAAAACAGATGGAGCAGAAGCCTGGTAGTGCAAGTACTCAAGTTCGGCTATCGTATTCGTCTCGTGTTTCACCTCCTTGCTCTCACCTGTGCCAATTCCATTCCAGGCATACTCTCCGGGCTCAGACAAATTTCTGGCGCTAGCCGCAGAAGTGGAAGCGCTTGTTCTCAAAGAAGCGATAGAACAGATAGAAGGGGATTTTCCTCCAGGCTTTTACAATCGCCTTTTTGTAGTTCCCAAGTCATCAGGGGGCTGGAGGCCGGTTTTGGATGTGAGCGCCCTGAACTTGCATGTCCAGAAAACAAAATTTCATATGGAGACCACTCGGTCGGTTCTGGAGTCCATCAGACGGGGATTGGATGGTCTCTCTGGACATGCAAGACGCTTATTTTCACATTCCGATACATCGCGAATCTCGGAAGTACCTGAGGTTCATGTTCGAAGGCAAGGTGTTTCAGTTTCGGGCGCTTTGCTTCGGACTAGCGACCGTGCTCCTCAAGTTTTCACCAGGGTTCTATCCCCGATAGGAAGCTGGCTACACATATTAGGAGTAAGAATCTCCCTCTATCTGGACGATTGGCTTCTCCGGTCGGAATCAGAGAGTCGGTGCATGAAGGACCTTGGAACAACTCTGGATCTTGCCAGAAAGTTAGGAATTCTGGTCAACAAACAGAAGTCCCAGTTGGTTCCATCTCAGAGCATCCTTTATTTGGGATGATTCTGAATGCTCAAGTTTTTTGGGCTTTTCTGTCCCCGAAGAGGGTCCAAGGCTGTCTGGAGGACAGTTCAGGAGTTCTTGGACAAAAAGGTAAGTTCTGCCAATCAGTGGATGAGGCTCCTGGGCAAATTGACGTCAGTGGAGAAATTTGTGACGTCGGGAAGACTGCACATGAGACCTCTGCAGTTTTTCCTGAGAGCCTCTTGGCAGGAAGACACAACCAGCATGCAGGAAGACACAACCAGACTCGATTACCTTTCCTGTCACAGATCAAATAAAAGAGGACCTAAGGTGGTGGCTCTCTCGAGCAAGGTTGGAAGAAGGGTTAGATTTACGACCCATCCTCCCGAACCTACAGTTCTTTTCCGACCGCATCGGACACAGGTTGGGGAGCCCTACTGGGAAATCAACGGACTTCAGGAGCTTGGTCGGAGAAGGAGAAGAAGTTCCACATAAATGTAAAGGAACTGTTAGCAATTTTCTTGGGGCTCAGACAGTTTCGGAGCTTAGTAGAAGGTCGAGTAGTGGCAGTGCATTCCGACAACTCCACGGCTCTCTCGTACGTGCGGAAACAGGGGGGACTCAGTCTTTCTCTCTGTACGAAGTAGCCAAGGATCTCCTCCTGTGGTCAAACGAAGCGAAGGTTCAGCTAGTCCCGAGATTTGTTCCGGGAAAGATGAACGTCCTGGCGGACGAGTTAAGTCGTCAACAGCAAGTGTTACCTCTGGAGTGGACTTTGGACAACAAGATTTGTCAGAAACTTTGGCGCCTTTGGGGACGACCGTCAATAGACCTGTTCGCGACATCAAGGAACAACCGTCTTCCTCTCTTTTGTTCTCCAGTCCCAGATCCTCTAGCTTGGTCGGTGGACGCAATGCTGTTGGATTGGTCGGGTCTGGAAGCTTATGCATTCCCTCCGTTCGGTCTAATAAGAGAGGTGCTGAACAAGTTCATGTCGCACAGCAATGTAACGCTAACGTTAATCGCTCCCTTTTGGCCCAGGAAAGAGTGGTTCCCGGACCTTCTCCAGTTGTTAGTAGACTTCCCCAGACTTCTTCCTCCAGAGAAGTGGCTTCTCAAACAACCTCACTTCAAGAGGTTCCACCAAAACTTGTCCGCTCTAGCTCTGACAGGGTTCAGACTGTCCGGAATCTTGTCAGAGCGAAAGGATTTTCAAGAAGAGCTGCAGAAGCTATCGCTCGTTGTAGGAGAGAGTCTTCTAACAAACTCTATCAAGGGAAGTGGAGAATCTTCAGAGAGTGGTGTAGAAGTGCTAAAAGTCTCTACTTCTGCGACCTCTTTAACAGAAATAGCAGATTTTCTTCTATTTCTTAGGAACTCTAAGAAACTAGCTCCTTCGACGATCAGAGGATATAGAGCCATGCTCTCTTCGGTTTTTCGACATCGAGGTTTGGATATTTCCTCCAATTCAGATCTGTCGGACCTCATTAGGTTCTTTCGAAACCACTAAGCTCCCGCAAGATACAGTGGCTTGGAACTTAGATGTGGTGCTTAAGTTCCTCATGGGCCACCGTTTGAGCCTTTGAAGTCGGCTTCACTCAGGAACTTGACTAAGAAGGCACTCTTTCTTATTGCACTAGCTTCTGCTAAGCGTGTCAGCGAATTGCACGCTATAGACAAAAGAGTCGGTTTCTCTCAAGGCAATGCTGTATTTTTCGGTTTCTTTGACCTTTCTAGCCAAAAATGAGAATCCTTCTAATCCTTGGCCTGAGGAGTTTTGTGGTAAGGAACTTATCTGATTTGGTTGGACATGAGGAGGAAGAAAGGCTCTTATGTCCAGTCAGGGCTATTAAGCAGTATCTGTTTGCCACTAAGGGTATTAGAGGACAATCTTCTAAGCTCTGGACCTCGGTTCAAAATCCCTCTCGTCCTCTTTCTAAGAATGCTATATCGTTCTTTATTAGAGAGCTTATCAGGGAAGCTCACTCGCAGTCCGAGAACGACAATCTTTTCCGTTCTGAGAGTTAAAGCTCACGAGGTTAGAGCAGTGGCAACTTCTTTAGCATTCAGAAAGAATTTAATCTTTAGCTTCGATTCTTCAGAGCACGTTCTGGAGATCGAATTTCGGTTTTTGCGAGTCATTATCTCAAAGAGATAGAAACGGTTTTCGAGAATTGTAAAACGTTAGGTCCGGTGGCGGTTTCTGGCATGGTGTTGGGAGAAACGGCACAGGGGTGGTCGTCACCTCATATGCTAACTTTTCACCTTGAATAGGTTGTCGAGTTCAAGGGAAGCTGGGGGTACTGAGTACCTGGGATACTCACCAGTCTGTTAGGTCAGATTTTACAATGGTTGGGTATATATGTTTTTAAATCTGGTGTTGGTGACAAATGTTTTGTATGATTGAATTTCTGGTCTTAGCCCAGGGCAAGGGCAATCTTTGTTGTTACTATCCTCCGTCAGTCAGCCTTGACTCGCTTGAACTACGGAAGGATTCCACTCCTGTAGAGGCTAACTTTGGTCAAATTCCAATTCCTCTACAATAGTAAGAAGAGCACCGACCAGAGGCAGTAACAGTCTGCTGTAGCTCTCTTACAAGGTAAGGTACAACAGACACCTTGAGTGTTTACTGGTATTGCAATAAATGTAACCATTTAAAAATACTAGTGGTCCACTGAATCCCACCTTCCCATAAATGTGTAATCAGCTCTATAATTGTTCGGTAAGACACTACAATAAAAATGAAATTTTCATTATTAAAATGAAGTTTTATTGTATACTTACCGAACAATTATGATTATACCCACCCTCCTCCCCTTAGGTGGACGGACGGGCAGAAAGAATTGGATTCACCTGGGCAGTTGTACCTGGTTCTCCCGCGAGTGGAGGGAGATGACGTCATCACCACCAGTGTTGGCGACGCCGACGCGCTAAATTTGAATTTAGTATCCTGCCGCTCGTGGAAATCACGGCTCTATAATTGTTCGGTAAGTATACAATAAAACTTCATTTTAATAATGAAAATTTCATTTTTATAATTTTTCTTCATTATTCCTAATATACAATTTACAAGGATGCTTATTTTAATCTGTAGAAAGGCATATGTATGTTGTTTTGAGCAAGGATAGTTCTGAATGATTCATAGAATTGAAAGAATCTGTTTAACCCTTTAACGCCGAAGGGGTATAATAAAAATCGTCTCCCGTATGCCGAGTGAGCGCCGAAGCGGAAAAATATTTTTTCAAAAAATCACAGCACTCTTAGTTTTCAAGATTAAGAGTTCATTTTTGTCTCCTTTTTTTGTCATTGCCTGATGTTTAGTATGCAACCATCAGAAATGAAAAAAATATCATTATTATATATAAATAATGTGATGTATGATAGCGCTAAAACAAAATTTCATATATAATTGTATTCAAATCGTGCTGTGAGCAAAACGGTTGAAGCTAACGAGTTAATTTTTTTCATTGTATTGTACACTAAATTACGATCATTTTGGTATACAGTGGTCCCCCCGTATTCGCGGGGGATGCGTACCAGACCCCCCCGCGAATAGTTAGAATCCGCGAATGTTTGGAACCCCTATAAAAATGCTAAAAACAGCCTATTTTGTTAGTTAAAACTTAAGAAAACCACTAAAATTTTTCATACTTGGTTTTTTGAATAGTTTTATCACAAAAAGTGCATTTTATGATGAAATTGATAACAAAAACCAGGAATTTGTGGATATTTCTCATAGAAAAATACTGCGAATGCGCGAATTTTCCGCGAATAATGCAGGGAAACGTTCCCGAGAGAAATCCGCGAATGTGTGAGTCCGCGAATCCGGAGAACGTGAATACAGGGGGTCCACTGTATAACACATTGTAAAAAAATCAAAGCAACACAGAGAAAATATGATCACAAAATGATGCATGAATTCGTAACGCACGGATGTAAAAAAATGTTTTTTTCAAAAATTCACCATAAATCTAAATATTGTTCTAGAGACTTCCAATTTGTTTCAAAATGAAGATAAATGATTGAATATTAGTATACTGTAAGAGTTTTAGCTTACAATTTCAGTTTTCGACCATTTCGGACGAGTTAAAGTTGACCGAATGTCAAATTTTGTTATATATTTTTTTTATATGCAAATATTTCGAAAATGAGGAAAGCTACAATCTTAGGTTGTTTTTTGTTGTATTCTACATGAAATTGTGCACATTTTCATATATAAAACTCTATGAAACACCTAATATGAAGCGGAGCAAATATTACGAGAATGCGACATACGCATTTCGGAGGTTTGCGGCGTAGAATTCGCGCGCGGAGGGAAGGAAAGTTTTTTTAAAATTCACCATAAATCTAAATATTGTGCTAGAGACTCCGAATTTGTTTAAATATGAAGATAAATGACTGACTATTACTAGACTGTAAGAGTTTTAGCTTACAATTGCGTTTTTTGACCATTACGGTAGAGTCAAAGTTGACCGAACGTGGTTTTTTTCTATTTTTCGTGATTTATATGCAAATGTTTCGAAAATGAGAAAAGCTACAACCTTCAATTATTTTGTTGTTGTATTTCACATGAAATTGCGCACATTTTCATATATAAAACTTTATGTAACGGCTAATTTAAAATGGTGCAAACATTACGACAATTGGACGAAAAAATTTCTTATTTTTTTCAGAAGAGTTACCACGCGGATGTAAGGAAAATTTATTTTTTTATAAATTCACCATAAATCGAAATATTGTGCTAGAGACTTCCAATTTGATGCAAAATTAAAGGTAAATGATTGAATATTACTAAAATGTAAGAGTTTTAGCTTTAAATTCCGTTTTTCGACCTTTTCAGTCGAGTCAAATTTGACGGAAGGTTGAAATTTTGGCACTAATTGTTATTTATATGAAAATATTTCAAAACTGATAAAAGCTACAACCATGGATTGTTTATTGTTGTATTCTACATTAAATTGTGTGCATTTTCATATATAGTAAAACTTTGTGTAACGGCTAATTTTAAATGGTGCAAACATTACAACAATCGGACGAAAAAATTTATGATTTTTTCGGAAGAGTTACCGCACGGATGTAAGGAAAAAGTTTTTTCATAAATTCACCATAAATCAAAATATTGTGCTAGAGACTTCCAATTGGTTGCAAAATAAAGGTAAATGATTGAATATTACTAGAATATAAGAGTTTTAGCTTACAGTTGCGTTTTTCGACCATTTCGGTAGAGTCAAAGTTGACGGAAGGTTGAAATTTTGGCACATAATTATTTATATAAAAATATATGAAAACTGATGAAAGCTACAACCATGAGTAGTTTTTAGTTGTATTCTACATGAAATTTTGCACATTTTCATATATAATACTCCATGTAATGGCTAATATAAAATGGTGCAAAAATTATGTCAAAAGTGACGAAATAATTTCTGAGATGTGTTGCTGATGTTTTTTAGTGTGAGAAGAAAGAAATTCGCGCTTGCGCGCCTGGGTAATGATTGTAAACAAAACAACGCCTTGATCCGTGAGCTCCCAGCATCTCCCAAGGCGTGTGATTCAAAAGTTTTATACATTCAACATACCTGTCAGATATATACTTAGCTATAGACTCTGTTGTCCCTGACAGAAATTCGAATTTCGCGGCACACGCTGCAGGTAGGTCAGGTGATATACCGCCATGCCGCTGGGTGGCAGGAATAGGAACCATTACCGTTCTAGAACCAGATTTTCTCTGTCGCGGTAGTGTCAACATACGTTGTTGCTACCTCCTGACTTTATTTTCGTTTTTCATCGCCATCGATCTTCTGGGCTGTCTTTTGCAGGGAAGTACTGGGTCTTTGGTTTGGCATACGCTTTTATTAACTTTTTAATGAATTTCGCTTCGAAAATTTCGAAGAATATATTACGTGAAACTACCGAATTTTTCGGTAGACACTCACATAGTTTGCAAGAAAGGGAATTATTAATATTTATTCATTAATACTTGTAATAAGTGTTAGAACATTATTGAGGAAATATAAGACTCTAATTTCCTACTTTAGGAGGTCAGAAAAGCATATAAATAGATATGCTTCCTTTAGAAGCTTTAATAGCTTTTGTGCTAACGAGCAGTTAGAGTTTTAGCAGTACTAGTAGTTGTTGCATCCTCATCACCTTCTTACTCCACAGAAACTACAAATTCATATTTGCAAATTTGAAGATAAATGGATGTAGCTCAAAATGCGAGCTCTTAACAGGTAAGAAGTGAATATATTGTTCCCCATTGCAGTGGAGGGTGTGTCTGATCGGCTCTGTCTCGCTCCCAGGCCTAGACCTCTTCCAAGCTCCCAAGCCCAGAGGAGAAGGAATGTCGAAAGCCGTACGAAGGTTTCAGAGAATCCCCACCGGTCAGGCGTCCCCTTGGCAGGTTCTGTAGAACGTCCCAGACTGCCAAGGATAGCCATTGGAAAGGTATCCTAAAACAGTGTGTGTTTTTTTTTTTCTTTTATTACCTAAACCTCCTTCCCCTTGGCGGATAAGGAGGAGGTATATTCAGCGACGAAGATTCTTATGAAGATACAAGAACAAGTCTCGTCATTGGTATGAATATTGAGAAAGGACTGTTTCCGTCCAATCAAGAGATCCCGTTCAGAGGATGAAAACGGACCGATGCGGACAGCTCCATCCAAGGCGCCTACCAGGCGCAGGGCTCCTTGCGGGCGCAAGGCGCCTGCCAGGCGCCAGCCAGGATTGAGGATCCATCCAGGCGCAAGGCGCCTGCCAGGATTGAGGATCCATCCAGGCGCTAGGCGCCTGCCAGGCTCCAGGTGCCTGCCAGGCGCCAGTCAGGATTGAGGATCCATCCAGGCGAGAGGCGCCTGCCAGGCTCCAGGCACCAGCCAGGATTGAGGATCCAACCAGGCGCAAGAAGCCAGCTGCAAATTAGCCACCAGCCAGGCGCCAGGATCTCCAGCCTCATCAGATATGGAGATAGAAATTGACCAGGAAGCTCCTCTTTGCAGACTTTTCACAGGATCAGCTATCTACTGACAGGGACTTAAGATGTCGCACAGACGGCCGTCGCCCTTGTCAGGAGGTTGCTGAGACTGTGGTGGGTCTTTCGCAAGCACAAACTTCTCCTGATAAGGACGATAGTTGTCGCACAGGCGGCCGTCATCCTTGTCAGGATGGTTCTGATGTGGATAGGGGCATGGTGCGGAATCAGTCCTCCCCTGGCAGGGACTCAAGATGTTGCACAGGCGGCCATAGCCCTTGTCAGGTTGGAGCTGGGACTGCTGAAAGCCCTTCACCTTGCGAAAGGAGGCACTCTCCTCCGGTTGCTCATTCTTCTTCCAACTTGCCTTCTCCCAACTTGACTGGACAGGAAATGGAAGATATATCGGAATTGGAAGGCAATAAGGGGGAAGGTCTCTCAGTTTGTAAGACCTTAGCAACCCTTTTATTGAGAGAATTCATTCATTACTAGTAAGAGGATATTAAAATCATCCTCCTTCTAAAATAATGCATACAACCATTTCCAGGAAGAGTGGCAATCGTTTGGAAATGGACAAGATTCGTACGAGCTCTCATTCGTTGATTAGAGGCTCTTCCAGATAATAAGGCGTACAATACGGCCTTATCTCCAAGAGAATAAAAACTTGAGAGATTCTCTTAGATCCTCGGTTTTTCATTTGGGATCTCCTTTGGCTAATACTAATTCGTTTTTATTGAATAAAAGAATGAAGAGAGTATAATGTCCATTCTCTCTGCATCGGAGAGGAAAGAATGTATGTAGTAAGAAAATTTGGTGTATACGACTACTGTATGGCAAGTCATATACGCATACCGTAGTTACCTTTGTGGTTCGCAACGGAATTATCTGTATCCTTACAGGAATTTCCTAGGAAGGACTACGCTTAAAGGGTTTGTTACGACAACACCTACTCAGTTTCGGTATTTAACGAAGGTTGTTTTGCTTAAATATGCATTATTGAGAGCTTCCTTAGGCTCGAGAATAATTTTATCATACTCCTTCATTGAATGGAGTAACTGGCAACTCAGGAAGAATGCAGCGAGGCAGCTAACGGGACTGCTGTCATTGTAAACCAACACAGTACCATCTAGTTCTCGGTCATGTGCGGTTGGTTACATCTCTGTCTCCTACGTGATCGAATGGTTAACCGTATATCCCCCTACAATCATGGACTTAGCCTCGAATCGGGGGGGATTTGTAGGCAAAGAGAATAACATTGTCTTCGTTTTGCTAAGAAGTTTTCAATAAAAAGATCCGTTGTAACCTTTCGATACTGTTTACCGCAAGGTAACAGGATTATAGGAAATAAATAGCAATATGATTCTAACGCAGCAGAGCAATATATTATATGATGCTCTCATGCTTACGAAAGCATAGTCTTATTAGAGAACATTCTCAGTGAGAATATGGATGAATCTGTTGGGAAACCATTTTTCTTCGTGATAGAATTTTGTTCCCCTGAGTGGGCTATATTAAGCCTATCAAGTTCTTCCTACCAAGAAACGGAAATAAGAAAGGCAGAAGCAAAATTAATGGACTTGATCATTTCTCGATATAGCGAGTTATTAATCGAAGGGTTCAGTAGCCTCTTTGACAGCAGGTTCGGTAATGGCACGGTTCGTTCCTGATTTCGTTCCCCGACTAACTTGAAGGGGGTTCGATCTCAAGGAGGGACGAAATGATTTAAATCAATTAGGCCATTTCCACAGCTCTCTCATATTTTAAGAAGCATTGAGAATCTCTTTTTTCGCCCCTGTTCGCGTTAACAAGAGAGAACCTGTTTGGAACACGGACACGGAACGTAACGATCCTTAAGAGGTTCGCTGCACGATGTTGCACGTCCGTGAGAATCTTCTCGATCGACGATAATAACTATTAACGTCTGTATAAGCTGAGTTGGAAAGAGAGTTGTGGAAACCTGCGATACGTCTTCTTCATAGATCTTTTCGCAAAGTTGAAGACGAAGAGAATTCCTCTAGACTGCTTCCTTATCCTCGAACCAAGAGAGGTAGCAATATACGTCATCCTTTACTTTAAAAGGGAAATAAACATTAGTAAATTTTTTCTCCAATATATAAATTCTTAATGGACGAATTAAGATATTTACTGGCGTCAGAGGAAGAGAGGAGGATGCTTTTTGCCCCATTTTTACCTTCGGGAAGCTGGATTCACAGAGGTCACATCCTTCTTACAGCACTGTTATAAAGGCTTTCACAAGAGAGGCGGTCTACTCTATCAGCCTCACTTAGAAAGGGACCTAAAAAACCTCTACACTCTGAGTCTGTCTGCGTGCAGACTGACGAGAAGTGATGGGGATGAGAGGATTTTGCAAGGTGAATGACAAGTGTCATAGAAAAGGCATAGAGGTGCTGCTGATCGTGCTGGATTGAATGAGGAAACGGTCCTCTTCCGATACCTCTGTGACCCACATAGCGGTTTTTATTCCTTTTCTGAGAGAAGAATCACCTTTGTATTTATATCTGCTATCACAGATTACAGTAGCAGGCTATACTCTGTCTTTACAAAGGAATTGGAAGATAACAGAGAAGTTCCTCGGGATCTTACATGATACCTCGAGACAACCAACTGTAGGATATCATGTACTTCGAGTTGGGATCTATTTGTGGCCCGCAGAGTCCTTGTTCCGACAAGTTGGAACCTCTCCTCATCAAGTTTCTTTTAGAAATTTTTATGAGGGAATTCATTTTTTCTCTTGACCTTACCAACTACCAAGAGAACAATTGAATTTTTGTGTTTTGGAATCTCGCATTAGATTCAATGGAGACTCAGCGATTGGTTCTTGCCAGCATACTATGTCTGGCAAAGAACTAAAACCCTTCTAATCCTGGCTCAGAGCTTTGAAGTCAAGGGGCTTTTCCAATTGATAAGGGAAGAAATAGAAGGGTCTATTTTCCCAGGCAGAGTACGTAAGTTTTATCTTCAGCAGAAGAAATGGCTTAACTTTGCCTGCAGAGTCGTTGGGATGCGATGAGGGCTCGAAACGCTTCCCAGAAGGTACTCAGAGGGACACGATAAGAGCTAAGAAAGCCTGGGTTCGCCCACTTTCGGCTCAGAGTCTCCTTCGACTTCCAGGCTCCTTCCCCTCCTTCGGACAAGGAGAGGGAAGTTTCTGCAACGAGAAACCTCCTCAACAGGTAGGAATAGATCTCGTTTGCAACAGAAGTACTCACAAAGGATCCTCCTTGGAGGAAGTCTCTTCTCTCTTGTCCTGTTTAGATATCCTATCTTCTACTGGATGTAACTGGCTACAAACGCCTCCCCTCGTCAGAGGCCAGAGGCTCAAGGTGGAAGAGTTCCTTCCACCCTTCTCCTGTCTCCTGATAAACTATTGTGGTTTGTTCAGGATCCTCGGGCAACGTAGCGCCAGCTAGGCGCCAAATGCCAAACAGGCGAGAAACGCCAGAGGCAGACAGCTCGAATAAACGCTTTTTTTGTCTGAGGCGGAGAAGGAGCGGGCCTCCTATCGCACCAGAGGCGAACAAATCAGACAGATGAGAGTGTATGGTGTGGACATCGCCAGCCAACCTCGAGACTCCAGCCAAGCTAGAAGCTCCAGGTAAGGGGGAGGACCTAGCCGGGCGCCAGGTGTCAGAAGCACCAGCCAGGCGCCTAAAAAAGCGCCAGCCAGGACCCAGGCGCCAGAAACGCCAGCCAAGAGTAATGCGCCAGCCAGGCTCTAGGCGCCAGCCAGGCTCCAGCTAGGCACTAGGCGCCAGCCAGGCGCAAGGTGCCAAATCAGGCGCGAGGCGCCAGCCAGGCTCTAGGCGCCAGCCAGGCGCGAGGAGCCTGCCAGGCGCGAGGCGCCAGCCAGGCGAGAGGCTCCAGCTAGGTGCTAGGCGCCAGCCAGGCGCGAGGCGCCAGCCAGCCTTCATCCAGAAGAGATCTGTATCAAAGAACGCCCTGGTCTTCCTTGAGACAGTGTGATCTCCATAGCACTTGATAAGTGCCTTGATGATTCCTTCAAACAGCTGAGAATTAAAAACACAGGAAGTGCGAGCTTTTGCGAATTCTTGTTCTTTCCATAACAATATGTCATAAAGGACATATTAGCTGTCACATAAGGGAGATGCAATTCTGTATTGACTTCCCATTACCAGAAGGATGTCAAGATAACCTTTGAGAGATCCTTCTCTCTTGATTGATACGTGTCTGCGGATACGTTGCTGGGATAGGGAGCCGATACTGATCCCTAACTAGCGAGTTAAATTTTATTTAACGTTGTGTTTTTCTTTGGGTTGTTTGAAAGAAGTTTGGGGATAACTCTTTTCAAATTAAGCACTAACCCTCGTGTTAGGATCAGGTGATCGGGATCGGTGTTGTGCTTCTTAATTATGCCACTAGGCATAGGTGTATTGTCATGTAAGTGGATAAGACCCCATTGACAAAGGCCATCAGGCTCTGTTGAGTAAGTGGATAAGACCCCATCGACAGACCCACAAGAACTCTTAGCCATAGGTCACATCCTCGCTGAGGCTCTTGAGGCGAAGCAGATTCCTAGGCATTAGCCATGGAATCTTCCGCCTAAAACAAGTAGGAACCAAGGTTTTATTTATTTATTACCTACAACGTATGTTGTTTACCTGTCTATTCAGTAATTAGCTGTCTCTTACCCTCCTCCAATGGTGTGAATCAGCTAAGTATATATCTGACAGGTAAGTTGAATGTATAAAAATGATATTGTTATGATACAATAAAGTTTTATACATACTTACCTGGCAGATATATACAATTAATTGCCCACCCAACCTCCCCTCAGGAGACAGGTGGAAGAGAAAATCTGGTTCTAGAACGGTAATGGTTCCTATTCCTGCCACCCAGCGGCAGGGCGGTAGATCACCTGACCTACCTGCAGCGTGTGCCGCGAAATTCGAATTTCTGTCGGGGACGACGGAGTCTATAGCCAAGTATATATCTGCCAGGTAAGTAGGTATAAAACTTCATTGTATCATAACAATATCATTTTTTGCCTGGTAGGGCTATAAGTATTTTTCCTTGAATTTTTAAAAAACTTTTTATATCGATGTACCATACATCCAATCGGCACCCAACAGACAATTTATATAGACGTATAATACGTCCAATCGGCGTTTAAGGGTTGATAAATTTTTTTCCGTAAGTGCACAGATGATGCTCTGGGCATATCATATGTAAGTTATTTTTGGGAAAAATTCACAGAAAATAATGTGTCAATCATAGAAAACGTACTTGACGGCATTGGGTCAACAGATGATGAATCTCGAAGAAAACGCAAACCCGACACCGCTAGCTTACTTAGCTACAATACAAAGCGTCAACTTAAGTAGGTTGGAAAATCTGAAAATTGGACTCTAAAAAATTAGCATTTCTAAATCAATTACAGCTCATTAGCAAACACATTTATAGCAAAATTATTGCTTCTACATGAAATATCAAACATCTCTGTTATACAATTTAGGTATAAAACAAACTCCCCAAACCTAATTATTATATTTTTCATGGTTATTTCCAAAAAATATCTACAATTTTTCTTAAAAATTTCAGTTCATCACATTGTTTTTATTATTTCTAAGCCTCGTAAAGACGTTCTGATTGCTTTAGAAAATAATTGAATCATTTGCCGACATAATAACACTAACCAGAAGCGTATATCAGTTATAGTTCTGACGTACCGAATTTTACCAAAAACCTTTTTCATGCGAGTGTTATTTTCAGACTGAGGGAAGAGTCGTGTACCTTACACCCTTATATTTTCAGCCTGTGCGCAAGAGGGTTAAGTAACTTGTGTGTATGAAGAAGTCTTGAGTCATTTTTGTAGAAGGTGTAGGCCATCAAGAAGTTTTGTACTGATGTGAAGTGTCCTTGGGTAATTTTTTCCTGAGTTTGCAGGTCACATTTTTCTTAGGTTCTATTTAGCATGGTCACACCAAAAGACATTATGTAGTAGACTAATCTTCAATGGTGCGTCTGGCTCCGTATATACAAGGTGGTTGGTGGTGGGCCTGATGCTTACCAGCCACTAATTGGCTGAGAATAAAATCTCATGCTCTGATTGGCCAACTCATATGTTATGACAAGGAGGAGCTATAAAGACACATGTGAGAGGCACACAGAATCAACATCATAAGAAACCATGGTAAAGAATACTGAAGTAATCGACAAGACTCCTGACTCAAGGTGCCTCTAACAGCTCAAGGCTTGCATACTCTATAAGCAGAGAAGCCCTCTCTGAACACAATGCAGGAAACATTCTTCCAGACCCCTAACATCAATGCCTTTTTAAACGGGACCTAAAAAAAGATTCACTCCTAATAATGACTCCAGTACCAAGAGCGATGACGGTACAAGCATTATTTGGATACAGAACAAGCATTCTTGCAGGTGAAAAACACCAATGTAACTGCAAAATTGTTAACTGCCTCTTGATCAACCTAAATATTTGGTGGAAAATACCAGCAGCTGATTCACCACCGTCCCTATTACTCAGCAAGGCTGCAACCTTGTAACCATCAGAGCTAGAAATTGTTTTACAAGAAATTCTCACCAGCCAATCAGAATGTGAGATTTCATTCTCAGCCAATTGGCAGCCAGTAAGCATCTTGTCTTCCACCAACCATCTTGTATTTAAAGAGGCAACTTACTGTTGTAGATCAGTTTACCCTTGTATTTTCATTAAATCATGCTTGGTAGAGCCTGACCAAAATGGAGCCTACAAATTCAAACTGCTCACCCAATGGACACCTTATGGCATTAAAAAAAAAGTCTAGATGACCTACTCATTATTTCAATACTTGGTCAGGACTGCCTCGTGAACATTGGAGTTACTCTGCGACTTGAGTTTGTTATATTGTTTTACTATAGAATAATTCCCACCAATTGTTTACCACTCCATTTATGAAAGAATGACAGGTATGGGAGAGTTGCCATTAGAATTCAGTAACAGAGCAATCATAAGAATGATAAAGACTATATTACCATGTAGTAGTTTATATTATATATGTTGATTATAATTTGTATTCAGAGTTTTGAATATATTAAGATATACAGTTGGACCCCAGTATTCACTGATCCACTTGCTGGCTGCTAGCTGCGGAGAAAAAAAGTTAATAAATTCAAATTGCATACACCACAAGAACAAGCAAAAACAAAATTAAAACAAAAAGTTAGACAGCAATAGTACCAATATGTTTTACCCTTTGTTCAGCCCAGCATGTACCCACTCATCATCATTTGCCTCTCCAAGTACTCATCACCACAGCACTGCTTCTCACATAGTCAAAGCCTTCTACCACAGCATATTTCCCATGCAGTTTGTGAGCTCAATCAAAAGAAGCCTTAATAAACCCATACAGTGGCTCCAAGGTTTGCAAGAACTGTTTTCAGTGGTAGTGAGAGTAATCTCAAGAAAGCCCTTGAGGTGCCCATTTTCAGTTGACGAGACGGAAATGTTAGATATTGAAATGGAAAAAAAGTCTCATTCTGGGATCTCTAGGAAATGAAAATGGATGAATCATAGATTTGAGAAATTTTCAAGCAAATAAAAATATTATGTAAAAGTTTGTTATTGCACTCATATGTGAAGTGCAAAAGTTAGTTCAGTAGTGAGGGATAAAGTGTTAGCAAAAATGGAAAACACTAAATGAGTGGATAGAAGACAACAAGGAAGATAGTTCCTGTCAATGTAAATATTCTGTGGTAGAAGCCCTTAAGCCTGTATGAGCAATTTAGCAGTAAAGCTGATAGCTATGAGGGAACCCAGTCGTTTGCCAGTTGGGAATATACACATAGTTGAATCAGTTCAAAGATTGATTTAACCAACCTGAAGAATATAAGAATTACTGGGGAATAGACATCTGTCGATGAAGAAGTCACCAACACATGTCCTACATTGTTCAGGGAACTGTTTAAGAATGGAGGTTATGATCCCGGGTATTTTTAGTTTTTATGAAGCTCGACTATTCTGGAAGAAAATGCTAAGCAGGCTCTATATCCACTAAAGTGCAAAGCAGACACCAGGCTTTAAAGATTTGAAGGATAAGCTGACTTTGGTGGTGTGTGGCAGTGCGGATGGCCATATGATTAAGCCTTGTGTTGGTTCTGGGCAAAAAATACCATTACTTTGAAGAACAAAAAAGAGGCTTCTTTCTTGTTACCTGAAGCACAATACTACGGTGTGGATCATAAAGATGTTTGTTACTCAGGGGTCTCATGAAATTTGTATACTCAAAGTAAAAAGCTGTAGAATTTAGAGAAGGAAATGTTGTCTTTCAAAGTTTTATTGATAATAGATAATGCTCCTGGCCATCCTCAATCCAATGTCATAGAAGACCCAGATTTGCAGGCCTTACTTTCAACTCTAAACATGACCTTGCCTCTTGAGCCTCTCAACTAAGGCCACATAAACTTGGCAGAGCTTTGAAATGGTAAGGCAGCTATTGATGCTAACCCCAAAAGTAAATGTTATGGACTGCTGAAAAGCTCATGATAACATTTATCTGAGAAGCAGTGGAGGAATGAAACCAAGAACAGTCAGTGTGTTAGAAGAACCTATGGAGTGAAGCTGTGAATGATGTCAAAGGCTTCCTAGCTTTTCCCCCTCCTTGTGCCCAGCCAGCCAGCCAGCAAGAGGGGAGACTCGAACTCCCTCCCCCTCCCCCCTAGGGTCTTGAAAATGATCAAAATCTCCTACCTAATCTCTTTCCATTCCCCCTTCAAATACCAGGGGGTGAAGAGAAAGAAAGAGAGAGAGACTGTTAGTGTGAAATCTGGACAGAGGAAGAGAGGGATATCCAACCCCCAGAGAGCTTCTCCACAGCCAAGATACTGTCAGGAAGCACAGACCTCTCCCTGCCAGTAAGGAGGAGAAATTGGAGGCTAGACCCCCCCCCTCCCCCAGGCTGCCATGAGTCAGATGGTGGAAGGTGCCTAGTGGAGCAATGGGCAGTGTGGCAGAACTGTCAGGCAGAGGAGTGGACAGTCAGTCCTCAGGGAGGGCTACACACTCCCTTTTGGGGGGGAGAAAACCTCTTGTTCACTACAGCTGATTACATCCCCAACATACAAAACCAAATAAATAGAGGAAAATGCCCTCCAAGCAGAGGTGAGAGCCATGCTCCAGAAAGGGACAGTCAAGGTGGAAGAGGAACTGACACCAAGGTTCTACACACACTCACACACACATAATTTTATATATTTTTTTTATAAAGCTGCCCTCTTAAATTAAGCTAATAGTTAGTTCTCAGAAGTGTTATGGAACACAACAGTTATTACGTATTTTCTGCTTCATCACTAGAAACTGGGGTGTGGGGAGAGTAGTGAGTTATGCTGCCTTTTTGCTTCAAGTGTCGAACAGTGCATATTTTCTCACCTCACAGAGCTATCTCATATGAATGAAGCTGTTTAGTAAGAATTTTTGTTTCCTCTTTTTAATTTGATTTTAGTATTTATTGATAAATGCCACAATTTAAAAAATTTGTCAGAATGTTAGTATCCAAGCAGTATCTGTCTATATTCCAATCTGTAGGGTTATTGTATCAGACAGTGTTGTTTAGACATAGGGTAGTCTTATGGGTAGGATGTAGAATGGTTTTTGGAAGGATTTTTTTTATCCCCAAAAAGTGGCTCATGTGATGGGCATTATTGTTTGTATTTAGTCTGGCAACTGATAAAAGTTTTCATTACATGATTTACATTGTAAGGAGGGCAGATTAAGAACCTATAGCTTTCATTTTGCATATAGAATCAGAGGACTGAATGACACCTTGGATCTAGTCAACTGATTAATACCAGGGGGGAGCATTTTGCATAGACCCATCCTGTTGTTTAATGAACCAATCCTAGTATGTGAAATGCATGCAGGTTTCATTTTATTCAATCTCAAGTTTACTTCTTAGGCCGGTTACCCCTTATATATATAGTTTTCATCAGTTTTTTACCGTGAAACTTATCAGAAACAGCAGTGTAACCAGTAGATGTAATCTGCTTTTGATTTCAGTTTACTGTGTAAAAATTATTTTTTACT
Organism: Macrobrachium nipponense; assembly: GCF_015104395.2. Taxonomy (NCBI): domain Eukaryota; kingdom Metazoa; phylum Arthropoda; class Malacostraca; order Decapoda; family Palaemonidae; genus Macrobrachium; species Macrobrachium nipponense. Next base: position 77,031,763 of record NC_061110.1, on the reverse strand, counting down.
TCAAAATTACTTTTTATATTTTAGAAGTTTATTAAAAATTGATGATAAGATTATTTTATTTGTGTCAGTAATTTTATTGTTATTTATTTGTGTCAAATCTTTCTACAGCTGTACCAGTATGAATGCCCCTGGCCTAGTGCACAGGCTGAAATAGTCTGCATCAATGCATATAAGACAGCTAGAGATAAATTGCAGTGTGTGGTTCGGGCATCGCAGACTATCATGAATTTACTACGTCTGGCACATGATCACTCAGTTCCAGCAGCAGATGACTTCATACCTGTGTTAGTGTATGTGCTTATTATGGTAAGTCAGCTTAACGTTTACTTGAAATTGTTAAATACAAATGTACACCTTTAGTTTGCATGAGAGTGCAGTATACCTTTTCTTTAAATTTTTCATTTTTATACTCTTGCTTACTTACAGAAATAATAATTTTGTTAAACACATCTCAGATAGCTGGTAGTTTATATATATATATATATATATATATATATATATATATATATATAGGGTATATATATATATATATATATATATATATATATATATATATATATAGATATATATATATATATATATATATATATATATAATATATATATATATATATATATATATATATATATAT
>NC_061110.1:77023632-77026132 GCF_015104395.2 Macrobrachium nipponense | reverse complement strand
TTTTGTCAAGTGCCAAAGGGAAATGATCTGAATAGGGGGATAATTTTTCCCTTAAAAACTGAAGAACGTCCTGTACTGGTACTTTTGTGATAGGGAGTCTACGTCAAGGCTTAAAAGTTTTATGTTGTGAAGTGGTATATGTGCTTCTCTGATTTGTGACAAAAGTCTTCCGAATGTTTGATGTGACTGGGAGAAAAAGTTGCCTAAAAAAGGAGGAAAAGGAGGCCAGCTAACAACAAGACAAAAGTTTTTAAACTTATCCAAACACCCCCTTACTGTAAATCAACATTTAGTTTTTAAATTTAGGCTTATCCTTTGCCCTTATTGCCAGATCGCAAAAACAACCTAGACTTCATAGTGGCTTTTGATAAATTTCATATCTGACAAAAACTACAGCCGTGAAGAGATATGTTTTAAAAGGATGTTACTAAATGCTTTAACTGACCTTCATAAGAAATATGCCTGTTTCCCCGCAGATTCATGATAGCCATCCACTCGCTAAAAAAGTTAGATGTTATAATAAGTAGATCCGACAAAGACGGCAAAATTGTAAATAATGGACAAAGACTTCTACCTTGACAAAATCAACCAGCTCCTTAGCGCACAAATACTTACGAAAACTGACGAAAATCCCCTCCGAACGTTCCCACAGAATTTTTTCGGAAAGTAAGAAATTAATTGGCCAAGACAAAAAAAGAGTATTGAACTATTAGAGAAATTTAAAGTAATTAATCCTAAATTACCCTACTTTTATGGTCTTTCCCAAAACTCACAAAGTACAATCTTCCATTCAGACCCATCGTTTCATGCGCCGGAGCTTTCAATTACAAAATTTCTAAATGGTTAGCTGCCTCCTTTCTCCTTTTTAGGCACTTTTTCTCCCAGTCACATCAAACATTCGGAAGACTTTTGTCACAAATTCAGAGAAGCACATATACCACTTCACAAACATAAACCTTTTAAAGCCTTGACGTAGACTCCCTATTCACAAAAAGTACCAGTACAGGACGTTCTTCAGTTTTTAAGGGAAAAATTATCCCCCTATTCAGATCATTTCCCTTTGGCACTTGACAAATAATAAAGTTAGTTGAATTATGTGCATCTAATAACGTATTTTCATTCGGGGAATCATTCTACAAGCAAAAATTCGGGTGTAGTATGGGTAGTCCTTTAAGTCCTATTTTAGCCAATCTGTACATGGAATACTTTGAAACTCCAGTAATAAATGCAATAAAACCCAAAAACATGCTGTGGATGAGATACGTGGATGACATACTAACATTTTGGGATAATAAGTGGGGTAATTTTAATGAAAATTCCTCTCAAAATTAAACGCATTAGTGCCCAGCATCAAATTTAAAGTTGAATGGGAAACAGACAACAAATTCCTTTTCTTGATGTTTTAATAATCAGACCACCCGACAGATACAAATTTACCATATACAGAAAACCAACGTTCTCACTTTCATATATTCACTACTTTAGCTATCATGACAATACTATCAAGATAGGTCTAGCTAGCAACCTATTCTTAAGAGCCTTACGAATTTGTTCCCCAGATTTCCTGGAAAAAGAATTTGAACTAATTCGCAAGCAACTTTCATCTTTAAAGTATCCTGACCATATAATTGAGAAAGCAATTCAAAAGCAAACGTAATTTTCTACCGACCCCCTAAAGACAAGACCAGAGACACTCCCAACAATAAATAACAAAAATTCCCCACCTGGAGACGATTAAGAGAGTAACTCACACCCTTGGGAAATCCAACCCTTTTGCATTTACCTACCCAAATACCTTAGCCAAATCCCTGATTAACGTCCAACAAAAGACATCGCCCAAAGACTCTGGGGTATATGAGATCCCATGCCAGGACTGTGACCAATCTTACATCGGATTTACAGGTAAATCACTTCCCCAGAGATTAATACAACACAAACGGTCAGTTAGATATGGACAACAGAACTCGGCTATTTTCAACCATATAAATGAACATAACCATAGAATAAACTGGAATATGTCACGTGTAATTTATAGCAGCAACTGCCGGTACAAGAGTCAAATGATGGAATCGGCCTTAATAAAAGAGAAGCAGGTAATGAACATCTCAAAAGGGAATTGGACATCGGACATCGTCACGCAGTGTTCATTCAACCAACGCTTAAGAAGATTAAAGGAAGATTATCAGCGGGGGTGACCTAAATTGGCTTACTTGTGGACGAATCTCTTGGTATAAATACCACCTTTTCTGTAAACTTTTCTCATTCATATACCTGAAGAGAGAGACAGCAGTCTCTGAAATATAGTACTTTTCTCTCTACATTTTGGTGTTTTTATGGGCTCCTTTTATTAGATATATATATATATAGTATATATATATATATATATATATATATATATATATATATATATATATATATTTATATTTATATATATATGTATATATGTGTATATATATATATATATATATATATATATATATATATATATATATATATATAT
>NC_061110.1:76993632-77018632 GCF_015104395.2 Macrobrachium nipponense | reverse complement strand
GAGTTGGATTCTCCCAGGTGAAATGGTCTGCTCCTTCACCTTGGGGTTCCTATAATAGATTCACATCAGCTGTGCATCTCATGCCCAGCACCATTCCTTATGACGCTCCTGATTGGCTGTTGATAAGCCAATCACAGGGCTGGAAACTCAGTATCGCTCGAGAGTTCACATAGGTAGGATGTATGTTCTGACTTCCCTTTAAAAAATTATAATTTTCATTACACCTCAGTTTACCTGCAGAAAAGGAGTGTTTCCAAATTTCATCATATAAATGCCTTCAAGCCAATGATTTAAGGATTATAATGATATAAGAATTATGAATAAAATCGTAATATATAATAAAAAGGAATAATGAGAGGGTTATAGGAGGACTGATTGTAGGAAAGAAAAATCAATGGGATAAAAGAATTTCCTTCATAAGGTATCAGTAATTAAGTAAAAAAAATTTTCATATAGCGATTTCCACTATAGGATATGAAAGGGCGATGGTGATAATGATAGTGACGATAATGAAGTCCTTTTTCCCCAATAAGACTTCTTCTATTGAGGGATCTGATCATGCTGATGACGTCATTGAGTGATCACGTGAGCAGCACCCGACTACACGAAGATAAGAGAGAAAGATTAATATTCTTCATCTTTTGCTTTTTATTTTCATATTAATAGCCCTACCTATAATTTTTTGTAGTGTTGTCTTCCATTACATTTAAGCTATGAAACTGTATGAAACACAAGATGATAAATGATGAATGCACTGGGATCTCATGTAAGGAATGAAGAATATATTTTATTTATATTAAGAATTTCATGTTTATTTCACTATTAATATTTTAGCATTAAGTTTAGCAAAGTACATAATTCTTATATCATTATAATCCTTAAATCATTGGCTTGATGATGTTTAGTGAAGAAGTGTGGAAACACTCCTTTTCTGCAGGTAAAACTGAAGTGTAAAGAAAGTTATAATTTTTGAAAGAGAAGTCAGGACATACATACTGCTTATGTAAACTCTAGAGCGAGACTGAGAGTTTCCAGCCCTGTGATTGACTTATCAACAGTCAATCAGGAGTGTCATAAGGGACAGGCCTAGACATCAGATGCAGGCCTGATGTGAATCTATTATAGCCAAGAACGAGGACCCTAGCAAGCCATGGCCTCATTCTTTTTGTATTAGGAACTTAACAGGTATCCTGGGCTCAGACGAGGAAGAAAGAGCTCCCTGCCAGGTCAGAACACTGATGTGTTACCTGGATAGAATGGAGAAGATCAGGGGATCCTCAAGGAACCTCTGGTGTTCTGTCAAGAATCCCTCCCATCCGCTTTCCAAGAACGGCCTTCCATTCTTTATTAGAGACCTAATATCCGAAGCTCATTCATGTATACAGGAGGAATCGCTTCCGCTGCTTAAAGTGAGAACGCATGAGGTCAGAGCTGTGGCCACCACTTCTCTATCCTTGAAGCATAACTTGTCTCTTTCTGTGATCCTTCAATCAACTTATTGGAGATGTAAGTCGATATTCTCGTCACATTATGTGAAAGAAGTAGAAACAGTGTTTGAAAATTGCAGTACCATTGTCCTGTTGGCAGTGGCTGGCATGGTATTGGATGAGGAAGCATAGGAGGGACATGGTCTCTCTCCTATCTCTTTTCCTTGTGTCAAGGATATCAAGTTGGGGAGCCTGGGGTTACCTGGTACCTGGAGGACCCACCAGTTTGTTGGTTGGTTATTGTCTTTTTATCATGAATTTCTGTAACGTTGTAATGGTTTACTCTCCGGTCTTGTTGTTGTGGTACTGTGCCCAGGGCAAGTGCATGAATATTTTACCTAAGTCTTGTCAGCAGTCAGGCATATACCCCATTGCAAGACTTCCACCAATGTAGAGGCAATTTCTGGCTCACTGACATGCCACTACAGGTTAAGATGAGCACCACCGGAGGCAGTATTTCTTGCTGTAGTTCTCTTACCAGCGACAAACACTGAGCCAGTGTTAGCCATTCCTCTAGATCAATAATAAATTCCTTTAATGCATCGAGTTAGTTTAGTCCATTCATCCCACCCCCTATGAAAATGATATTTTTATGATAAAATGAAGTTTTATAAATATACCTACCAAGTAATTACTAAATCAGAGCCTGCCCTCCTCCCCTCTGATTTTCATGGACTTAGTGGCAATAAATAAGAACGACACTGTTGGCTTCTGTTACTTGCGAGTTCTTGTTGCGGTAGATGGGACTTGTCACACCCACATTGCAATAGTCACTTTCAAGCGAATCTTTTTTAATTTAGAATGCCATGCGAGGTTAACTGTTTGCTAAGTAATTATTTGGTAAGCATATTTATAAAACTTTGTTTTATTATAAAAATATCATTTTTGTAAGAATAGGTTCAGGATGACACATATCAAGGGACATTCTCAGATGATTTCTTAGCTTCAAAAGCTTGATGAAGCAGTTCAATAATTTCCTAGGGGCTAGTAACCAATTTACCTCATCTGACCCAAAGATAGATGATGTTGATTTGGTCCACCACAGATTTAAAGAAGGCATTCAGATGATTACCAAGACAAGTAATCAAATTAGAATTAAGAATTCAAATGGTACTGAGAGACTCCTTAAGGAACTAATGGTACTGTATCATAAGATCTATAATAAAGTCTGTGGTATGCATATGTCAGAAAAATGTTAAATAATTGTTGGTGATCTTTATTGTTTATGATTGTAATGAAGAAGGTTATAAAGGATTGCAAAACGGGAGGCCCTCAAGAGTTGAAGTTTGCAGAATCAAAGGAATAGGCCTTAAAAATAAGTAAATGATAAAAAAATGTGCGATTGTTAAACTATGAGCAAGTACTCCATTATGTAATAATAAAAGAATATCAAATCCATGGATAAAAAGGAGAGAAATTACAAAACTACTGTAAGCTAGTACTCCTGATGAAATAGTAAAAATGTATGATAATAATGCATAAGTCCTGCACTTGTATGTGCAGTTAAGATACAGTAATACCCCAAACTTACACGATTCGAGTTGCGTGAATTCACAATAGCACGAACATTTCGTTGGAACCTAACTAGTAATTATCATACGCGAGTTCTTCACAATAGTGCGAACATTTGCGAATCCTCCAGAAACACTGCAAAACCCTGCAAAATTGTTTATGTTTAATTTATTATGTAAATTTTCAAGTTTTAAAGCTTTTCTGCATAAAATTTTTATTAAAAATGGATTAGTTTTATTTTTGTACATGCATAAATATGATGCAAAGGTAATTACAGCACCTACAGTTAGTGCATACTATAAGTACTTTTACAAGATGCAATACCCATTCACAAAGTTACTGGACTTTTCAAAGATGATGTCCCTTCAGAAACTTTTTTAATATCTGAAGTACTACTAGTATACATACTACAGTTAGTACTATTAAGTTTTCACGCTTATTGTAAAATCAGTAAGTATGGAGATTTTGTGTATGCTGTTTATATTTTTGAAAATATATACAAAGGCTGTACGTAATTCACAGTGTTTGTCACTGTATAAGACCATGATCAACTAGTAAAACATATCAAGAGACATAACCTTGGAGAAAAGTGCTAGTAGAATCTGTATGTATTATGTTACGTAATAGCAGTTAATGTAATTTCAGAAGATGTGATCCAATTTGCACTTTTTTAAAGATGATACCTGTCCAGAGTTTTATCTTGCATGACCTACGTATTTCTCTCTCTCTCTCTCTCTCTCTCTCTCTCTCTCTCTCTCTCTCTCTCTCTCTCTCTCTCTCTCTCTCTCTCATAGTTAGCCCTCGCACTAGTACATGATTTTAAATTGATTGACTTTTACCTTCACCCTCTGCAAACATTACGTTTGTACATACATGATTTTTTTATTTCATTGAATTTTGTACCTTTCTTATAACAGACTTATGAAGGTCACCCAGTGATGCAAAGAAAACTCTTTTTACTCTGAGGGAAAAAGAAAATGACTATATATGTATGTAGTAGTTACTGTAACTATTTTTATTCCAACCAGTGATTTCCTTTTTAGGGTAATGTAGTAAACTAACTTTTATATCAAATTACAGTAACTTTAATTTCATTTAAAAGTTAGCTTAATACTTAGGGAGCACAATTAGGGTCATATTTAGTGTTCAAACTCTAGAAGCAAGCATGTATTAGCATTTTTAGAGACCGTGCCAAACTTAAACGAAAATTTCCCTTACATGAGGGGGTCTGGAACCTAACCTCGCGTAAGTTTGGGGTATTACTGTTATTTACTTGCAAACAAACAAAGTGGAAGAAATGTTGGAGAGAAATTGGATGAAATTTTGATGCAGTTTAATACTAAATGCCTTGAATAAGGAAATAGCATTTCAAAGAAGGCAGTAACTGAGAGATGTGATATTGAGAGGCTGGAAATTAAAGATGCATCTCAAAATTTGAAATGTTTAGCTACTTGATAAGAGGAGAGGAGAGTTCCCCAGAAGTAGTTGTAGAAGTACTGTGCCAAGATGACCGTCGGTGGAAAGGGCTAGAGAGATGATAAGGCAATTGTCCTAGTTGAAGATCTGGATGAGATGGGATTTAAAATAGGAAATGGACAAGGTAGAAGAGAATTGAAAGAAATCGTTGTTCTTTCAACCCTGTAGAGGGACATCCAGTGAAAAAATTTAATGATGAAAATTATGTACTTTCGCTGGGTTTTTATGTTTACCATATGTATACCTATAATGTTTTCTTTCAAATATAGCAGCTTGGTATAGTTTATGTAAGTTGATAGTGGCCGTTAATATTGTTCCTCCATTACTTCAGGCTAACCCACCTGCTCTCCTGTCCACGGTACAGTATGTCAACCTCTTCTATGAGCAACGCCTTAAAGGAGAGGATCAGTATTGGTGGACGCAGTTTTGCTCAGCCATTGAGTTTATCAAGACTATGGATTACATGCCTTGATAAACAACATTTGCATAAAGGAAAAGAGAAGGGTCTTATTGTTGCGTAATAATGTGCCATTATGCGAACCTACAGGGCCTGCTTTAATCTGTGAAAAGCAGATTTCTAGAAAATTTTAATTTATTTAATTTTTCCTAACTGTATCTGAGTTGTGTTGAAGCTTTTCTTTGTAGAAGCTTTCTTTTATAAAAATTACCAAAGAAATGAAGCACAAAGTTCAATATTTTTTCTTTCTGTTTTACTTTTTGTTTCTTGTATTGCTTTTTATTTTGTCTTATTTTTGGAAGATTGTCTATGTCTTCCAGGTGTTACAAAAGTGATTAGCATAATCATAGTGTGAAGGGATATGTCCTTTGTTGCAAACTTATGAAGTGCATATATATTGTTATAAATTGTTAAGAAAAAATCCAGAATGTAAATTGTGTGTACTTTGACGCAGTATTTTTGCAGGTATTTTGAGACATTTGTAATTGCATTTACTATGTTAAGCACTGGATATTCTGATTACTACCTAGTTCATTAGCAACTCACATTTTGAGAAATTCAGTGAGCTTCATCATGGGAAGAGTTCTAATGTCCTAACTTTTTTTAAAATAAATTTATGCATACAAAGAACTAAATATTTCATAACAGTACATGGGAATTATTGGCATGAATGATGATTTGTTTTATCGTTAAGCTTTGATGAAACTGATGGAAAATATTTGATATGATATGCAATAAGGGATTAAGAATCCTGTTAACACATTTATATAGTGTAGTTTGTTGATATTATCCTAAGTGTCCGTTTAACCACAGTACGATAGTATTCATTATAATTTAAAATGGTCTTTGATATATATATATATAAAGCTGTATATGATATATTTACATTTATCTCCTAGCTGATGCATGGCTTTTATTTACTTGACATCTTAGGGATCTATTTGATAAGAAAGTGCATTATTTTCTATGGAATATTGATAGAAAATTCAATAAAGATCCTTTTTTCATATGCCCTTAGAGTTTTATATAATATAACAAAAATATGAATTGAAGTCTGTTTTAATTGCATTTCAGAGGCAGTTGGCCTTGTCTCAGATTATTGTATTGATGAACTTTTTGCCATTTATAACAAGGACAGTATATGGAATGAAACATAACGCTGGCAATTCTCTTACAAGAGTTGAAATAGTTTGAGATGGTTATAATGATGAAATTGCACTGGCACTATAGCTGCAAATGACTAATGCATGAAACAATGTCTTTCATGAAAATTTAATGCTCCCAAAGGTTTCATTCTGCATATCTATCCTTGAACAGAGGCAAATTTGCTGCATTAGCAAAGTTTCTTTCAGCTATTTCTAATGATCTTCCAAAGAAAATTTTCAGTCCCATCTTTTCTTCTTTATTTACTGTGAAATCATCCATATCAAACCAAAAACATTTACTTTTTTACACCTCAGTATAATAAAGTATATTTATATTATTATGTAGAGATTACTTTAGACATATAGATACTGGTAGTAAGGTAAGTGAGGTCTTACTTTCTGGAGTTAGGTATTTCATTTTCATTTTGGTGTTACAGTTTCACTGCATGCAATTGGCTGTGAATTGAGTTTATCTGTGATGTTGTGGAATTTTGTGTTTTATCAGGTAAAATTTACTTTGGATTCCCTAATTCATGCAACTTGTGATACAACATTTGATCACTTGGTATTGCACTCACTGTTTTACCTGAAGTATGCATGTTGTAAGACTACAATTTGTTAACGTGTTTCTTGCTATTTCAAAGTAACTGATCAGATATTCTGAAATATAACTTAAACAGCAATATATCTTTTTTTTCTGCTAAATTAGAAAACTGCTCAAATGCCAGGCTGTTTCTTTATTGAAAGTTGAATAATCATTACATGGTTCAATGCCTTCATTTTTCTATACTACTACAGTTAAAGGTACGTACAGTCTAAAGCAAGATACAGCATGTTCTGTGGCATGATGCCTGGTGCATTGTCTTTGAACTCAAGAGTGTGAAATTGCTCAAAAATTATATATAGACATTTTCACTCGCCAAATGTTGGTAGTCATTCCAAGATTCACATTGCTTCCTCACTGAAACCAGTAATTCATATGTGATAGATTTGAAAAAGAAATTATTTTGTTATTGGTATGTAATCTTTATGAAAAGATTAATAACAATTGATAACTGTAAATTACATAAGTAAAACAGTATATTTTTTACTCCTCAGAAAATATTTTTGTGATCTGATATGCCCTCCTGATAAGTAAGACCTCATTGCAATAAATAATTCAAAATGTAAAGCAAAAGAAAAAAAATTGTAAGATTACCAAATATTACTTTTTGAGATGGGGGATGGAATTGAAACTATAGATATATGCATTACAGCTGAATGTTGAATTTGCTCAGTTTCACGTCAAGAAAACCAAGATATACCTCTTAACATAGTTTTTTCCTTGTCATTTTCGTTACATAATCAAGGGTGAATTGACAGCGTATTGTCGTACATCATTCTTCATACTTTGTCTTAGCATTTCTTCTTCCTGTTGTGTACAGACAAGAATCTAGCTTGTGGTTCTTACTGGTATTTTTCAGCAGTTCATACCACTTAATTGGCTGTTTCTCAATAGAGTAAATTTTATCCAAAACAGCACATTGCTCATGTTGATATTGTATTTAATAGATTTGTAAGGAGAACGATGCATTGATGTTATGATATGCTAGATATGTGCATCACTTTATGCTGTAGTGCATGTTCATCATGACTTGAAACTGTTGAACAGTGTGATCAATATGTTTTCACTGTTGCCCTCCTTTTTTTATGATATGGCATTTGTGTCTCCTCTTACAAAAGCCATTCTGTGTTATTTGGCTTTAGGAAACTGTGAACCCTCTTTCATTATAAATATGTCAAGATATGATATTGGCTTTGGTTTCTTGGACTCATAATTACTTTGTGCAAATGGTGATACAAGTAAAAGGGAGCATAAGAATGAAAACTTGATTGATCTTTGAGCATTTTTTGTTCATTATAGATAACAGTTTTTGCTCAGTTTTTGTAAATATCACAGCAAATAACTGATACTCTACTTTTTATTCATTGTACTTTTATCCATTGTTTGCTTACATTCATTCGTTTAATTTTAGTCTATTTATTCTTCTACAGTTGGCAAATATGATGAACCCCTGCCCTTACAGATTGGTCATTCAAAAAATTCTCTGTCATTGAACTTTTCATTAATTTTTAAACTTAACGAAGGTGTTTTAAGAAGTATTGGCTCTTTTTATTTATCAGGTAAATGTCTACTGGAGTTTAAAATATAGTAGTTCTGTGTAGCATAAAAAGAGGTATGGAGAGAGAAGGGCTGTATGATCCGAGAGAATTTAGATCTGTCCACATAATGGCAGACCTCATATTTCACTTGTGCTATACTGCCTGGAGCAGTTCAATGTTAGCTGAGAATAGAGTCATCATCAGATGAAAGTCATAGTAAATATTTAATTTAGGTGAGTTTAACTAAAATGAACCCTTGCACTTATGGCTCGGTACATGGGCCATTTTGTAGCAAACATTGATTATTGCTCTGTTATTAGCAGTATATGCAGAGAATAGATATGACATTTGAATATTTTAATCGCATACACTAGCTTCTTGAAAACAGACCAAATTTTTTTGTTTGTTGGGCTAGTATGGTACCAGTTTTTTTAGTGCATTTTACTTTTTGTGAACCCTAGTTACTATTCGGGTAGATTTATTTTTCCTTATTTATTTTGACATGCAGCTTTTTTTCATTCAGGTTTTTGGCAATTACTGAAGCTGATTCTGAGGCTGTTGCAATAATTTCTTCCACCTTGTATGTAAAGATGTAAAGGCCATTATGGCAGAGTGATAAGCATTGCTGTTAGGGGCAAGTAAAGATGGTAAGAAACTCCCAAGGTGGCTGAGATGACCAAGTGTGACCTTGAGGAGACAACCTTCCGTGGTGGTGTTCAGTTTAGAGCAGTTTTCCATGGGATCACTAGGTCAGGAAAACAGTACACTGCCACAGAACCTGAGATATGGATGTTCAAGGCACAGTTGACAAGTACAAATGACCGACATTGTAGATGTCATAAGGACATTAAATACTTCACCCAGGTACAATCTTACAATTGGCTCAACAATGTAAATGGATTCAGTGACAGGGACATTGTAACCTGGGGGACAAAAAGAACACTGATGTAACAGTGTTGTTTGCGAACCTTACTTGTTTTATTACAAGCATCATTGACGTACCTTGCATAATCTCAGTGCACTGTTAGAAGAAGACTCAATATCCATGAAATAGCAGTTTTTCTTGTGGATATGAGTTGTAGTCACCATTATATATTATATCATATAGGATATATGTAATGGTGACTGCAATTCATATCCACAAGAAAAACTGCTATTTCATCTATATGTAACAGATTATTCACTACTAACAGGTACAACCAATTGCTGTTATAACATCACACAAAACTTACCTCACAGGAACCACATTGGATGAAAGAAGTAGTCATATACTCATCACTTCCTACAGTGACAGCTATAATTATCATTAACAGCCTGTAAGCAAGTTTGAGTTACGTACTTGACAGTGTTCTTCAGACAATGCAAAAAAGCTCATAGACCAAGCAGGGTGGGAATATATCTGGATGACATATGCCCACTGAGCCTTGATTATTTCTGTATTAAATACTCTGGGTTGCAGTGATTATTCAGTCTGAAATCCCCCTTTTTTTGGTTCACATAGAAAAGAAATTTTAATAAGATTGGAATACTTGTTGAACAAGAATTGTGTCAACCAGAACCATATACGTATTACCATTACTTTGTTCAGCAAGACAGAAACTAGTTCTTATATAATCATGAGTACCTAGTGTTGTTAGCCCTTAGGGATCTGCTTCCATGAACACACAGCAAAAGTCATACCAAGGCTATATATCCAGGTAAAGGTTTTCCTTGTAGAGAACACAAATGCTGAATTGCATTATGTGGAGAGTTGCAAGATGATTGTTCATGAATATGAAGCAGCTGTGTTTGCAGCTATTAATGTACATATCAGGAAGAAAGTATTGTAATTTGTATCTGAGTCATTGCTTCTGGAACAACTCCATTGGAAGAGGTTTAGCCTTTTGTATATCTCAGGAAGTTCACAGAAACATAGCATTTGTCTGATGTGAAGTCTTGGGAGTATATACCTAATTAACGTACAGGCTATTACAGCATGCTCATTGAAATGAAGCCAACATTGGAGACAAAACCAGATGAAGATGATTTGTCTACTGAATTCTCTAACATCCAAATGGAAATGTACACCACATCCAATATGAGTCTTAAAAATGATTAGTCCATATGATTCATTAGTATACTTGGTAAACAAGTCTTCATTCTTAATGCTATTTGGCATATAATCTTAAAAAGTGTTTTAAGATGATATGCCTGATTGATTCTTCAGAATCTTGTTATTAAAACTGACAGAAAGAGGAAGGGACACTTCTTTTAGCACATTTAGGAAATTTGATATTAGCAGAGGTTAGAGATCATATTTCAGCTTAATTTTGCCACCAAACAAATTCTGCTAGAGTTGCAGAAATAAGTTTCTTATTTTATGAAACCAAATGGTAGATCATGAGTATATTTATCCATTGGGTTTATGTAAGGTCAGCTTGCTTTTCAGAATATGGAATTTCTATTTTAACCATTCTGTATTAATTTTTGAACACTTAACCTGATGTTGGATCAGTTAATCTTTGATAAGGTGAGTTACCTTGGAAAACTATGCAAACCCTAGAAACCTAAAAGTGATGTAGGGCTAACAGCATGAAGAATTAATTCCTGTGAAAGAAGTGCTTCCTTACGGAACATATGAGACATGGTACATTAGGCATGAAGTGTCTCTTTGTAGATTCTTCACCATTAGGATCCATGTGGTGAACATTTATTGGAAACAACCAACACTGACCTGCATGAGTAACTGGTAAACAAACTCCATGTTGTGATCATTACCTTGCAATTCTCTCCTTAGCAAGATTTGGCTATCCAGGGTATTTTAAGGACTGTATACTGCTTCAGTATACTTGTGTTTTGTATTACCAAATGGTGAAGACATGGACTAATGTTTGTAGATTATCAGCATTCCAAATGAGTAACTGGAATTTTGGATTTACAACCTCTGTTATACCAATGTCTATTCAAGGTTGTTTTTTTACTTTTTCAGGGAATGCATGACAAATAGCTGTCTTAGTAACCATCATAAATATAATAATCAAACTATTAAACCACTTGTGATGTGGCAGTAATGTGTATAGGGTTAAAAGTATGTTTCACTTCATGATGCCCTTTATCTGTGTTGGAAAGTTGTTAAAAATACACCAAGAGAAGCAGTTGTAGAAATATTAATGTACCAACATGTCTATCATATTTTTCCCATTTTTACAATTGTCCTTTTATCTTAATGGGAAAGTTATTCAGCTTCATCCTTGTCAAACCATAAATTTAGCCTGTCAACATTCTAAGTACGGTATTTGTAAATAATTGTGTTCAATGTGTTTTTAGAACAGTTTATTGTAAGTGGTTATGATGAAGAAAAGGGCTCTGTAATTTAAGAGTAACTGAGAAATGGGAGTAACATCATCCAACCCCCTTTGCTTAGTCTAAGACTATCATGCAAAGGCAAAACCAACCGTGAATTTATCTTGGTAGATTAAACTACCAATACTTTGTATTGGTAATAATCTTGATAACTGTAATTTTGTTTTTGTACAAGTAACTTACCCAGCAGATATATACTTAGCTATAGACTCGGTCGTCCATAGCTAAGTATATATCTGCCAGGTAAGTATGTACAAAACTTTATTGTATCTTAACAATATCATTTTTGAATATTTATTTTGAATATTTGATTAATAATCCCAAACATTTTACTCATACAGTAAACTACTTTTTCACCATAATATTTTTTTATGTGAAAATATGTAAACTAGATATGAAACCATAAAAACCAGTGCATATGTAAACACAAAAATAGTTAGATTAAAAAATGGTGGGTTAACTTGGAAGGATATCATCATTCTTTAGTAATTTAATCAATTTCCTCTTGTTATTTGAGGTTTGGCAAATATACTACTGTTAACATAATTGAAATTTTAAGAATTGCAGCTTTTTTCCACTTCTTAGTAGATTTTGTTTCTTTCCTTAAGGAAAGTTTGTTTTTCACAAAATCTTTCCTCTTAAACCATGGTCATATTTCCTGTTTTCTTCTAATTGTTACATAAAAACAGGAAACTTTGGGTACAACAACAATTTTAATGTTACTTTGAAGTAGTACTATCCATATCTAAATATTTTTTCAAGAAGTATTTAGTGCCTTAGGCATTTTGATATAAAAAAAATTTCATTACTACAGTTTACCAGTACTGTACTATTCTTCAATATATTGGAGATAGTATTTATTGTATATTCTTGTAATGTTTCACAGTATTTTACTTTAAACTCTTATGTTTTTATGCTTCATTTGTTTCATTTTGCTATTCATTCATCAAGTTGATTGAATGCTACACAGTCTGCTTTGTCTCAGATTTCTGGGAGACAGTAGGTTATGTTTCTTCAAAGTATGACACTCCTCTAAAAAGTTAAGCATGCCGTAATTTATTAACTGATGGGCAGATAGCATGGGTCAGGACATAAGATAATTAGGATTTTGGGCGAGTGTCTGATGAATTTCATCAATCAGTGAGTTTCTACATAAACATCAGAGCTTTTTATATATAATTTGGAATATCTCACTTACTATACTCCAAATTAGTGTGGTTAGTAGCCATAGAGTAATCTAATGGAGACTTTTCCTTGAAAAGTTAGTTTGAATGTCATTATTACCATTGGTCTTTGGATTTTTTAGCGTTTTGAAGGACTAATCAAGACAAGTGATGCAGTAGTTAGAAGATAGATGAGACATCTTTTGTGGGAGCCTCTGTTCCATCTGTTCCTTCTGCTGAAAGCTTTGACATACTGACTTGTTTTGGATTGTAGCTGTTATGTATTTAGTGTTTTTCTCATAACCTTTTCTGTTTTCACTGTTTGTAACATTGATACAGCAGTGGTATACTTGAGTTTCTTGTTATGGCATGATCATGATTCCTTCAGGAAGGTTATGGGTAGCCATCATTTCTCAGTCAGGTAAAGCCAAGTGCCTTTTAAGATAGATGGATGAAGATGAAACCATTGATATAGTACTGTACTGGGATATTGAACAAGCTGAATGAATTTGACAGGTGAATCTAGAAGGCATTTTTTCATCAGCCACAGACTCATCATCAACAACTAGAATGAGCAAAAATAATCCACAGAAGAACCAGTTGATAATCAGTGGTTTCTGAAGAAACCTGCCAACTTTAGGTTAAAAGAGCTTAGGCACCTTTTAAGTACCATGCTGCTGTTACTGTATTTAGGCTTTTAGGGTAAAGCTTTTTTACAGATGATATCCATTAAGAATGGAGTATTGTGATCTCCATCAACAGGTTTTAAGAAGCATGTAGTAGTTCGTGGAATAGAAGCTACCCCTAAAAATCCATAAGAAGCATAATGCAAATAATGATACTAAGACTGTATAATAAAGTGGTGCAGTTCTATACAGTGACTGGCTCTAATTCCTCAGAAGATATAAGGAAGCTGAGACCAAGACTTACATGTCAACCCAAATAATCAGTTCATTGAATTGTTACCTCACTTTAAGGAGAGTAATAAATAACCACAGATGTTTGTAATATTCAGTAACTGTAAGTGTTATAGAATTCCTTGAAAACTTGTCCTCAGATTCAGTCAGCAAAGAAAGTCAAATTTTGAGAACAAATTGGTAAATATTTCACAATAGTAATCACGTGCAGTTTATGCTAGTGCAAATAAGGAAGGTATAAATGTTGAAACATGCTGGATCTTTGCTTATTGGGACATTAAATGAAAGATTCTAATAAGGTCTCCAAAGCTTCATCTGTTATGACCAGATCACCTATAGAAATTGTTTTTAGTGATAAACATATCTGAGACCCATCATTGTCATGTAAAAGACTTTGTGAAATAGATATGGTAATAAGACTATCAAATCCATTGTTGGATTGTGACATTTTTCTTACCCAGAAGTGTCTCATGGTAGCAATGTTATCTTGTCTTGGAATGGTCTCACTTGTTTGACCAACAGATATTTGGTGAAAAGCTCTTGTCATCCAACCCTGTATTCATAAATTACAGTTCAAGACTAACCATTAACTATAATATATGTGAATATATAGACTTCACCCAATACCCAGTCAAGTTTTACAAATAAATTAGGTAAATATTTTCAAAAACTTCAGCAATTGTTTCTCAGCAGAAAAATGTGCAGTAGATCAGCCATTTAAAATTGTTGAAGGTATATCTTTTTAGAAATTTGTGAATTTCAGCAACTCAGAAGCACTAAGGAAACTGTTCAGAATTATAAAAGGAAAAATATCCTTGCCCAGCAGATAAAATTTTTACTTCATAAATTATGCAAAGATGATAAAAATGTATAGAAATATGATGGATCCCTGGCCATGTTGATATTGAAGGAAATGAAAATTCAATAAAGCAGCTAGAACTACTATAATTTCACACACATATTTAAGTTAGTGATTATATGACATCTATAAAACCCATTTATAATCGGTAAATGGCAGGATATATGGAACAATTAACACAATAGTCACAATTTAAAACACATTGCACCTAGTGGTGGAATATGAATTCAATCATAGCAAAAGGACAGATACACACAAGTAACTTTGACACAGCTTTAGAATTGATCACTCATTTAACTCATGAATGTTTGATGAAGAGCCCAAATGATCCAGTCACTACATATATGTATACTTACAGAGTGTAGAAGAACAGTAACACTTAAATATTTTTTCTCCTTTTTTTCTTGAGGAAATTTTGTCAAAATATCCAACATTTTCAATTAGCCAAGTTATTAAGTTATTAAGGACCTGTAATTTAATAAATAAAAGACAAGTCCTTCAGGCCAACCCTGTGAAAGCTAACTAAATTAGGTCATTGGTCTGATTAAACTCCTCTATTATATCTATTTATTAGGTTTTGAAGAAGTGAAATCTATGAAATAGAATATATTTAATAGAATTTGTACAAGAGAAAAGTTTTTTTTATTCATTGATGTAATTAAACTACCTTATGATTATAACCCAAGGTTTGACAAGGATCATCCAGTACACCAAAAAGGATGAGGAGAAAGTGACTGTAGCATAGGACTTGTCATCTGCAGAATATACAGGTGTTTGGAGAAGCATTTTACTACCCTGTGGTAATATTTACTTTCTGAATTTGGTACACAATACCCTTTTTAGCAGATCTAACCCACTTTGTTATCAGTAAATGTTCTCCAGAGCTCTAATAATAGTTTTGGGTTGTCAACTTCCTTGATGATCTTCCTTGTTCGAGCTATCTGTATATCACATCTAATTAGAGTTGTAGGTGTTTCTGTTATTTTTAAATGTAATGTCTTTTGCTCAAATTGTTAAGACAAATTGAGTTATTAGCTATGTTTTGCTGTATTTTATCTGTGGAATATGACTGCAGTATCAAGAGGTTTGTTACTTCCCTTTGCCCGCTCATTCAGCTTATTCGGCCTTAGCACTGAATTTTGACACTAACACAATAATTGTGCAACCAGCTACTCTCATCACCTACTACTTTGATGAGTTTAGTTTATATATGACTCATTTATTGTCACTTTAAGTCAGGAGACCATAGTTCCAAAGTTTTAGAAAAAAATTGTCTCGCACGAAGATTTGAAAGGAATGAGCAAAGTCATGACCACAAGTGTAAAAGCATATCGCAGGAATCCAGCTCCAGCAGAGTAGTGATTTCAAAGTAAATTATAATTGTAGCTCAACAGATCAGAAGTAAATGTTTAAACTCCTAAATTTTTTCTTGGCTACTAAGTACGAGGTTTGTAACTTTTGTGAAAAAATGAATTTTTAAGAATTTTTTTTTTCATTCATACAAGTTATAATAAAGGCTAAGAAGCTTTCTTCATGTTTCTTGACAGTGAGTTATCACCAGTCTTTAGGTAGAGTCAAGAAGTAAAAACTTTCAGCTTTTAAGTTAGGGATGTCCTTAGCAGGCGAGGTCTCCCTCATCTTCCAACTATTACCACTCATTATGACCAGCACTAGTAGATTATTTGCACCCTCTTTGGTGGAAAGTCTATAGTGTAAGAGATTTTTATCAATGGAGCAAAAGCTGTTAATTATTTTCCCTTATAGAACTGTTGGAAGACTCGGGAAATTTGTGGTTCATATTTAAACGAAATGGAAAATGACAGGCTTGTGCAGTAATTTCTGTTCAGTGTACAGTCCTTTGTAGCTCCTCATTTTTTTTTTTTATACATTATATTTTTTTGGGGCGGGGAAGTTTTGGGCTAAGTACCTTTTCTGAATTAAGTTTTTGCACTGTATTACAAGGTCTTGTGCCCCATATAAGTTTTAGGACAAATCTTCATACTATTGTTTTTTTATATTTCCTAACTTTCTAAATGAATTTAACTGGTGAAAAATATTTGGGTTTGTGTTTACTACAAATTGAACAGGGATTAATGTTTCCTTGGGTTGTAGATTCTTCATTTAACTCTGTCTATATTGTGTCGTAAATTTTTGTTGTTGTTGTTGATTCTCCAGGAGCCACTTAAATAGTAAATTAGTCATAAGCAGAGATTGGAACTTGGCTGTATTTTTGCATAATAATTTATTGCTAAGAAGGATAAATTTTTTGGGCAAATTTTTATATTAGTGTGCCAGTCATAAAGGCTTCGTTTGGAAAGATTTGTACAGTACTATTAACAGAAAAACCAAATGGGATATTGATTAGTTGTAAGGCATTGATATTGCTCAAAAAATAATTTTTTTTGCTGTATAGGATTCCATCTACAGAGGGACCTCATGTTGCATGGTACTGCAGTTGAGTGCCAGTTCTTTGAATTTCAGGAATTGAGTCTCATAGTTTTTCTATTTGAAATTTCTGAATTAGCAAATTTCAGCTTTTGACATTTGCATATAGAATCAAGTTGTATTTTTCCTGGGTTAAGATAGTTCTGAGGGAGTGTTTAAAATAGTTTGGTGTAAGGCAGATTTCATTGAGTTGATCTTACTAGGCATTTTTATAAGTTTGATTTGATTAATAAGTGATTGATGCTATACATATTAGAATAGTATTTTGATGATATATTAGGATAGTATGTAGTTTTATGGTATTGTAAATCTGCATTGGCATCCACATGTTCCTTTGATTTTAGCTTTAATTTAGTTTGCTAGATTACACTATTGGATAGAAGTTAGATTGCACAGGGAACTGGATTTAGTGAATAACTTCTTGTTGGAGCTTTAAGTGCAAAATGCCTCTACTGTATTTTTTTATGATTTCAGTACACTTATGGTGATTATATTGAAATTGGTGAAAAGATTGGATTATGCATTAGAGTACATTTAACTATTTTTTTTTTCATTTTTTCTCTCTTAAAATAGTCAATTCATAAAAATGTATCAATAATATAATTAACTGTTTACACCAGAGATAGCATAGCTTGCAGGAGTGGGAGGAAAATAAATGTACTTATAAATTTATGACAGTATTTGTTGGTTACTAATAGAATGTGTTTGCTTGCATGTATGTTTTTTTAAATAATTACATATAAATCAATTCAAGGAAAAGGTTGCAGAGTACGGAAATGTCATCAATAACTCTTGCCAATAAGATAAAACTACATATTGCTTAGGGTTATTCATGTCAATTAGTCACTGGTTTTTACTGTTTCAGTTTTGTAGTAACTAGCTCCTGCTTCTAGAAATAGCTCTCATGGATAGATTTATGAGTTGTAGTTGAGATATGATATATATGATGGGTGTTTGTCTTAAAATTTGTTTAGATTTTGTCCTTTTTTTTCATACTAGCTAGTTATAAAAGATAGTTTAACTAGACCATTGAGTAACAATATTTTATAGGTTGCTTTGGCTTGATATGTGCAGTATGTATATGTGAAGGTGCTTTGTATGTGTATGCAAAAACTGAATAACATTCTTTGCATGCATTTGTGTCTTAGTCACTGTTCTTTCTGCACCACAGGGTATATATTGTCCATAAGTCTCTTCAGAATCGTGTACAAGTGCTGCCGTAAGTGCTATTCTTAGACTTTTCCATAATCCAACAGTATTAGAATCAGGAACAGCGTACAAACATTGTCCTTATTGCCCCCCTCCCTTCATTTTATCATGTGCAGGATTCTACAACCTCTGAAGTTGTATGAAATTTTTATAAAAGAAATGCAGTAAGTTATTGTTGAAACATTATTTTGCCATTTGATATAGAATATTTTTCTGTTGTAAACTACTCAGTTTTATTTTTCTGTCAAGAGATTTAAAGTAAACCATATTTTATGAATATATACGTAATTTTGTTTGAAATGAGCTGAATCATAAGCTCAGTGTTAAACCATATTTGTGTTAACTTTCTGAGAATTTTCCTTTTTTTTTATAAGAGAGAAGCACAACACCTTTCCTTTGTATCCCTCCGTCCATTTGTAATGTTTTGTTTTTTCCACTCCATTCAGAAACATAGTACTGCAGATATAATAATCTTTTTTTCATCATCAACAAAATTTAGAGCCTAAGATTCTAAGTGCATGCAGGCCTTTCATGTGTCCTTTGAAATGTACACGGTTGGCTAAAATAATGAAGAGGTGTTGATACGTATATAATACTTCCCCTTTAAATTTATGCACCTATTGCTTTGAATGCTATGTGTTTTGTGGAAGCATGTATGTAGTACCAGTATGGGCTACAGTATTTATTGGTAAAATTTTTGCATTCTTAAAGAATATTTTTGAGGTTCATGTCGTGCACCAAAACTAGATGTAACCTCAATAATCCATGTGGGAAATGCATTGAAAAACAAAATGAGCATCTGCCTTTAGTGTTATTGATAGCACACAATATAGATAACTTAGTTGATGATCTAATCCTTGTTATGTGTATATTACTGAAAGAAGAGTTTAAATCATTCAGGACAGCCCTCTGAGAAGTCCACTTATTGGCTAAGTAGTCAGGTTGAAATACATGATAATATGGCTTATGGAGATTGAAGATTGTATGAACATTATTCATCCGGAGATGTGCATTTGTAAGTTTAGTTGGAATTATCCCCCTCTACAAAAATTTTCCATAGTCATGTTACTAGAAGCGTCTGTATCGCCAAATAAACCTATATAGAAAGGTGATTGTTACATGAACTTGCCATGTTGTATGATGCATTATTATGCATCATACAGCATGGCAGAGTGGGATTTACGCAATTAGCCATACTTGTGATTTTAGCAACATGAGTTTTGAGAGTGTAGTAACAGGATAATAGATTTTTTATTAGAGCACTGTTCTTCTTGGAATGTTGATTAATTCAAATGGGTCTTTAAGGAGTTGTCAAGTAAGGTGTAAGCATTTCTTCCATATGGGTTAACTTGGAATCTGTATGCTAGTGATTTTTTTTCTAACTTTGAACTACACACCATATATTATTAAATTGGTACTTGGAGGAATGTCAAATTTGGTGTAGTTGTGCCTATAAGTAGAGTTGACTGAAATTTTCTTGTAAAATGTCAGTCATGATTAATAAGGTTAATCCTTTTGTTTGTTTCGTATATTTGGGAATTTTTATACAATGGCCACAATTGCAGTCTTGTAGTTGCTTGTACAGCATTTTAAATTAATTCTCTATATCCAGTCTTTTTCTTGAATTATGAGTGATTTATGAAGCTCTCCAGTTTTTTACTTGAAATCTGTAGACTCCTGTAAAATGTAGTTGTTTGTTTTCTGAGATGATGTTTTGTTTGTAATAGAATTTCACCTGCTTTTACTGAAAAAAATGAGCATATTCTATTGTGCAGGCATAGAGGAGTTACAGTTCTTCCTGGGAGTTGAATATTTAGCAGTCTTTGACTAAGTTATCGATAATTTGTAATTACAGTGTCTAACAAGCAGTATATTAAATAAGAAAATTTATCATTGCATGACAGTGGAAGAAAAGTCCTTTTCTTTGATTCAGCTTCATTAGCCTGGCAAATCAAAATTATAGCCTAAAATGGTACTTGAGCATAATTTTTTTTTTTTCATAGGCCTCTCCATAATATTTTTTCTGTAAGGGAACAGTTTCTTGCATCTTTTCCATTTGTTTTCTTAATGTATTTACAAAACTATTAACTGCAATGTGTTACACTTGAGCATAAATTGATATGAACTACTGAAAAGTTTGGTTTATCAGGCAGACTATCTGGTCTGTTCAAATATTTTGTTGCTGTATATAATAAATCAGTTGCTAAACAAGTTTTCATGAACTGCAGTAATATTTTCCATATTCAGAAATAAATTTTTGGGGGGGAGTTTTGTTTGGTTAAAATTAAGTATTAGTACATGAATGGTGTTGGGGTTTTATTTGTAATTGATGAAGTAAATGCCACTGTACATGCTACAGTTCCACATAGCATGTTTCATTGCAATAAAGATTGCCTGATTGGAAATATCATAAGTATCTTGAAGCATTGTTTGTCTGTCTTGTGAATTTAACAAAATTATGTATATTAGAAATTGAAAGATCTACTACTTTTCTCTTTTAATGTGAAATCAGAACCAAGTCATTTTTGTAGATACAGGAATTACAATGTAAAATATATTGCTGATTATGGAAAGTCTTGGTCAACAAAAATGCTGAGATTTATATTTTGGAGCATAGGTGATATCCATGAGTAAACTTGGATGTAAGCGGTAAAGCTGCAAGGTATGTTTATTTTAAGGTTATATTTATAGGGACTATTTAATGAAGTAGAACTTCTAGAAATGTCTAACATGGATCAGTTTTTCCTTTTGAATACCATTCGCATTAAATAAAGGGGAGCAATGTTGAGTATAATAAATGCAACATTTGTTAGTGAAGGTCTTTATGTAATATCTATTTTATTTTTTAAGGTTGTATAACTTAGCTAACTATAATACACTGTACTGTATATTATTCAGTAGTTTGTGAATATATGTTTGTTTCATAGCCAGAACTGGATTTGATTGCTTGCATGAATCTTTGAAGTTCTTGTAAAGATAATAATCGATAAGAGTTTTATTTAATGTATGTACAGTTCTTAAAATAATTTTCATATTTGAAGGCTATCATTGGACTCAGTAATTTTTACCCCCATAACATTTCCTCAGTATGTTGTAGCAAAATTAAAGGCACAATAAATATTGGTCCCAAAAACTACATGTTATCCATTATCGATATCTGATGTTTTTACCACTTTCACATAATTTTATTTGAGTTTTGCTATATTTTCCCCACTCTTTAGTAATGACAGTTAACATTTGGGTACTATAGATAAAATTATACTTTTATCTTTAAGTTACAATTAAATCTCCTTTCTTTATCCTTTCTGTGTAGACTATTAGTGATCTAAGTGTGCTGACCATTGGATTTTACAATTTTCACCCCTGCCATTTCTCCTTTTTAGTAAGTTTTAGACACCAGTGATTGGGTGCCATGTAAATAGTGTAGGTTTATTTTCAGAATAATGATCTGTGATTCAGAATACGGTTCCTCAAAATTGGAAGGTTGCATATTTAAAATATATCTTGAAGCTGTGTACTGATCTTTATATGCAGTGCAGTAGTTCCATTCTTTCATGCTACCTTCTTGTGATGTCATTTCTTTATTCTTTGAATTGCTGTGTAATAGTAGAGTAATCATAGATAACACTGACAAGTATTTTAGGTTACTTTAAAGGTGTACTTCAGATGATATACAATGTTTTTATTCTCTCTCTATTTTTGTGTATTTGTGTAATTTCTTTTGAGATCTGATTTAGCGAGATGTGGGTGGAGAGAATTAATCTCCCATTCATTTCTTCTCCCACATTCTTCACATGGCTGTGCTGAAAAGCAAAGAGGAAATTCAGGGATGCTAACATGAATTGCTGTTTGCTGAAAGATGTTTGTCAGGTATTTTTTTGTTATTTTTAAGAATATATATTTTTCTTAATTCAGAATTGGTGAAATTTGTTTATTTAATTTCATATATATTTTTTTTATGAGGCATAGGTTGAGGTTACATGGCAGATTTCTTAACCAAATTTTTGCTTGAAATCTTTTATTTGTCAACACAGGCAAGGTCTAGTGATAATTCCCCTGGTTGTATAACTTTTCAACATAGGTTGTGTTTAAGGGAAGGAAGGGTGTAGAATGCCTGCCTGACATTGGAAGTGTCCTTCAGCAGGAGATCTTTCTTGTGTAACCTGATCCTCATTTGTTTTTTTAATGAACTAAAATTTCACAAAGTGGTTTGGGGTCAGTTTGTGACTTACAACTGAACATTTGATGAGGTAAGATGTTTTGTAGTTATGGTCTTTAGTAATGTGTAATTTTCTCTTTGAGAGACTTAAGGGATTTAGATTCTATGAATATCTCTTTGCAGGTCAATTGAAGAGAATGCCTTGTAACATAGACCTGATTGATTCTAATGGGCATAGGTATTTAAGGTAAAAGTTTAATTTAATCTCAAAAGTTTGAGTCATATGCAACTAACTACACACTTGATATGAATTTTAAGATGAGTACCAAATAGTAATATCTTGTGCTTTGCATTGTATATTGGATCCCCACAATATGTTTGTTTTTGATTAAAAGTTTATTTGACAATATATTTAAAATCAATTCTGTATTTTTATGTCCCTGACTATTAATTCTAGATAAAGTAATGAATGAATTAAGAGACTGGAACTGTGTTATCAGTAAAAAGAGAAAATTGAAACTAAGCTTAAAGAATGTCTGAAGAACTAACTGCCTGTCTTCCCACCCTCCCCCACTCCTCACTTCCCAATCTTTGACCTTTTGCCATCTTTTGGGGGCTAAGAGGACTGAAGCTAAAGAGCTCTGCCCCATTTTTTTTATTATATTAAGATATCAGAGGCCTAGAAGCTTTGCATCTCAACTGCTGACCCAGCAAATTGTAGTCAGGCCTTTTTTCTCTTGTAAGTAAAAATTTTATTTTTCTTTTCTTTATCAAAGCAAACTTTACTATGAAGACTAGGCAATTATGGAAAATTGTGCTCTTGAAACTTTGAAGGAAGGTGGAGTTGGATGGTATGCTGCTTCACCCATAAAGTTGTAGTATTAATTGTGGCCAAGCAAGGGGAAGTAATTATTTCAAACCTCGCCAAGTTCTGGGCCTGATCTTGATCAACTGATGATCCTTAAAGCACTGAAGGTAACGTGTATATTCAGGTGGATCTCCCTTGGAAGCTGATGTTTTCTAGGTAGTGATATTGAATTTTTGGTTTTATGAATATGGATTCTCAACCTTTAAGCTCTTGCATGCCCTTGATTCTCCCTTTGGGATTCTTCCAGTTGGGTAAAAAGTAATAAAAATAGAAATAACAATACAGTACCTTTTGAAGTAACAAAAGCAAAAAAAAAAAAAAAAATCTGAATTCAACAAGATCCAGTCATGACCATATTGAAGCAAGAATTGTTCAAGGTTCTTCGTACAAGAAAGTGAAAATCAAATTGAATTACTTTGAAAAATAACTGTTACATAGACACTCAACAACTGAAATGACTTCTAGACAAATATGAAATAAACCATGGTAGGTTGAAGCAACTCCCAGAAATTTCTCGGAATTATCTTGCAATACAAAACTGTTGAAATTTAAAATGAATGATGACACTACGAATAATGTGCAGTGAACAATCATATTACCCTGTAATAAAGATGAGCTTTTGAAAAAAATATTTTTTCTTAAAAGTAGAAACAGTAATGTGCAAGATTGTGAAATCTAATATTTCAAGCAGGGAAAATTAAGAAACCTCCTTAAAGAGAGCACAAATAAAATTTCAAGGCCGAGATCTAACTTAAAAATGTTGGGTTATGATAGAGAGAACCGTAAGTATATGAATCCTCATTTCCAAGAGACTGCAGTAAAATATTCTGTAACAGCTAAAAAGGTGCAACTGTGGATCAGATAATAATTCATGAAAGTGCGTTTGTGGTGAACCAACTTGCTGAAACTGTAGCAAGAATCACCAAAGAGAACTAAAATGTGTGGCCTGTAGAGGGTTAGTGCTGTCAGTGCACCTCACTGGGTACACTGTAGGCATTACTAAAGGCTTTTTACAGCGTCTCTTCGGCCCCTAGCTGCAATGCCTTTCATTCTTTTTACTGTACCTCCATTCATATCTTTCTTACATATTGCTATCATCTCTCTCCTAACAATTATTTCGTAGTGCAGCTGAGAGGTTTTCCTCGTGTTACACCTTTCAAACCTACCTACTCTTAATTTACTTTCCAGTGCTGAATAACCTTATAAGGTGAAAATAGTGAAAGACTAATTGAACATACAAAACAAAAAGAATCTGGCATTAACCAAAATATTATGGGAACATTTTAAGAAAACCACCAAAATGATATTTCTTAACTTCGAGATATTACCTGTAGCTGGGTAGTGCCATCAGTGCACCTTATTGGTGTACTGTCGGCATTACTTAGGTTATTTGCAGCATCCCTTCAGTCCCTAGCTGCAACCCCTTTCATTCCTTTTACTGTACCTCCATCCATATTCTCTCCTCCATCTTTCTATCCACCCTCTCTCTCCTAACACTTGTCTCATAGTGCAACTGTGAGGTTTTTCCTCCAGTTATACCTTTCAAGCCTTTCTACTCCCAATTTTCCTTTCAATGCCGAATGATTTTGTAGGTCCCAGTGCTTGGCCTAGGCCTAAATTATTCCGTTCCAACTTCGGGATATTAGACAAGACCATTAGAAAGAATTCCCCTTTAAAAGAAGGAACAAAACCACAATGACTATAACAAAACTAATCCAGTTAACAGACCAAAATAAAAATAAAAACCAATGTCAATAAGTAAAAAAAGAAAAAAGACCATTATCACAAATAACAAAATGGTCATTAAAGACCCCAGTGC
>NC_061110.1:76988632-76991132 GCF_015104395.2 Macrobrachium nipponense | reverse complement strand
AAACTTATTTTTAATAGTTGATGGGTAAAAAAATCAATATGTAGCTCCTCAAGCCGGGTAAACTTTGAGGTCAGCCTCAGTTTTTATTATTATTATTATTATTATTATTATTATTATTATTATTATTATTATTATTATTATTATTATTATTTAATGTTAAAGTTAGCCACGATTGTGCATCTGGCAATGATATAGGGGAGGCCACCTCCGGGCTGTGGCTGAAAGTTTCATGGGCCACGGCTCATACTGCATTATATAGTATATGTACTACTGTACAGAAAATTAGATTGTGCCGAAGAAACTTCGGCGCATTTTGTACCTGTTTATTGATCAATCTACTTTTGTAAGATGATGGAAAAATAGTAAATGACATTGTGTGGCCGGCGGTTATCTTGAAAGTTAACTAGCAACTCTTTCTATTTGCATTAACCTATAAATCTGTAATACCATAAGGAAATTCGTTCATTAAACTTTTTAAATGATGTCCCGGTAGGGTGTTGCGCCGTCACTGCACCTCATGCTTTGCGCTGTAGGCATTACTTTAAGATCTTTTGCAGTGTCTCTTCGGACCCCAGCTGCAACCCCCTTCACTAATTTCACTGTAACTCCGTTCATGTTCTCTTTCTTCCATCTTACTTTCCACTCTCTCTTAACAAATGACTATGAGTGCAACAGGGAAGTTTTCCACTTGTCACACCTTCCAAACCTTTTCACTGTCAATTTCCGTTTCAGTGCTGAATGACCTCACAGGTCCCAGCGCTTGGCATTTGGCCTAAATTCTATAGTCTATGTTATTCTATTCAAATAATGCAGGAGACTTTCTTAACACGAGGTGCGGCCCCCTTTATTGACTTCCTCACTTTTATCTTGGGTATATATTATAATAAATGGTTGAAATCGAGTGAAATATTTCAACTTTATTAATAGTTCACTCTATTAATGACGCAATTGATCACTCGTTTTTGTAAATAGAACACTCATCTTGTTTTATTTTTTTTCGAACAGTCAGTATTTCCAAGATTAAGTCCGGTAGCACTTACAAAGTTATCGATTTTAGCACTGAAACAAATAATAAGTCCAGCTGCACACTCAAGTCAGTGTGATTAAAGGCATTTTTCTTCCCCGCCCACGTAAATTCAGGACCCATCTTACAAACACAATAGGTTGTTTATATATTAATTTATAAAACATTTTGGACTATAGAGTTATAAGATATTTCCGCAAGAAAATTAGTGCTATGTATTTGTGACATAATGACAGTAGAGTATTTATGTAAACCGTTTACCGTTGGAAGTAACTTTTTAATTAGAATTCCTCACTTTGCCTGTTACAAAGGCATTTACACAGCCAGTCATTGGCAATACTCGTATTCTTTTAATGATTACTGATAAGCTAAAGCCAGTTGATAATAAAGCATGTCGTTTACTAACAATGAAAATCATATTCTATTCCAATCCATTCAAAGTCCTATTCGAGGCTCGAAGTCGGTGGTTTATTGTAACAGAGGACAACATACTGCAACAGTATGATGGTATGAGAAATTAGCTCCTCAGTTAAGTTTTTTCTATTTATAGAGCTAATAAACCTCTTTACCCAAGAACCAATTTCACAGGTCAGTCCGGTCCGTTGCACACAGAAGCGATTTCGCGGTCGTCTGGTGTCAGTCCGTTGCTTACAGCGTAACACAGCGGACTTCATTCTGATCAAGAGCCAAGACTCTTTAAAGCATCGCGTAATCCTTATTTATATTTCGTGGTGAGCATTTACTTGTCAGTTAATTATGACAGACAACTGACAGTGCTCTTATTTCCATTTTCCCATTATCATCAGCGAGTATCTAAAAGGGTAACAATCAAGTTAATGGTTAATTTCTCATACTATACTAGGCTGAATTGAACGATGTGTTGTCCTAATTATATTAAACCCATCCAGGCCCGTACCCAGTTTTTTTTTTTTTTTTTTTTTTTTTTTTTTTTTTTTTTTTTTTGGGGGGGGGTTCGTTTTTTCCAATATTGGACATTTTCCTCTATAAATGTCATTGCATATATATGTTATACAAGATAAAATACTTGAAAATATGGACTTCCAGAATTTTTTTATTTGTGTGGAGTGGGGGGCGGTGTTGTTCAACAACCCCCCTCAGTATAGGCCTGCCATCAAAGCTCAGTACGTACACATATCATTTATATGTGATTGTTGCTAATCTCATTTTTTCTCAAGGTAAATGATAACGTACTAAAAGAAAAAAAAAGAAAAAAAGTCAAGAAGTCACGTCTTCTGATCGGCCTTTTGAAGGTGCGAGTTTCATTATTAAGGAGTAAATATTTTTCTCATTATTGGTCAAAGTTGCACTGCAGATAAAATGTTTATACTTAACTCTTATTCTGCTGCTATATAAAAATAACGCCATTCAAAACTTAGTTTGAATGCAGAAGTCTAAACCAGTGTACGGAAAGGAAGAGAAATTGGTTCATGGCAACTCACGTACCTGGAGCTACCT
>NC_061110.1:76978632-76983632 GCF_015104395.2 Macrobrachium nipponense | reverse complement strand
ACACTGAGGTTTAAAGTCGTGTCGTGTCGTTGACCTTTGATGATGTGACGCCAATCCAGGTTTGAACACAATTTCCTTCTGCATCATTGTGTAACTGTTTATGTGGAATTTCCCATAACATCATCAAAGCACGTAAATTACTATACGATTTAATGAAAAAAAGCAGCCTCAAGTCTAAAAGCAGTGTCTATTGTGAAATACGGCTGACAGCTAACATAGGTAGTTGTGCTTTTTGATGGAAAAAAGTTCTTTTTAGATATAAGAAAAAAAAAGAACTCGTGCCTTTTGAAACAGCTTTCCAGGATCTATCGATGGAAGATCCGTTTTGTTTTTCAAGTCAAACTTTGATTTTCTGCCACGTTGAGTGCAATTTAACAGCATTAAATGTAATATATGACTGAACATTAATGCCTAGTTCATTTCATGTAGCATGTATATATATATTATATTATATATATATATATATATATATATATATATAGACATATAGAGGCACTGAATAATACGTTCATATACATCTTGGAGGAATAATAGTTACATACAAGAGATTACAATAAAATGTAAAAATAACCTAGAGCCATCTTATATATATATATATATATATATATATATTATATATATATATACATACATACATACATACATACAACATACATACATACATACATAATACATAAATACTACATACATACATACATACATACATACCTGTAAATATATAGTTCGCAGAGTAAGTAATGGATACGAATATAAACGCGGTCTAGAATTCTCAGGTGAGAGAGTGACTGGTTTGGTGTAAAATCACTCGCAGATTCTGTACGAAGTAGCCTCACCGTTAGATGACGACGTGTTGGTGCTACCAAGGTATATAGAATGGATGCTACAGATCTTTGATCGCGTCCGTTTTCCCAAGTCTCCTTTGAAGTGTGGGCGCTTTCCGCCCATTGGCTGCTGACGAGGTTATCTCTCACGGCTGTTCTCAAAGGACGTCCGTTAGAAAGATTCTGCTTCATATAGATCGAGGTTTTAAGTCACGGCCGAAAAATGCTGAATGGAGGAACATTATCGTCTGACTGTAGATACAATATGAAGTGTTTAATGGGGCTTTAAGAACTGTAACGGTGATTTTTTGTTGAACTATAGATTGACGGCTTCTTCCCTGGAAATCAGAGGTCGGCAAAAATTAGTCTGATTAGAGAATTATGACGTGGTCCATGGTGATAAAAGCTAACATGCAGTTTAATTATGTATGTTTTCAGTCTAACGTGTTTGTTTTTCTTGGAGGGTTAATGCGAATCAACTTTCGATCCAACTGGAGAATTCCAGAATGGCGTTTGGGAGACTTGACACTAGTAATAATGACGTTCCGAGTTAGAAATAAGGTTATATGAGATGGCTCTAGGTTATTTTTAAATTTTATTGTAATCTCTTGTATGTAACTATTATTCCTCCAAGATGTATATGAACGTATTATTCAGTGCCTATGTCCCATCAAGATTGATATTTTCTTCGCAGTTGCATCCAGCTAGGGCCTCCAATTTGGCAAATGATGGTTAATAGTTTTTCATATTTATTTGCAATTTTGTTAATGCACAAGCACGTGCCACACACACAGACAGAGACACACACACATTGAGCAGAGCCAGGTTGTCTCCGACCGAGGAGGGCTAGGTTGGGCGTAATAATCAGGGAATTAAGTAGTACCTACAATTTAGACGACTGGTTGCAACGAGGGCGCAGAAGGACATGGGCTAGCATTCTCAACCTAACACAGGCTTGCAGAAAAAAAACCCTAATACTACTTCTTTTCGAACAACCCTCCGCCACGAGAAAAAGTTGTAGGGTAAAATATGTCATTATGTAGTATATATAATAGCTTTTCGGTGCTACGGTTGCATATATCTTCACATCCAGAGCATTTCAATCCCGATCTCTGTATAATCTTGAACCATTTACCCACTGCTTGAAAAGTCTTGCTTGTTGCCAACTAAGGACTTCTACAAGCGTTACTTTATTTAATTTATTCAGTTTTATTTGCAGTGGCTGACCTCGATGTCAGCAACTATACCCGCCTTTTTTATATATAGAATAAACACAATATTTACAGTTCTACCCTATAGTTCCCTAATCCGTAGTTTAGCAATGGTTATTAGGAAGGTGGGAGGCATTGTCACGGACACGAACTGAGAGAAAAGAGCGGCCATTCGACTCTCTGTAGGCTCTGAAAACACGATTTTTTGTTTTATGTGTTGTCTTTGTTATTGAGATTTCTCGGCTCCTTTGTTTTTTCTTATTTTTTTGTAATTATGTAAAAAGCTTTCTTTTCTCCCTAAGAAGACATCTTGATGGATGGCCAGCCGTAGCCATGTTAACTGTTTCGAGACAGATGGCTTCGTCCTTCTTGATCCTTTCTTTTGTCTTCTCTTTCTTTTCTTTTTATTCTGTGTTTTTTGTTTGTTAGTTTGTAGATTTAATGTTTTCTGGTATTTCTGTTTTATCGTTTGTATGATTTACCTACTGGATTTCTTGTTGCCTGTATTATTCACTTGTCGTGTGTGTCGATGTTACATCATGTTTTTTATTATCATTATCTTTTACTACTAGCACCACTCGCTTTCTAATTATGTATTACAGTTACGTACTTTTGACTGTCAGAGTTTATGATGCTTGGAATGAAAAGGGTATGAAAAGTCTGCTGTCATTTTAGGCCGTCAGTTCAATTCATGACGGAAATAATGTTCAACTTAACTTCGGTAGACGATATTTCTTCTGCTTGTCAAAAATTGTGTAGAATAATGACTTTAGTTGATAACTATTGTCTGGAAACGCGAATTTTGACTGTAGCTCGAGCAAGGCCCTCGTTATCATTTATGTAGAGTAATTGCTTTATCTACTGGCTCCCAGGGTTAATGGTGGTACTACAACATGTTTGTTTTTCTCCTGGTAGAATTTTCCGTGGTCATTTCACTTTGACGACTCTGTTAAACCAATGAATCGGGAGTATTTTCAGTAGATAAAAATACGACAGGCATGCCACGTTTTTATTCTGATCAGACCTGCAGTGCAGTGCAAGGTCACCCAGATCCTATAGACGTGTTTTGGCATTCTCTTGGCTGATGAGCCGGGTAGGTATAGTCCACGTTATATTATTGATACCTGAGCTGCTCCACAAAGAACGAAGCATAGTCCAGTCAGTACTTGGCTTGGCTATCAGTATGATCGAACAGTCTTGAGGTGTATTGTTCAGAAACAAGACATTTGTATTAGCTATACTAATATTACGGATATCAGAAACATCAGTGTTAAGCTCCCTGACGTGTATTCCGAGTATAGTTGAATTTGTAAAAGGCGGTTTCTAGAATGTGTATTTAAGCCTAAATGTGAACATGGCATGTTCTATTGTTCGTTCCCCATCCAAAACCTTTTAAAACGAAGTACTTCGACATGTAACGACCCAACTTGTTTTCTCGTAGAATGCCCACTTGTTGTCAACCTATTTACGTGTCACAACATGGGAGTAGAAATCTCTTCCATTGTTTCTAGTTTTCCCTTTGGTGCTGAAATGACGACGCTTGTTTGTGCTATTTCGGCACAGTTTACTCTAGCTGAGGACGTTGTAATATTGGTCATATCTTGACAAGCAGTAGAAAATTAGTTTATGCATTCTGGAAAAAGATTAACATCTCTCAGTTACGTGAGCAACGAAAGTATTAATGTAATTTCTTCTCGTAAATTCCGGGAATCACGTATGAATTTCGTTCCTGAATATTTTCCAGTGTAGGACGTGCACATCGACTGTGTTATCGGGATGGAGTCTTATTACTCAGATGAAGTCTCCTCGTACAAACCTTGAAAGTTTCTTCATGTTATTTCCCACATTCATTGCTTGTTTCTCGGCGTCTCTCTTCATCTCTCTTGTCTCTCTCTCTCTCTCTCTCTCTCTCTCTCTCTCTCTCTCTCTCTCTCTCTCTATCCGGTGCGTGAGCAATCGCGAGAGATAGGGTCATACTGTAAACAGATCATGGAGATAAACCCATGTTCCTTTGCTGAGTATACTGCAGTATGGCTTCTCTTATGTCAGTGTAAGCCAGAGAGTGATGTTTCTCTTTAAACTCACTTTTGCCCTGTTAGTTGAATAGTCTGACTAGTATTTTCATGTTATATTATCTCTTGTATATATATATATATATATATATATATATATATATATATATATATCTTTATATTAAATAAACAAGTCAACTGAAAGTTTCACCCATTTCAGGGTAGCCAAATAGCATCTAGGGTAACCTCATAACATGAACGTTCACTTTTGGGGAGATATGTAGTATAGGAATTGCATTCATCAGTTGCACGTATCCTCACACTCCGGTATATCGTTAATCTCGTTGTAGAGAGAGAGAGAGAGAGAGGTAATAATTGTTTACATTAAGAACAGGTAGCTTGTTTAATTGTGTTTGGCTGTTTACAAGGAAGTTTATGGGACCTTGGAGGTTGCCAGAGTCTTATTTTCATTAATTTTGGCAGTGAAGCGAAACAATCTTCATCAAAAATCCCTCTACACTAAAAGAACCTAGGAATTTTTTTTCTTGTTTTCTTTCATTCTCCTGTGGAACACGAGAAGACATTGAAATAACTATGGATGAGGATATGCTTATCTTAGACCTATCTAACCTCTTGATGGTAACCTTACTGTGGTTCACGTCTAACAGAGTAAATCCGTAAAAGAAGCTGGATTTCTGAAAAGCCAGTTATTTATTTTACATCTTGAATAGACAATATATTAGGCGCAGGTGCTTCACGTGGAAGTGAATTTTAAGATTCCTTAACTCTGATATGAGAACGGTCAAGAATGGCCAAGTTTTAACTCTCTCTCTCTCTCTCTCTCTCTCTCTCTCTCTCTCTCTCTCTCTCTCTCTCTCTCTCTCTCTCTCTCTCTCTCTCTCCTGAATTTTTTCGGACCTCCTTTTGCGAAAGGGAGGAAGATTATTATTGTTATT
>NC_061110.1:76946132-76973632 GCF_015104395.2 Macrobrachium nipponense | reverse complement strand
CCATATTTATGGGTGGATGGTCACATTCAAAAGCCATGCCTCGGACTGAGACTAGCCGCTGTTCTTCTTTCTGACGGACCGCTAGCGTTTGTTGTAAGACCGCCAGGAGGACTGGAGCGTGGCTGAGTGCCGTTTTCTTCATTTGAAAGGCCTGCTGCTCTGCTTGGGTGTTCAGTTCACAGGCGCTCAAGAGCTAGAAGTGACAGTAGCCTCTGAGGACTGGAGAACAAATCCCCAGTTATGTAGGGGTACATATATTTAGAAATACATTTCAAGACTCATATGGTACTATGAACATTTTTTACTACTCTAAAAACTGCTAGATATTACTCATACGTGTTTCAAAGGTGGAAATACGGCATTATAGTTAGTTCTATGATAGAAGCTAGTAGTTTACATCTTTCCATAGCCTTGTTCATACCACAAAATAGATCGGTAGTTATAATTAAAATGATTTCGGCATCAGTGTCTGTCTCTATCTTATGCTGTGTCTAACCTGGCTATCTGATGAAGATTCGTACTGTATATGTTTTCACCTATAACCACCCCACCCCCCCAAAAGAAAAAAAACGGGGTGGATCCAGAGAGGGGTAGAACAAAAAGATGATTAAGTGCTTCATTTTGCTCTTCATTGCTAATTAATGTAGATCATCTTGTGCAGAAAAACTTCCACTCCATTAACTGATTCATATGCCTATACAGAAGGTTCGACCCACACACATTTATATGTGTATCTATATATATATATTATAGATATATATATACATATATTATATATATATATATATTATATAGATTATTATTAAAAAGGAGCCCCTAAAAACGCCAAAATATAGAGAGAAAATACTATATTTCAGAGACAGCAGTGTCTGAAATATAGTATTTTCTCTCTATATTTTGGCGTTTTTATGGGTTCATTTTATTAGATGGAATTCTGTTGTAACAGAACATTTTTTATCAGTCATATATATATATATATATATATATATATATATATATATATATATATATATATTATAACATTTGCACACCGTAAGTCGTTCGGTTGGGTTTTTGGTGAAAACTCCATATGGTCATGCCTACTATCACTCATTCTCTTGAACATACACACACACTATATATATATATAATATATATATATATATATATATATATATATATATATATATATATATATATATATATATATATTATAATTATGAACAGGTCAAATAGCTGTAAGGGGGCTTCCAGGAAAAGGCCCACTTGTATCAAAACAACAGTTTATTTATTTTGCCGACGGCGTTCCGCTATATCTAGTAGCATCTTCAAGGCTAATGTTTACAATATCACAGAAATTCTTATAAAAAAGTGTAAAAAAAAACATTATGAAATATTAAAAATCACTACAAAGACGGAGACATTACTACTTAAACTAAGCAATAAAAGAAACTAAAACATCGAAAAAAAGAAAGAGGGTACGTCAAAGTTGAAGTGCAGACTAAAATATTAACAAACAACCAGTTATGCTGTGGGGAGGCTGTCTGGGTGTTTAACGAGGGGATGGTAGTTTTTTCACATGATCGACTCTAAAGTTAGTTCACCCTCTTCTGGCATGTTTGATATGATTTTGAAATCTGCATAACACACACACACATACACACCTATATATATATATACCTATATAGTATGAAAGAGACAGGTAGGGGTTGTGTTGTGAGTAGATTTCAGCATTTTTTAGATGGGGTTCGTCACCTCTTTGTATCCGTCAGCATTTCAACCCTTGCTATTCCATTCGAAATCAACATCCACACAATGCTTTTGGGTAACGAATACAACCACAGGTCAAAGGATTTTCTGTACGTTCAAACTTTTTTTTTTTTCAAGACATTTTTATTAAATCCTTTTGAAGAATTCTACTACAGTTGTTGCTTCATCTCTTCTGTACTTCACCTCCGCACTTATCCTAATTTCATCTTATAACTCCCAAATATCCATACGAATAAATTAATTCCATTCGCCCATTATACATACTCTCAAATAGATTTTAAGGTAATATAGTTCATATACTGCCTCAATCCAATTTTAACTAAAATTCGTAGAAAATTAGTAGAAACAAACGAGTGTATGGCAAAAATACAAACAATCTAAAATCATTTTGGAAGAGAATTACTTCCAGGCTATCTTTCACTTGCAGAAATCTTTTGTTGTTATCCAACAGGAAGAGGAGGAGGATACGGAAATGGGAAAAAAAGAAGATATAAGGGGATTTAAATGAAGAGGAAAGTTTCAGACTGTGAATGTTTAGTGCGTGTATTTGTGTGCTGCACACCCTACGTATATACACGAGAGAGAGAGAGAGAGCGTGCGTTACTTGTACGTCAGCAGTTGACAAGAACTAGACGACTCATGGACGTCGTTCATTCTTCAAGTTTCCCAAAGTCCATTCTTACATCACCCGTCATATATCTTTTTGTAATAAGCGAGCAAAGCATCATCTGTTGACTCCAAGTTTTTGCTTTATATGGTCATTCACCATGGGTTAGTCAAGGAAGAGGTAACGCAGACTGTGCGTAGAATAGGCTAAGCGTCAGCAGGGCTTAACTCTCTCTCTCTCTCTCTCTCTCTCTCTCTCTCTCTCTCTCTCTCTCTCTCTCTCTCTCTTTGCGCATGTAATCTGTCACATTTCGTAAGACACTAGACCATTTCTAACAAGTCTAAAAATATTTGTCTTGTGGATAAGTAAGTGAACATCTAGGTTATTTATAGGGTCATCGTGAGGTCAATAGCTTTTGGAATCGCAAAATGACAAATTATTTTGAAAACGTACAAATGCACGCACACCCGAGTCCGTATAGCGGATACGATTTCCCCGGATATCTTGTAGCGTCATTACTATATTGGCGTAGCGGCTCTGTTTGTTAAAGGTATTCGTCGTCAGATTCAATTACAGGGAAAATACACCAACCAGTAACAACGCTGATAATAATAGCAGTAGGTCTAAGAAAACATGACTCGAGTTGACAAGAGAGACTTTCTAAAAGTATCCAGGTCGTTCTGGCATTATTTCGTCATCCTTGTCAGATGGTGGACGTCTCCCAAATGGCATTTTCGTTATGTCACCTCTGCCTTTGCTTACTCCATCTCCTTTTTTCCCTTTTCCTTACTTATCTTCCTTCTCTGCTGTTGGATATCAACGTAAGAGATTTTTTGTAAGTGGAAGACAACCTCGGAGTACTTATCATCCAAAAGTGTTTTAGATTATTTGTTTTCATGTCATACGTTTGTTTGTTTCTATTAATTTTCTATGAAGTTCAGTCAGAATTCGATGTGTCATTGTATGTATACTACTTTAATATTCTCATTTCTTCGTTCATTATGAATCTGTCAAAAATATATTGTTCAAGTCATAGTTGACCATCGGTGCAGGCTTCATGAATAACATTTTTCGTTACCGGTAAAGGGACCTAATTACGTTGTTGCTAAAGTCTGTTATTATTGTTATAATGGCCTCATCACCAGTGGTGATGAATAATACGTTCTCTGCTTACCTTCTGATATGGGAACTTCATCGGCCATATATGTTGCCCGATTAAAACTGGAGACAATGATTATATAATTTCTCTTCCCCATAAGCTATACCTAATCCTTACTTTCGGTTCACCTTTTTTTTCCGTAATCTTATCACTAAAATTTTTTGCTAGCAACCACGAATGTTATTAATGATTATGTTTATTTTGATTTTATGGGTATTATCACGTGAATTATATTATGGCTTGAATAACCGCGGTTGATACAAGTCCAATTCGTAATGCCTAATCAGTCTGTAACTTTTTAATGAGTATAATTTCCAACTTTCGGACGGCTGGTTGATTCCTCCCTGGGGGTCATGCCGCGCTCTTTCGACGCTTCTGCCTTTATTCATTTATTTATTTTGGTTCTTATGCTAGGAAAAAAACATTAAACAAAAAAGAAGTTCATCACAAATAAAAAATTAAGTTTATTAAATTCATAATAGTTTATTTCCCGACTTTTTATTTTTTATTTTTTTGGATGGGTATAGACTTCACCTATATCTTCGAATATAATCATTTTGTGTGTCGACCTAAAAACAGCCAAAAGACGGCCGGGCATGAGAGGTTAATCCGCATTACAGTTGCCAATGCTCTTATGAAGCCTTTCATGGTGACACTGGAGGCAGAACAATACAGTTCGCCATTTCCTTCCTCCTTTCATTGTAAAGGACACGAAATTGAGCAACGTCGGGCTTTTTCGTGGCCCCCTGTGGGTAGGGACACGCAAAAAACTTGAGATCAGTTCTCTTGGCTGTCACTTCTTTCTTGATGGGAAAATGAAGTCGAGAGAAAAAGCTGAGAAGATAAAGGATGTAAGAGTGAAGGAAGACTGCTACTTCCGGCTCTCCCCAACGACGCTGAGAGGGCGCTGGGTTCCCGAGACTTCACAATGGGGACATTGCCACCACCCGATTGTTTTGTACTCTATGGGGAAGAGCTTGAGCGACTGGAAGTGGCATAGCTCCCTAATCAAGTTCGTTTAAAGCACTGAGAGGAGGAGACGAAGTCATTTGAGTGATATTAACTACTTCCGTTCAATCTTGTGGAACGGCCCAAGGGCGCCGTGAACTTGCTAACACACGTTCATGAAAGAGAAAGAGCTCATGGGGAGAAAGGGAAGCATCG
The DNA here is from genome assembly GCF_015104395.2 of Macrobrachium nipponense. Taxonomy (NCBI): domain Eukaryota; kingdom Metazoa; phylum Arthropoda; class Malacostraca; order Decapoda; family Palaemonidae; genus Macrobrachium; species Macrobrachium nipponense. Next base: position 76,968,953 of record NC_061110.1, on the reverse strand, counting down.
CATAAAAGAGGGTGCTGACGACTTATCAGCCGGTGCTAAGGCTAAACATGACCAATCAGTGCTAAGGCTAAACATGACGAATGATCAACCGGTGCTAAGGCTAAACATGACCAACCGGTGCTAAGACTAAACATGACGACTGAGCAACTGGTGCTAAGGCTAAACATGACCAACTGGTGCTAAGGCTAAACATGACCAACTGGTGCTAAGGCTAAACATGACGACCGGTGCTAAGGCTAAATATGATAACTGATCAACCGGTGCTAAGGTTAAACATGATAACTTATCATGCGTGCTAGGGCTAAACATGACAACTGATCCATCACTCAACGCAGAGAAAAGAACGTCAACCAAAAGTATACTCGGGTGTATCATCAAACAAGGAACTCAAATTCAAGATCATGGAAGGCCCTGGAACAGAAGCCATGATGTAGTCCAAGGTTTGTGAGCCTTATTAGTGATACGGTTCGCCAGAGAACCTTATATCAGACAATCGTAAGTTAATGCGATCATCACAAGGCCAGTAATTGTGGCATGGGAGATGATCTAATAGCCACAAATAGCGCCATAAATACTTCAGTCAATTCATCAAAAGCAATGGTGGTGGTGGTTTTGGGTATAGGGAGAGTGAGGTTGGGTAGTTACAGCTACCCTTTATTATTATTATTATTATTATTATTATTATTATTATTATTATTATTATTATTATTATTCAGAAGATATGATATGTCCTATTCATATATTAGAACAAGCCCACAGGGGCATTGGTTTAAAATTCAAGCTTCCAAAAAATATGGTGTTCATTGGAAAGAAGTAGCAGAAGGTCATGGTAAATACCGAAAGAGGAGATCAGTTATTAGAAAAACAGATGAATTAACAAACAAATAAATTAATAGAAATGAAGTAAAATATTAAAATACAAGTTGAATTGTACTGTGATAGTAATGCACTGCATCTTCAATTGAACTTCTGAGTATGATCGAAAATAGTTTTTTTTTAATTGATTTAGTTTTTATTTATTTAAAGGCTTTGAGAAATACAGAGGAGTGAAAGAAAGCTTCATCTCCTATATTGGTCGTTCAGTGAATTTTATTTTTGTGTTAGTAATACCCACGTCATTTCCGTAGAGGGTAGTGCTGTCAGTGCACCTCATGCGGTGCGCTGTAGGCATTACTTAAGGTTCTTTGCAGCGCCCCTTTGGCCCACAGCTGCAACACCTTTCGTTACTTTTACTGTACCTCCTTTCATATTCTCTTCCATCTTATTTTCCACCATCTCCCGACAATAAAAAAAATCTAACAATTGATTCATAGTGCAACTGTTTTGAAGTTTTCCTCTTGCTATAATTTTGTAATCTTTTACTCTCAACTTCCGTTTCAGTGCTGAATGACCTCATGGGTCCCAGTGCTTGGCTTTTGGCCTAAATTCTGTATTCATTTCAGTTCTATCCACGTAATCGATGGAACTGCAAAGCCTGTTGTATACAGTAAAGCTGATTTCACACTTCATAATTGTTAAGGTTATCTGTTTTTAATTAATTTTTGTTTTCTGTGCGCGCTACTTGAGGCTTCAAGTTGCCAGCCTTATGTTAATCTTATCATATCATATCATATTACAATCTGATTAACATCGTTATCAGCTACTTCTGTCATCACTTCATGAACTATCAAAACATCACGTCTTCACTGACCTCACCTATCTTTTCCCGCCTCTCTCTCTCTCTCTCTCTCTCTCTCTCTCTCTCTCTCTCTCTCTCTCTCCGTGCTAGATAGGACATAAGTTGGTCACCCTGCCAGTTGTCATGAAATTGAATAGAAATAAAGACATTGATGTACTCATATATGTAAGTTACACATAACGAATTCTTGTTTATTAACATAAGGCAGATATTGTTCCATTGCCGCGATGTAGGTTAAACTACATGATAATGGTGTTAATACTCCTCGGAGGGGAGGGGGGGGGGGAAGAGATTGAAATGGAGTGTCAGGTGGCTGAAAAGGGCGTACCATTCCTCCCCCCTCTTCGGGGTGGGGATGGGGGGAAGGGGGAAGGGAGTCTTGTGGTTGTTTCTGACTGCGTAGAGAGGGGTGCCGGGGGAGAGGGGTGTATGTGTTCCACCAGACTGACGACCTAAAAATCATGTTTTCTCTAAAGTAGGATATTATAGGGAAAGAGTTGCTCCCATTTCAAGTCAATATCAATTTACCGCCTGGATTAAGCTGTGTAGCTTGTACTGATATTCAATCGTATGCTGATAAGGTATGAAGTAACCTCAAGATCTTTTCGCAAGTAATATAAAACAAAAAAGCAAATTTGCTAAAAGTGGTCGGAATGCTAACACGGTATAAAGAATCTATTAATTATGGTTATTCAGACCACTTTTCCTCACTGTAATGAATAATAAATGTGTGTGTGTGTGTGTGTGTGGTGGAGAAGAGAGGAAGAAAGAGAGAGAGAGAGAGAGAGAGAGATCATGCTTTTGTCAACTGACAATTAATACTGAAATTTTATTTGGTTTACAGGTAAGATTTATTCGGCTTCCGTAAGGAGAAACAGCGAGTAAGTAGATGATCCAAATTTCTTCTGTAGTTTTGTAGCTCTTTCTGGAAAACATTTCATGAAGAGATTTATCAGTTTTAGGTAGAGTGGTTCGCGGTGGTAGGTTTTTGGTTCCTAGTAGTTATGATGTGGCCGATCGATGGCTGGTGGTCCCTTGTGTCAATTTTCCGGTAAGTAGTATTTTAACCGAGATCTTTATTTTAACCGAGATCTTTCGCATTCACAATTGATCCCCGATCGTTTTTATTTTGTCGACAGCAATAAGATTTGTTGATCAGCAGCACCATATGCAGCAAATGTGCCGCGCTGTCGAACTTCTCAGTTCCAGAAGTCCTTTATTCCTCACAACGTTGGACTGTGTAAGTCTCCTTGAGGATGACGTGCAGTTGGAACTTGAAAAGTTCAATCAAACCTTGTATTTTATTAATTTACCGTAATTTTTATCTATTTATTTATTGATTTGTGAATTTATCTTTTCTTTTTTATTAGTGGTCTCTTCTCTGTATTTCCCATTACCTTCTGTGACTTCTGTTACACCATATTCTTTGGAAGCTTGAATTTCAAGTCAGTGGCCTCTTACCATATGAATAGGGGCCATCTTCTGAATAATGATAAAAATGATAATGATTAACCCCTATCTTAGTTCGGACGGCGTTTGTCTTAGAGCTATTTTTTTATTACCTTGTTTTTCTAATCAACTCGGTGTTAAATTTAGCATTATTATTATAATCAACGCAGAAATTGTTAAAAATATGAACATTATCTTAAATATTGGTTTCTGTAATAGAGTCAGGAGACTAAACGTACAAAGATATCAGGAAAATTTAAATCGTTGGTAAAGTGCCTTAAGTAGTTGTAAGTAGTTTTGATCTTTTGCCTTCATAGTTTTACTTTATTTCATGCATTCGGGGCTTACTTACTGGACCTACTTGGAGTAATGGTAACACTACGATTTTGAATAATTTTAAACTGTTTCAACTTCCTTATTTGACAGCATATTTCTCCAATCTGGAAAAGTTATCGATGTTTTTGTGACGAACATATAACTGTAATCGCGTTTTAAAGGTTTGTGTATCTTTTTATTCAATGGTCGAGCTGATGAAACTAAAAGATCGAAGGGTGCCGTTAAAAAGTTAATCTCCCCAATAAGGATAATGATAATTTTGAGCAAAACCTTACAACTATTTTAGTGTCACACTACACGTCTGTAAATTCTTAGATAAACAGTAAATTAACTGCTTCTTAGCATGAAAGCTGGGCGCTAATACATCCACCTTTTAATGACTGGGCCATGGATGGACCCTGTGCAAAAAAAAAAAAAAAAAAAAAAACTTTCCATTTGGGTCTTCCAAATATCGCACCCTGACAGAAAGACAGAAAAGACATAAGAAGGGTTTTGTACAAAGAAGAACCTTCTCACAAAGATGGAAAACATGTCAGAAGGGCTTTGTACAGAGAAGAACTTTGTCTCACAGACTGTATGAATGTAGTCATTCCCATTTTACATTCACTACCCAAATAATTCTCTGAACAGCTTCAGTCTTTTCTTTTCCATATCGATTCAGCATCAGCTTATCCCTTCCATGAAGGAGAGCTAGCTCTACAATCTCTTATATTAGAACTTTGGCTTCCGTTGAGACTTCTCATCTTCTCCAAATCTCTTGTGTACACTTTCCTGCCTTCCTTGCTCCACTTTTTTTTTTTATGTTGCTCGCCTTTTCTTTCATCTTTAAATTGTCTGTTCAATTACTCCCGAGAGAGCTTTCATACTTCTGTAACACATGACGCCATCTGCCTGGTTTTTATTTTCCCTCATAACCTTTCTCATACTTAATTGACTTTCAGATTTTTTTTCGTAATAGAGGCTTTCAAATTCTTTCCCTAGTCTATGCAATTTCCATATTACTGTCCCCCATCGTCACCATATCACCTGTAAACCATAGTTACCACCTCTTTTCTTATCGCACAACTTTGCATCTACAAATTTTCTTTTCTTGGCTTTTGCATCACTGCTTATAAAGACATTAAGAAGGTATAACACACCCTGGTCTCAAATAGTCTTTTCAGCAAACAAGTCACTCTTATCCACGTGTTCCAACAAATGGTGCCATGTCATTACTAAACACTTTTAATCGCCACCCCTTCTACATTGCATCCATATTCGTTCTGCCATAATCCTTCTTTTCTTCCCAGTCAGTGATTTTCCCTTTGGATACTCGCAAAGTTTTCGCACAAATTTTTCATTGTTAGCTCTCTCTCTCTCTCTCTCTCTCTCTCTCTCTCTCTCTCTCTCTCTCTCTCTCTCTCTCTCTCTCTCTCGTTTAGGTAGACAGACAAATAGATAGATGGAAACACTAAAATAATAATAAAGTTGTGGCGTAGTTGAACTGGCGCACTTCTCCTTGTGGAGGGAATCCTGCAATCACAGCATGTCCTTCGTTCTGGCAAATTCAGCCAGACATGTCAGTAACGGAAATATTTATGTTCCGGAGCATCCCTGCCGTATTTGTCACAATGGGTAACCGCCGTGAACATAAACAATGCCCAGGTAGAAGGCCCACTAAATGTATAACGTCCACACCTGTAATCAACATCAGGGGGTGATAACAATGGCGTACGTGTGTAATTTGAAATTGTACTGGGTGATCATTTCGGTTGGGGTCGGTCAAGGGAGGGGGGGGGGGATTGGGGTTTGATTTTGTGGGGGGGAGGGAGGAAGGGGGGTCAGTTTAAATTAATACTCCTTTGTAGGATTTGCTGTCTCCTACTAAGGGGGCTGGGAAAACGAGGATGGGGGCCGGGTGGGGTGGAAGGAATAAAAGGTAAAGATTCCAAAGAATTCAAGTCCCGTTTTATCTTTCTCCTCTTCCTCCTCCTCACTCCCTCTCTCTCCTCCTCCTCCTCCTTGCATGCTGGCCGGTTTGTGTGTTTGCCCAAAATGCTTCGGCTTATGTAACCCCCTTGTTTTCAGTGTTTTAACTTCGTCAGCGCTTGCTTGACGTGGTTTCTGTGGGTCTTTTGAAGGCCGAGATACAAGTTGGTGTAAGGAACAGCATTTATATCTTATTAAAGAAATGTCGGTCTGGGTCCGAAGTATACCGACAACAAGGAAGTAGCCACTTGTACTGGACTACAGGTGGTCCATGAAATAGTATTTTATATTCAATTCGATTCCGTTGCATTCGAACTGTCTAAGGTATGGATTATTATTAATGTTGTTTTTGTGAGAAATATCACATTGGTCGAGCCTGGAGAGTTCCATGGTTTACGATGCACTGACTTGCACAGTGGGTTAACGGGTTCCTTGTAGCTGCTCCTGCTGCTCTGCCTCTTCGTTTGACTAAGTCAACTGTGAAGCCGAGACCGCTTAACACTATCTCACATCCCCCCTCCCCCCAAATCCCTCTTGTATCAAAGCCTACTCCCTGTCTTTAGGTCATGTATACTGATGGCGAGAGAGAGAGAGAGAGAGAGAGAGAAGGGTGTTTGGAATGTAATCTATATAAATGAAATTAATTACACAGGAATTCCAAGAGTGTTTGAAACCATTATAACGGCTCTGGAATGTTTTTTGTTGGCATCCAGCTTTTTTCCTTGTTTCTATAACTTTCGAATCCAGGATGTAGGCTATAGGCCTACCTTGCCGAGGGGCCTGCACGAATTTATCTTTTGCCCTTCAGCTACTGTCATCAGGCCCTTGATGGTGCCATTATACTATTGCCATCAAAGTTTATGGCAGCTTTTACATGGTATGCAGGTTTTATTTCATGCTTTTTCTCCAAGTGAAATTGTCACTTCGGTAACATAGCAGCGTTTCTTCTTTGTTTTTTATGCTCTCATTATAGCTGAGAGACCTGTGTTGTCTTTTATGGTCTCTACTTCTGGTTTTCATTTTTAATTATTTTTGTTCCGCTTTGTGGCCATAACTTGTATTTCGCTGCTAATTTTCTACTCGCTGAAGCATGATGTCTACAAGATTTCTGCATGATTTTCTACCCATTTGAATATGCCTTGATTTTTTGTCCTTTTGATTTTCCGCAGTGAATCATATTCTTCCTTTTTGTCTTCATATCGATTATGGTGGGCAAGTAGGGAACCTGGTTGACCTTCCCACCTGACCTCTAATGAGCGGCCATAGTACTCTTCAAGGTTACGTTCCTGTTTTCATTCGGAAAGGCAAATTTTTGTTATCTTACTTAAAGGCCACATTTTACAGTTTGAAAGTCTGTTATCGGTGTTCTGAAGTAAACCAACATCATTGAAAAATAGTTTGGAAGTCTGTTATTGGTGTTTTAAAGTGAACCAACATAACTGAAAATTGATCAAGGCAAATGTTAGAGTTTAACCTCTCTCTAAAACGTTATGAAAGGTGTGATTTTGAAACATTTTACTACACACACACGGACGTATATGTATATATATTTATGTGTATATTTGCGCGCACACACACATGTGTATATATATATATATATATATATATATATATATAAAATATATGTGTATATATATATATATATATATATATATACACGTATGAATTTTTAATTAATGGACTTGGCAAAATTTGGGAATAGATTTAAGGCTTTTAATGTGCCACACTATTCTACAACAGAGATATTTTCGATCTACTGCAAAACAATATATATATATATATATATATATATATATATATATATATATATATATATATATATATAGTATAAAAGGGTAAAGGTTGGGGATCATTAGGAGGTGGATATTTTTTTTAGTTATACAACAGGTTATATTTTTAAAAGGTTGAATATTTTGCTTTCCGGACATGCAATGCATTCTTAAAAGTTTTTGAAATTTGCCGTTTTTCTAAAAGTAGCAAAGTGTGCAACAAAGAGAGAGAGAGAGAGAGAGAGAGAGAGAGAGAGAGAGAGAGAGAGGTTTTGCGTATTCCTTAACCAAACAGTAATCAGTTGCACTAGGACAACGCTTATGCAGTTAAGGATGTAAGGAAAGAAGTTGTAGAATTCTGCTTTTGAACTAATGCTGCAGCTTGAGTGGTAATGATGATAACAGGTAGGAGAAGCCCAAATTATCTGTTATGTTTTAGTAAATGATCTTAACAAGCCAAGTAAACGTACCTGTACTTTATTTTCGAGAAATTTTTTCCCCGAGCATATTACTAAAATTGTCTTTTTCATACATACATACATACGTACGTACGTACATATGGGTGTGTGTATGTGCGTGTGTGTACGTGATTTGACCTCTGACTTCATTGTAGAATCAAATCCTTCTGTGTGTACAATACACAATCCCAAGTTTGACCTATTAATAGGATTCAAGGTCATTACTGATTATGGTGAAGATCTGTCACTTTCTAGTTATTTCTTTTATTACTATTACCTTTAGAATCATTTTTCTATAATATTGTCGTCATCGATTTCGAACTTCTGCTGAGCTTCCAACAAGGAGGTTTGTTAAATTAAAACGGCAAGCTGCGGTTCTCGTATGAGAAGGCTTATCATGGTCAATATCCAAAGAATGTATTCTTTGGATATTGATCATGATAATACCTGCTCTTTTCATCCGATACCTGATTAACGATTCGAATTCTCTTGCTCATTTGCAGGGAATTTAATTTGCTTTTTTTTTAAAATGCCTGGGCTTCATCAAAATGCGCACGTTCATCCTCAAATTACAAAGAAAAACAATAGGGCTTCCACGAGGCAGTTTATAGTACGAAACAATCCAATCACTTCATTAAGTTCTCTCTCTCTCTCTCTCTCTCTCTCTCTCTCTCTCTCTCTCTCTCTCTCTCTCTCTCTCTCTCTCACCTAGCACTATTCTCTTTTACGTCTTATTTTTTCAAATCATTATTCCTTTGAAAAATTCTTTACTCTTAGTCTGCCAGTCTGTCTTATCAAACATCCACCCATCCTCAACTCAATCTCTCTTAGAGACCCGATGTTACGTAGTTTCATTCCAAGGAAACCAGTTAGTCCGGGGTCTCTCTCTCTCTCTCTCTCTCTCTCTCTCTCTCTCTCTCTCTCTCTCTCTCTCACACACACACACAGAAGAAGTTAAGAGGTTTCGTGCCTCTTCCCCGGTCATTGGCTAACTGTATGCGATCTTTGCCAACACTCTTCTCTGGGTAATTGTTGGATTATTATTGTTATTTAATTGTTTTTCTGAAGCCTTAGTGGACATTGTTTGATATGGCGTAAATTTACGTAATTAATGTATATTATTATTATTATTTTGATTGTTTTTTATTATATCGTTTTGTTGCTGTTGTCTAATTAGTTTTATTTGTAATAACATGTGTTGTATATGTTTTTTTTTTAGGGGCAGACTAAATTATGTGAGGTAGTTTGTAGTAATTTTATGGGGGAAAATTGAAGAAAATTTTTACAAACAAATTCTTGTGTTCAACATTTTGATTGTAGACATAATGTATTTAAATATAGTATTTTTTTTATTTTTTAATAAAGTGAGAAATAAATTGGTTTTATTAAAAATTTTATCCAACCCCCTTTTTGCCTTTCAATAATCCCACATACAGTATTGCATTTCTTATAATGTTTGTATATGAATGAAAATTCTTAATGAACGAGCCGTGTTCGACGACGCCATCGTCAGTTATCTCAGGAACAAGTTTTTCCGTCCCAGACCAGTGTTCTTGCGGAGACTTCAACTACCACCGTTATTAATACTGCTGGTCCTGGGGAGTATGACGAGCATCCATTAAGCAATTCTCGGAAATGGAAAGCTCAAGGAAGAGAGATTCTAAGACCTAAGACTTGGTCTCTCTGCAGTTCACGTTTCTGTCTGACTAGAAAGCTGGACTGCCTAGCTGATCGTGGGCCGATGTGAAATGCTTATTTAATTACAAATCCACCCGTTTTAATATTTTTTTTTGTGTATAGGCTGATTCGACTAAATGATGGATCTGACAGGTCAAGATAATAACTATTTTCTTTAAAAAAGTTTGCCTTATGAAAGATAAACGTAATCAAACTAGCTACAGCACGTAACTTAAAAAATAAATAAATAAATAAAAATTGAACTGTTCATAATTTTAAAAATGATGTACACAGTCTTTTTAACCAAACCACGATATTTTTCACACTATTTTATGTGTTGGACTTCTTTTTTCTGCTAGTTTGGACTTTTGCTGTAAAATTTGACAGTTTTTAGGTTACAATTTCTGCCAGTGTGAGATTTTGCTGCAAAATTTGACAGTTTTTAGGCTACAGTAAGCAGAATATTGCCCTTTTTCTTTAGATTAACCCACAATTCAAGAGGCTGGAATAAAAATGAAGTACCTATGTTACTCCACTTAATAAGAACACACTTTTTCAGAGAGAACAATAACAACTCCCTCGTTTCTGTTATACCAAGATAGTCAAGGTCTAGTAGCGTTTAGTTTTTCTTTTAATAAACACTTCTCTGATGTTTGTTTTATTTCTTCTCAGCTGGAACACAAACAATGCTTTATAAGAGGTTTTGCTTCACTCCTCTCCACCCCTTGGCCCCAGCCAAACACCACCACCACTTCTTCCTGTTGGGATGGTGACGTGACCTATTTTCCACGGCGCAGGTTACATGACACCAGTCATCTGTGTAAAGCGTTTGACAGTTGGACTGTGAAGGGCGGGATCCCGATCCAGACCCGATTTTTTTTTTTTTATTGTCATCTACTCTTAATTGAATGTCAGGTCTGGTTCTTCAGTTCATTTTCCTTTTCATTACACAAAATCTTACCATACTATTGCGACTGAATGAAAGACTTTGACTGGGCTCGTCGTTGTTGAACATTCGAATTCATATGATTGTTCAGTTTAGATTCCCTTAGGAAAGGCAGCCAGGAAGTGTATCCTTATCCTCACAGTAGGTTTGTGGCATGAATTGTATCTGTTAGTGTTTGCTGTGCATGCAAATGATCACAGTTTGGTTTGTTTATTAAGAATAGTAAACGGCCGGCCATGCTCCGAAGGTATAGGGAAGATAGTGTTTAGTAAGAGGGAGATACTAGGAGAAAACGCAATATGGTGTGAGCACAGAAGCTATTCTCTCTCTCTCTCTCATATATATTATACGTATATATATATAATCTATATATATATAGTATATATATATATATATCATATATATATATGTGTGTGTGTGTGTGTGTGTGTGAATGGTGTTGGTTCCGTAATTTCTCCTTTTACGTTTAATTGATTCTTTTTATTACGTTTTAAACAGTCCTGGTTCTATTTAAATGGGCCTCTTTGTAGGAATAACTGGGCAGTTTTATTAAATGTAATACGGAGACTCTCTCTCTCTCTCTCTCTCTCTCTCTCTCTCTGTGCGTGCGCGCACTTAGCCCAAATTTGTACACATTGTAATGAATTAATTTACGTTTCTGGTGTACAGTGAAAAATTTCCCAAATTTTCACCTATTTCGCAAGGGTGGACTTGCGTAAGCGTCCCACATTTTGGACCATTACGCCTAAGCTGCTTGTCCGTTCTTTCACTCATTTCCCTTATCTTTTGTAGAGTAAGTTCCTTTTGTCCCTTATATGAGGGTTGTTTGCTCTGAAAATGTTGATCATTTCCTTTTCTCTTCTTCTTCTTCTTCACTGGATAATATGGCTGTGCTCCTTGATGTTAACCTTTCTGTCATCTTGGATTAATCAAATTGATGCTGAGAGTCAACCAGACAAATCTGAGGTTTTGCGTATAATTCTACCCCATTCGTTGTTTGGCACTGTAGCTGACCGCAGGGGTTTTGGCAAGTGTCAATGTCGTTATTTATTTCTACAAAGTACACTGGCCCTCCCGTTTTATCCGGTCTTTGGGGCTCAGATGAAAGGAAACAGTTGTCCTTTATGCCCACGTACAGGTATTATTATTATTATTATTATTATTATTGAAAATAATGGCTATTTCAGTCGCGTTTATTTTATATAGAAGTTTCTCTAATCTTATTACTGACTTTTCTTCTGTATTCAAATTGGCTATTAAACGCCAAATGGGGATTCATGTTATTGAATATATTATGCATTTTATATATTATATTCAATTTGACAAATACCACTTTTTTGACACGAATCCCCCATTTGAGTACAGAAGAAAAGTCAGTAACAAGAAGGATAGAGAAACTTCCATACAAAATATACGCGGCTGAAATAGCCATTATTTTCAATAACCCCTGTATTAATGAAGGTCTAACAGCATATTATTATTATTAGAATTATGGACTCTCCGAGAGACTTGAATTAACGTCCTTTTAATCATTGTCATACATCTAAGTTTTGATCATTGTTGAAAGAGAAGTGTGCGACATTAGTATTAGCTACGCAAAATTCTGATTAGAATTGACCAAGACCCTGTGGTTATGTTAAGTCAAGGTCGTGAAGAGGTAAGGAATGCTGTTTTTGAATCTTGTTTTGTTCACTATGTGATCCTTCGAGTCTGGCGATTGATTCACGAATAATTACTGATAATTCAGGAGGGTGATGGAATAACCTGCAACTTATAGGGTTACTGATTCATTACTGATTCATGAAAAAATTCTCAGTTAGAGGGGGGGGTGGGGGGGGGGGGGGGCGTTAGGGTTCTTAAGCGCGAAAGTTTCAAAAAGCAGAATAAACAGTTCACTAACGTGTCTAAGAAATTTTTAAAATTTCAAATATAGGTCATCTCTATGTATTGTTGAAGGTAAATATATAGTAGAAATTCTATATGAAACCCAATAGTTTCAAATGTATTATTTACACTTTACAGTTGTAATTGATTTTATTGGTAATTATGTGTTAGAACAGTCGTTTGGAAGTCTTCCATTGGTTTATTATCGTCCATTTATTTTTTCAAAACTTTCTAAGGAATTATTAGAGCGGTATAATATTTTGTTGTTGCTTGTAACTGTTACGCTTAGTCGAAAGGTATGAAGAATCCTGAAATAAATTTCTTGATTATTCTGTCATATATAATATAATATATATATATATATATATCATATATATATTGATTATTATGTCTCATATATATATATATTATATATATATATATATATATATAGATATTGATTATTAGGTCTCATTATATATATATATATATATATATATATATAGTATATAATATATATACAAAGGGTCCGAATAGGACCGAAAGTACTCGGCTATCTCGCTTTTTCATTTTTTCCTTCGTGGCAAAAAAAACTTTATTATATATATATATATATATATATATATATATATATATATATATATATATATATATATAGTAACAGCTGGATAGCGGTGCTTCAATATATATACGTGGCATATGTATATGTGTGTCAGTATTTGTATTTACATACGCATATACATACCCATGCAATCATATATTATCGTTCACGTGTCGCAAACTTTAAAGTTCACTAGTATTCTTACTTCTTTTTTTTTTCGTAGCCGGTCTCAGAGCAAGATTCCTGTTCTTAATTTCTAACTTGTTGAGCTTATTATTTGGAAGGAGCGTCGAGCACAAGAGAGGTGCAGTGGTCAAGGTGCCTCTGGTGAAGAGGTTCCTAAAGGTGGATGTTTGGGTCCCACGTACTCGCTCTTTTTAGAGGAGGAGGAGGAGAAAGGGGGAGGATGGAGGAGGGTTGCAGTGAGGATTATTCCGAGTAGGATTAGTCTGAGTCTTGAGCATGAGGAAGGAGTGGAAGGAGCCCGGATGAGGTGGTTCTACCCTTTGCATACTAAGTGGAATAGAGGGGGGGGCGGGGGCTGGTGTCGTGGAAGGGGGAGGGACCGTCTATTTGCGACTAACATGTGTAGGGGAATGAGGAGGTAGAGGTGAGTTATTCGTTAGAAGAGTAGGCAAATATAGGTGAAAAAAGAAGAATTTTGAAAAGTAAAGAAAAATGAGTAAGAAGAGAAACTAAAAAAAAAAAAAAAAAAAAAAAAAAAAACAGTAGAGGCGTTCCAAGCTGAAAACTGGTAAGCACTTGCCATAAATCACTGAAGAAATACTTTTGGGACTAGATCGAGATTGTATCCTAATGCAGCGTCAGGTGCCAATATCTGTTGTGATGTTGTAGACTCTAGTTTGCAGTTCTCGTGTACGTTGCATTGTTCATGTCGTACCAATTGTATTGAGGTACGTTGGTTTTACAGGCTTTCTGTTTATATTTTCAGTTTATCAGTGTATTGAATTGTATTAGTCTGGAGGACATATAGTATTTGTTGCAATTGAAGTGGTTGTGGGTAATGTATATTTTATAATTTATTAAATGTCAGTTTTCTTAGTATCAGTTACATTGTCCTGAATTTCCTGGCGGGATAGAAAAATTAATGATCACAATTATGTCGTCTCACACAAAACACAAAAATGAATTGCCGGATACGATTTATTACGAAAGTATTCCCGCTAGGCGTTCATGGAAATACACACACATACATATATATATATATATATATATATATATATATATATATATATATATATATATAAGTGTTTGTGTGCGCTTGTGTATGTGTAAATAAATTCTTCTGTTAAAACAGGATACGTCTCAAGTATAAAAGGTCCATTAAAACACTGGTTTAAAGCTAAGGACTATATTTTGGTGGACTGTCTCCCACCCCTATTAAGTAGTGAATGACAGAAGATGATATATATATATATATATATATATATATATATATATATATATATATATATATATATATATAATATGTGTGTGTGTGTATGGATGGGAAGTAGAGTTTTAATGGCATAGCGATGGAAGGAGTTGATAAGTTTGTACAATTCCCTGATGGCGTCTTTGGGATAGAAAGCAGCATTCTGGCTATAAGATGGCAGAAAAAGGAATAAATAAAAAGCAATAGTGTGGCGTAAAGTTCATGTAAAGGCGCACAGGAGAATGGGCAGGGTAGCTGGAGCGAAAATAAGAAAGAAAAACGAGGCATGCCATAAAACTCAGCAAGGAGGTGAGCACGAACTTGTGGAAAATAAGTTTACGTACAGGGATCAATGCAGAGAAAAAGAATAATAAATGCAGTCATGGGTAAATGTAGTTAGAATTTTGAAGATTTATGGAATGTGGAAGCTAGAGGATTTGTGTAAGATTAAGAGTTCGTGTGATGTAGTGAGAATTTTGAAGATTTGTGGAATATGAAAGCTAGAGGAATTGTGTAAGATTAAGAGTTCGTGTGATGTAGTGAGTATTTTGAGGATTTGTAGAATGTGAAAGATAGAGGATTTGTGTAAGATTAAGATTTCGTGTGATGTAGTGAGAATTTTGAAGATTTGTGGAATATGGAAGCTAGAGGATTTGTGTAAGATTAAGAGTTCGTGTGATGTAGTGAGAATTTTGAAGATTTGTGGAATATGGAAGATAGAGGATTTGTGTAAGATTAAGAGTTCGTGTGATGTAGTGAGTATTTTGAGGATTTGTGGAATGTGAAAGATAGAATATTTTGTGTAAGTTTAAGAGTTCGTGTGATGTAGTGAGAATTTTGAAGATTTGTGGAATATGGAAGCTAGAGGATTTGTGTAAGATTAAGAGTTCGTGTGATGTAGTGAGTATTTTGAGGATTTGTGGAATGTGGAAGATAGAGGAGTAGTGTAAGATTAAGAGTTCGTGTGGTGATGACGTGCGACAATGTAGGATGGGCCATTGAGAACCTGAAGAATGGAAGGACGCCAGGAGGTAATGGGATCACACGTGAGATGCTGTGGGACGGTGATAATAGTGTGATTGGCTGACTGATAAGGGAAAGGCTTTGGAAGAATGGGTGAGTGGTGTAATTGCTCCATTGTGTACAGGTTAAGTTGGTAAAGGCAGCTACGAGAATTATAGGGGCTAAAATGACTTGGTATACCAATGAAGGCGTTTGGTTGGATTTTGACTGAAAATTTAAGACAAAGAAGAGGATGCATCGATTAACCTTATATTATGAAACGGTTATATAAGAAGTTCAAAAAAAGGTTGAATGTGGCCTTGATGAGAAGATAAGTTGCTAAGGGTGTTTAATAGCCTTTGAGAGCCAGTATGATGATTGTTGGTAGAATGTGAGAACAGGTGAAGGAAGGAAAGTAGCAGCTTCTGGGATGGCGACTCGGACTCTATAAACAAAGGTGGAATAGGTGAAGGGTTTTTGAGCCAACACTCCTTTATGGAAATGAAGTGTGGATGATGAAAGGTAAAAGTTGACGGTGCAGAGGTGAATTGCTATGACATAATCATTGTAAGTGTGAAAAACGTAGAGGTATTTAGAATTGGTAAGAAAGTGGGGGTAAGCGGAAAGATGGTTCACTGTCTTGAGATAATGTACAGTCATGCAGATAGAAAGGAAAGCAATAGGCTGATAAAAAAAGTTCATAATAAAAAAAGTCCCAGGAGGAAGCAAGGGACAAAAGCTGGATTGGTTACAAGTCTTTGGGAATTGTAATGGTATCTAGGTATTGCAAAAATTATTCGCTTAAAGTTGGGTTCAGTGTCCTGTTGACTGACATTGTTTGAAGTGATCCATGCTGTGGAATTATTCTGCTTAGGGGTTCATTTATGATTCAGGAGTGGAATTATCTGTTGTGTTACGGTGACGAGTTTGGTGTTTTCTCTACAGCCACCTTTGGTAAGGAAACAGTCTAATATATATACAGATTATGTATATATATGTATAAGATATATGTATATGTGTGTGTGTGTTTTTGTAAATATATACATACACACACACACACACACACATATATATATATATATATATATATATATATATATATATATATATATATATCTATCTATATATGTGGGAGGGACTTATTGAAATAAAAACATCAACGTGTCTTAATTCACCTGCATAATACAGTACCTATATACTATATGTGCATTTTGTGTCATTTCTTTCATATTGAGTCGAAGGTTACTGATATGTTTTGAAGGAGCTCTAATTCTAAACGGGAGTTTACGGGCAGTGTTTCTCTCCACTTCAGTAAACGGATCAAGTAATCGGATCATTCACCTGGAGGTTATCAATGCAGCAGTTTGGGGAGGAGGAAGTTTCACACACACATGTATATCATGTTTGTATATATATATATATATATATATATATATATATATATATATATATATATTATATATACGTATATATATATATATATATATATATATATATATATATATATATATATATATATATATACGTACATATATACATAATGTGTTTGTGTGTAAGTTTCCAATTTTTCTTATACATTAACTTTTTATCCTGATCTCAGTTTCTTTGCAATATAATAACCTTTAAAGCTTAATCATACGAATGATGGCACATTTTGGATAATATATATGCTTAAAAACACAGTAGATGCTCGTGACTTCATGATATAATCGAATACCACAGGAAAAATAATCGGCAGAAATTCGTACCGAGCGCTTTCGTCCTTTTAATGAGACATTGCCGAGGGAAAAAAAAAAAAAAAAAAAGTGTCCCATTAAAGGACGTAAGTGCTCGGGACGAATATCTGCCTATTGTTTTTCCTGTGATATTCGCTTGTATATGTATAAATAAAGGTTTTTTTGCCACGAGGGAAAAAAAAGGAAAAAGCGAGATAGCCGAGATAGGACCGAAAGTACTCGGCTATCTCGCTTTTTCATTCTTTTCCTTCGTGGCAAAAAAACCTTTATTTATACATAGCATCACGTTTTATATACTTCGTGATCAAGTTATTTATATATGTATATGTATATGTAAGAGATTTGTGCGTACTATAAACGTCTAGTGTACATGTGGATATAGATGAATCTGTTATTATCTTGGCCTTTACGTTGCATCAAACTAAAGAAAAATACAACACCCCAGACATCTTACGCAAGTAATTGAATGACCGGATCTCCGTTAGATAGATACGGGCTGTGTTATCTGTGCGAGGCATTTCCGACAGCAGCAACATCGTTACGTTCGGTATGGGGTAGGCTTAAGTTTACCATTATCTGGATGGCTGGACTCATACACGGCTGATTGGATCGTGTTTGGCAATTACTGGTTTAGGGAATCTGTTCCGAGTGTTGTTTGTGTGGTCGTGAGGAAGGGAAGGCTTTTGGATTAAGGTGGCTGTGCACATTCCTTTGGTAGCCTCCTCTTTTTTTTTTTTTTAAGATTTTTTTGTCTAGTTTTTCTATTTTAAGCTGTCTTATTTCCTCCAATTTTTTTGCTTTATTCTGCGGTTGACATGCTTGTGTGCGTAGAAATTCTTGTGTTATTATTATTATTATTATTATTATTATTATTATTATTATTATTATTATTATTATTATTATCATCATCATCGAAATATGACAACATTCATATCAAATAAGCTCGAGAAATAATTGAATTACGAAACACAATTGCGTAGAATAGATGGCCTGTTTAAAAAAACAAAATTAATAATGTGATGAGTTTGCAAATTATTAAATGATTCCAATTAAAACAGCAATGGAAGCGTGAAACTGACTAGAGCGCTTGACGGTTGTAACGTATGAACTCAGGTGTAATTTAATAATTTTACCTTGAATACCATACCGTAGTTTTGCACCAAAGAAGACTTGTGGACTGAACAGAATATAATTGCTAATGCTACTTTTCTTTCAAGCGAGCAGTATGTAGTCATTGAAGGTGTTGAAATACGGGATTAATGGAAATTCTGCTAGAGTTTGCTTGCCGGCGCTTGTTTAAATTATAATTTCCACATTTTGTGAACGAAACCCTCCATTTCGAGCAATCTTGTCTTAATTATTTTTGGAAGTTTTTTTGGTATCCACGCTAGATGACAGTACTGGAATAAGGTGGAACCAAAGCTCTGAATCGCATAGCATTAGTACTTTTATTTCCTTAGATTCTGGAAGGCTGCCTAACAATTCCTGGTTTCTGATGTGAGACAGAAAGCTTTTGATTGAAGGGAAATTAGAAAGTTTTTGGTATCCACGGGAGATGACAGTATTCGAGTAAGGTAGAACCAAAGCTCTGAATCGTATGGCATTAGTACTATTATTTCCTTAGATTCTGGAATCCTGCCTAACAATTCCTGGTTTCTGATATGAGAAAGAAAGCTTCTGATTGAAGGGAAACAAATATTGCCAAATATAAAAAATTAAAAAGTATACCGATACTTATGGTTTCTAAGTATGGGAACGTGAATGTGGTATAAGGTCAATCAATCATTAGTGATGATTTTGATGGAATTAGGACTTCAATGCTAATTGTCATCGTAGTTGTAGCGTTGCTTTTATCAACATTATTTTCATCAGTGTTATCCGTATTTATTATTATTATTATTATTATTATTATTATTATTATTATTATTATTATTATTATTATTATTATTATTATTATTATTATTATTATTATTATTAATGATGATGATGACACTAAGAAGCAATCTTGTGAATTCTTTAGATTCTTTAGAGGCAGCTCTGACGTAGCTGGCGGGACATGACATATTGCTTGATTCCACAGATTTGCGTTAAAAAACAAAGCATTATTTGCTACCTCGATAATATACTGCGTGCTTAGAATATCATATGTCATGTTTATTGCAAAAAATAAGAATTACGCTTGTGGTTTTTTTTTATTATAAACTACCTTGTTGATTAGTACAGTGTATGATGGATTGGAAATAATAAAAAAAATGATAGCAGATCAAATAAATCAGTCATTAAATCAGTAGAATTCAGTGACCGAGGCAAGGTGTGCAATACATTGGGGGCCAAACGTTAGACGTGATAGTGGTAGTAGGGGCTATCTAGGAATCCAGTTGGATGAGAGAGGGAGGGAGGGAAGGAGCGGGGAAGGGAGATGGAAAGGGCGTGGGGTGGTTGTCAAGATGCGGGTAGTGGAGGATGAGGGAAGAAGTTTGGGAAGAAGTTGCTGCAAGCTGATGAACGTGGGCAGTTTTATAAACTCTCTTCTCTTCCGAGAGAAAGTGAAGTCTTAAACTTGGGATCTCTCTCTCTCTCTCTCTCTCTCTCTCTCTCTCTCTCTCTCTCTGTGAAGAGACATTATTGGCTAAAGTTCTGTGATACCTTACAATGGCATTTTTGAAAGAAGGTTTTTTGTACGGATACTTTCTCCCCAGAGTTTTCTCTGTTTATTTAGTAAGCTAAGGCCTGGACAGTTTTACCTTTGCCTTTCTTAAAAGGCATCTCTCTCTCTCTCTCTCTCTCTTTGTGGATGTATGTATGTATGTATGCATATATGTATATGTATATTTACATATACATATATAGGTATATGTATATGTAAATATACATATATACGTATATAATATATATATATATATATATATATATGTATGTATATATATAATGTGTATCAAAATTAAGCTATTTCCCATGATTCGGAAAGATTGCCTGCAGAGAAATAAATACAAGTCATTGCCAAAGACATATACTTTTTCTTTCGAATCGTGGATGATCCCCTTTAGCAGAAAACTTCCATAACAGCCGCCTCATGCACCTGCGCAGAAGATTCATCAACAGCGCGTCGAACCCTCTTGCATATATATATATACACATATATATATATATATATATATATATATATATATATATATATATATATATATATATATATATAATATATATATATAGTTTCAAAAATAAAGCCTTGGGGTGAATACTTGCTATAAGAGAAATCACAAGTGTTGTAACATTATGTAATTGTACACGAATGATTGATGACTGATCGTTGGTGTTGGCGAGGACACGTTCCTCGTTGTAGCCTGAAAGCGTCGTAATGGCAGGCTGTTACATGGACGCTTCAAATTCCAGTCGAGTGAGAAGGCCAAGAATGTCATGAATTAGAAGTAGGGAGTTTAATATTATATATATATATATATATATATATATATATATATATATATATATATATACATACATATATATATATATATATATATATATATATATATAATGTAATACACACACACACACACACACACACACACATATATATATATATATATATATATATATATATATATATATATATATATTTGTGTGTGTGAAGCCCTGGAATCAAGAATATTGTATTCTTGTGTACTTTAAGTAGTTTGCTGTTGTATATGTATATTCATGATGTGAAAAGAGACCAATTCTGCCATAGATTCAAGGAAACATATCCGTATCCTCATTTTATTCTATGAGGGAAGGAGAAAGACTGGTTACGTAATGAAGATGAGTTTGATGTTGACTGGAAGGAGCCAGATTCGCGTTGGCTCGCGAGAGCCACCAGGCTTCAAGGGTCCAGCGTTACGAGGAGAGCCGAGGATGATCTCAGTGACGTCATATAGCCATCTGACAGGTAGTTCATTTTTCTTTTCTCAAATTTCACTATCTGTTTTCGTGATGTCAAAGTAGATTTGATAATGTTTATAGTACTGTTACTAATCGTCAACTTTTGTTAAATAGAAAATGAAGTTTTTAGCTAAAAATCAGAGTCAGTATACAAAAGTTAACCTCTCCTTGCAAAGCCATTACTTCTTGAAATACATTTATTGAGATGAACAAATCGCTATTGAGGTTGATTAGATAGATAGATAGATAGATAGATAGATAGATAGATAGATAGATAGATAGATAGACAGAACGTTAGATAGTCAGAGACGAATTTTATGTCGTAATACCAATCACAGTGATTTATTTAAGTGAGAGTAAAAGGAAATTCTTAGCTTGGAGAATGCTGGGATTAAGGGTGAGAGAGAGTGAAAGTTCATTCAGTATAAGAGACAGAAATAAGGTTAAGGGTGTCTAGGAATGTTGCTCACGTCTGGGGGAGTGGGGGTGTGGGGAGCTAAGGTTTTGTATTTTGTGTGCGTGTATTTATTTATATGCATGTATGAATATGTTTGTTAGTGTACTGTAGTTTTATTAGCTTGTTCAATTGTCGTCTCTTATCTGTGGTCTATTCGTACAAAGATAGGCCTAATTGTATTCTTCAATATATTTCCTCTTCATTAAGAGAAGTTCCATAACATATTTACAGGAATAAAATTGCCACAAGACACTGAAGTTTATACAACAGTGAGTAGATAGATTCTCTCTAGTCATAATATTTCTTAGTCGTCTGTATCTATATTAGCTTCGTGGGACGTCATTATCCACTTTGTGAAGTTCTATCGGTATAATTTCCTTTTTCCGTGATTTATGAGGTATTTATATATCTACCATTTAGAACTAGATTCACAGAAAATGAGACGCCAGTCGCTACCATATTCACCGGCTAACTGCTGCATGAATATGAATCATGAGGCTCACGTGCTAAGAACTAATACAGGTTTTTATTCTTTGTATCTATACTTTGAGTTAACTTTATGTAACAATGGTTTACACACACATAGCCTATATGTGATAAATATACATAAAAACATGTATATATATATATATATATATTTATATATATATTATATAAATGAGGAAAAGTTTGACATTGGTAGATTGGCGTCGAAAATACCATATTCATCAAAATCTAGAGAGAGAGAGAGAGAGAGAGAGAGAGAGAGAGGTTTGAGAGAGAGAGACGAGAGAGAGAGAGAGAGAGAAATTTATGGTGTCATAAAAGGGATTTACCTTATTCCGAAAAGAGTTTGTAAGCGATAAACGGAAATAGGTAAAATAACAACACTTGAGAGAGGAGTTCAGAAACGAGGTGGACGGATCACGAAACCTTTTCAATTTTCGTTTCTACCATTTCGCAGATGATTTGCGAATTCGTTAGGTTCACCTAAAATTATTGACGGGAAATTTAACGTTAAGTTATACCTAAGCTGGGGCTGAAACTGTTGCTCTTATTGAAACTATTATTATTCGTATTGTTGCTGCTGGTCTGAAGGTTTTTTTCGTTTGGAATTATAAACACATGGCCAATTTCTTTCGCCTTTACTGATGGCAAGCCAATTTTCCTTGCACGCTATATTTCTGTTCCCATTCTCGCTGGACTTCCTGTTTGTACACACTACTGCTCAAATGCGTACTCATATACGGAGGGCGCTCTTGCGTGCATGCAAGGCCTCACCGGCGAGTAAACGTTGCACCACAGCGCAGGAAGTGTCTTGTGTTTCAGCATCCTTGCTGTGCTCTGAGTCTGAAGAGAGAGCAAGTTGCAGACAGACTGCCCAGAGACGGGTGGGGAGTGGGTAGGGTGATAGGGGGAGGGTATGAAGAGTGAGTAGGCTACTGCTATGAAAACTTTCTCTCCGAGGTAGGAAGAAAAAAAAGGGCAGAAAACTCTCATCTTCTCTCGCTTTTCCTCTGGTAGGATAGAGAAGAGAAAGTGAGTCTGC
>NC_061110.1:76918632-76941132 GCF_015104395.2 Macrobrachium nipponense | reverse complement strand
TGATGTTAGACTCACAGGCCTATAATTCACTTGCCTCTAGTCTTGATCCACTTTTGAAAGAGTAGGGTAATATATGCTAATTTTGTGCTCATCATAAATCTTGCCTGTATCTACACTTTGTCTTAATAATATTGCAAGTGGCTTTGCGATAGAATGAACTACTTTCTTTAACAAAATAGCAGGAATTCCATCAGGCCCTGCAGCAGCTCCATTTTTAATTTCATTAATAGCCTGCACAATATCAGCTTCATTAATATCTATGTCAGCTAAATATTCACTATTTTCATCCCTTACTTCTATATCATTATCTTCAATTATCTATTCTAGGGGTGAATTCTCTCTTATATCGTTCTGCCAGTATGTTGCAAATTTCCTTTTTTTTCATTCGTTAATCTCCCTTCAATTCTCAGAGGGCCTATTTCTATTCTTCTTTTATTCATCTTCTTCGCATATGAGTATAATAGTTTGGGGTTTTGCTTGATATTTAATAGGGTTTTTTCTTCCAGTCCGGCCCGTTTTTATTTTCTTTTGATTGTATAATCTTTTGTTCTGCATTTTCTATCTTACTTTTTAGTTCTATAACTTTCCATGCATTTTTTTCTTTTGCAAGACCTTTTTTCCACTTTCTGATTTTCTGGAACAAGATCCTTCTGTCTCTTGGTATGCTTGAATGATGTTTACTTTTCTTCTTCGGTATATATTTTTTCCACTATTTTCTCCAATATTTTATATAATATCTCCGTATTTACCCTTATGTCATCACTTACGAAAATGTTATCCCAATCTTTGTTTAATTCTTCATTAATTTCAGATCCATTTTATATTTTTACTGTAGAAGTTGTATTTTCCTTTTCCATCCTTCCCACTTTTTCATTTCTTGCTTATCTCTATTTTCACTTGCTTTGGAATGAACTGTTAATTCTATGACATTATGGTCTGAAATATTCGCATTATAAACTATTATTTCTTTAAACATAATTTCATCTCGTTCACAAATACTAGGTCTAAAGTATTTTCCTTTCTTGTTGGCAGGTGATTTTTTATTGTTGAATGTTGTATTCTAGTAGCATATCTAATAGCTTTTTCAAATTGCCTCTTATCTTCTGCACTACTATTACTCTCTTTTTTATGTATAAGTACAACCACAATCTCCTATTCGTTCTTTCCATTCTACGAAAGGAAGTTGAAGTCACCAGATAGGAGAATAGTCCAGTCCTTGTGATTTCTACATATATCATCCAATTTTTCAATTATTAAGTCAAACTCTTTAGTATTCAGGTAGGGTCCTATATATTACTAATGTTTCAGCAATTTTTCAGATTCAAATTCTACCGCTATTAGTTCACATTCTGAGTTACTATATTTCTCATATATTTTTCCTTGTTTTTTGTCTTTCCCCATATATTGCGGTTCCCCCTTGATTCCTATTTTTTCTATCTGATCTATAAGTTTGGAACCCTTTTATTTGATCATCATTCCCAGTCTCTTGGAACACCAGGTTTCACTTATATTCATTATATCTATTTTCTTTTCATTTGGGTTAGTTCTTCTAAGTACTCTATTTTTCTTTTTGAGTTACTCGTAACTAAACCCTGCGCATTCATCACTATGATGGTTTGCGTGTTTTCCTCCTTCATTTAATACTGGTAGTAATAAGGATTTTTCCCATGTCTCTTTTCCTGTTCTTGGTATGTTGTTCTTTTTTTCATTTCCAGAAATTCTGACATTAAAAAATCCAACTTTTCCATAATATTTGATCTTCCTTCATCATAATTATTCATTTTGTGTCTGAATCTGCAATTTTCTCCGTTTTCTGCAATATCCTCTTGCATAATAAATACAGTTATTATCTCTTGAGTATAATTTCGGAGCTGATGCTTTGAAATTTTTTGCTGACACCTCTGCATATCTCTTGGTGGTTTTGCTTTTCTCTTTTACCTGATTATATTCTTGATTTCTCTCTTATTTGTTTCTTTCTTATTTTGGATTTTATTACTTGGTTGGTTATTTATTTGATTATGATTCATGGCTACAGGGTGCATATATTTGCATTTTTTGTCGAACTTACATCCTTTTCCTTCTTTTAGGTTTTTACATATTTTTGGATGCAGATCTCTGCAATCATCCCCATATCCATCTAAGTATGGCACATTTACCATATATTTCATAGTTTTGACATATCGTAGGATGTTTTGTAGTAACATCTTTCTCCAATCTGCAATTCCCTCTTTTCAAAAGGTTGCAGATTTTGTCTTTCTTGTCTATTTGTTTTTTCCTCTTTCCCGTCATTGTATAGATCTGGGTAGAGCCTCTTCGGGATTTGCTTTTCTGTTGTCATATCGTATTTATTTCTCGTAGGTATGCTGCTTTATTGCCTCATATGTAGTATCAATGAGTATCTCTGCATCCATACTTTTATCTTGTTCTTTGTTTTCCTTATTTTTTTCTGTCATTTCATTTTTGTTTACTTCTCTTCCGTTTTCCTCTTCTTCTTTTTCTTCTTCTTCCTTCCTCTTCCTCTTCTTCTTCATCCTCAACTATTTGTACATTCAATCTTGATTTAATAACATTGTCTATCCATGATAGACATGTTGAACAAAAAATTCTTGTATCTTTTCTCAAATCTTGTGATTACCTCAGCACACTGTGGATGGGTCGGAATGTTGCATTGCAGCACATTTTCTGATTAGGTTTTGTGGATTGACTATGCTATCCACCAACCTTACACAGTTTGCATGCTTTTGGCAGTTCGTTTTTCCTAATGCATCAATTAGAATATTCACAAGATTCACCTTATTCATTCCTTTGTCGGAATATGTTGGTTTATGTATATTTTCTTTATGAGTCTCTTGACCACTTGGATTTTATTTGGAACTTCTTCAATTATTTTCAAGATGTTTTCATTAGATTTGTTCCAGTTTGAAGGATTATATCCTTCTAATATATATCTGAATGCTTTTGTATCTTTTTGGTTAGGACTGTTGCTGATTTCATAGATGAGAAATGCCAGTTCCCTTCCTGCTACCTCATCGTATTGCGAATCTGCTAAACACGCCAAATTACGCCACCTCTTCCCGCAGTTGGAACTTACTGCCATCTTGTTCTGATTTATAGTATTACACTTGATAAAACTAACTTAGAAGACGCTTTATCCTACTATTTTCACACTAATCTTATCACCGATAGTTTTCACGAACACTTCTAGATATTTCTCAAATTCTAGTCGTATGTTAAACTTGTGATATCTGTTGATTAATCTGAC
Source organism: Macrobrachium nipponense (assembly GCF_015104395.2). NCBI lineage: Eukaryota > Metazoa > Arthropoda > Malacostraca > Decapoda > Palaemonidae > Macrobrachium > Macrobrachium nipponense. Next base: position 76,937,870 of record NC_061110.1, on the reverse strand, counting down.
TTCACGCGGGTACGTCTCACCAAGCAAGATGGCTACTTACAAAAAAAAAAAAAAAAAAAAAAAAAAAAAAAACTATATATATATATATATATAGATATATATATATATATATATATATATATATATATAGGAGAGAGAGAGAGAGAGAGAGAGAGAGAGAGAGAGAAGGTGTGTGTGTGTAACGGTATTTTATTCTTGGTTGTGCTTACTTTGTGTGAATGTGTAATTATTATGACTACTGTTTTGTCCTAATAAGACAAGAAACGAGCTTTAAATTCTAATATTGTTAATACAACGTGAAGAAGATTGATTTTGAAATAAAAAATTGGTCGAATATAGCGCGCGTTTCAATAACTGTGCTGAATAAAGTATGTGGGCTTTGCAAGAAAAGATGGGAAAAAGTATAGTTCACAGGGAGTTGGTTGGATGGGGTAGGAAAGAGAGAATTCGAAAGGAAGAAAGAGGCTGAGAAAGAGAAACAGCTCGTTTTGTGAATGAGGCTACTTCATGTTGACGATTTGGCTGCTCAGTTCGCGTTGCGCAAAGTGGTAATTACGCCTTGACGACATCAGCATCTATACTATACCCAGTGGTACGGAAAAGGAGAGAGAGAGAGAGAAGGAGGGTGTGGGGAGGGGTGGCGTGGTTTGATGGTGAGATTATTATGTTCCCGTACTTGTGCAAACCTTTTCAAGAGGGAATAAACCCCCGTAGGAGGATTGTGCTCTCAGTGTATTTTACGCGGTGCACTGTAGGCAGGACTTGTGGCGGTTCGCAGCGTCCCCTCTGCCCCTTTCAATCCTTTCGCTGTGCCTCGGCTCATAATCTTTGTTTTTTCTTCATTTTATCCTCTTCTCACACATATTTTCAACATTATTTTCGACCCTCAATAACCTCGTAGGTCCAAGCACTTGGCCTTTGGCTTAAATTTTACATTCCAGTTCGAAGGAAGAATAAACTTTTAAAAACTGTACGGGGAAGTTAGACAAATATTCTAGTTCTTTCGAAGACTTTCCTGGTATAACTATTTATTTATGCTAATCAATTTATTAATTTATTTTTACTTTTTTTAATAAGTGAGATCATTCTCTTCATTCTGTATTTCCCTTTACCTCCTCTTATTACTTCTTCATGGGTACCGTATTCTTTGGAAGCTTGAATTTCAAGTCAATGGTCCCTTGTGCTTGTTCATATGGATAGGATTCATGTTTTGAATAATAATGATGATGATAATAATAATAATTAATAATAATAATAATAATAATAATAATAATAATAATAATAATTATTATTATTATTATTATTATTATTATTATTATTATTATTGATTATAATAATAATAATACCGTCAGCATCTGTAGTGCGCATGAGCGCATGGCTGTAGAAATACGAAGTTAAGCGAACGTCAACCAGGTCTGAATTTGCTTTTTAATAATAATAATAATAAAAAGGATGCTTGGCTCCGTTCCCACTATTCTTTTGTTCGCATTTCACCCGAGAGATCAAGGTGATGGCTTGGTATCTCACCTAACTTACTGTTATTATCTAATCATGGCCGATGATGAGCAAGTCGCAGCGACGAGATGGTGAGAGACAGTCGACGAGACGATTCGCTTTTCATCTGGAGATTTTTAAAGCTTGTCTCTTGGAAAGCCCAACTATCTTTCGGAGTGTTGTTTTAATAAGTTTTTTTGTTTTTTTTTTTTTTTTTGTTTTTTATTGGAAATGAAATTTTAGTAATATTGTAAGGCTATACGTAACCTGGCTTAGAGAATTATATATTCTACACACACACACACGCTTATATATATATATTTATATATGTGTGTGTGTTTTGCATGCATTTGTTGCTAGGGAGGGGGTCCGTTATAGTATATATATATATATATATATATATATATATATATATATATATATATATATATGAGAGAGAGAGAGAGAGAGAGAGCCCGAGAGAGAGAGAGAGAGAGAGAATATGGGTTTTCTGTCACCATGTGAACTAATTGTACGATGATGTGTGCGGATTAGATTAGTTTCGTGTTTAAGTAGTTAGGTGGAAGCCCAGAACCACGTAGATTCATTTAACAGCCCTATATGGTAAACCAGTCTCCGATATTTCAAATGCTGTCATGAGGCAGACAGGTCTGCAGTGTACTGTTCCCGTTTACAGTCCTTTTTGTTTTTTAAATGGATTCCGTGTGGGGTAGTACAATCAGTACACCTCACGCGGTGCTCTGTAGGCATTACTTAACGTTCTATGCAGCGTCCTTACAGCCCATAGCTGCAATCCCTTTTATTCCTTTTGCTGTACCTTCATTCGTATTCTCTTTTTTTCATCTTGCTATCCACCCTCTCTTAGCAGTGGTTTCATTGTGCAACTGCGAGGTTTTCATCCTGTTACATCTTTCAAACCTTTCTACTCTCAATTTCCCTTTCAGCGCTGAATGATCTCATAGGTCACAGCGTTAAGCTTGTGCTCAAATTCTGTATTCCGTTTATCGAAATCGAAGAGAAGTGAAATAGTCCGTATTGTACTCATGTCTTGGATATGTACTATTTCGTCTTGTCTCACTTTGAGAAATGTTGTAATTACTTTACGATGCTCAGAAATATTCTCTGCTTGTGTCCTACTTAATGACAGTTTTTTTTCCAGTGATCGCTTAAGATTGGAAGGTTAAACTCTGACATCAGTAATTATGACACTTGTGATTCTCATGACGGAGACAATAGAAAAGTGAGTATATAGGAAAGGTTTTACTGCTTTCAGTGGAAAGACAGGTTTTTAATTCTCGTACTACCTATTACAACGTAAATAGAATAGTTTCACTTACTTTTATTTTCCAAATGAGGTCATTTCTACTATGTCTTGAAAAACCTTCAACGGTTTACGTTGCATATTTAGTGGAGGATACAAAAAAAAAAAAAAACAGTAGCTACTCTAGTCTTTAACGAATTTATTTGTTGCATGTAACTTTTATAAAGGACAGGTGAGCTGGAGTTTCATGGAAGTTAAACGGGCGATGTAATGCATTAATTAAAGTGGAGAGGTGAGGACGAGAGTATATAAGTAAACAAGAATGTGAGTGCGTATAGAATGTCTCTGAGGCCACCTGCTGGACAGTGCGATATCCTTGTAGATTTAGTGTAAAAAATCAACAAAAAACACAAGGATAACTTGTTCTAGGAGGTACGGCATATTTTAGCATAATATTAACCGACTTCCGTCAGCTCCGTTGATAAATGAATTTGGAAACGCCGATCCCTTTGCATTAATCACTCGAAGTATTATGATTCTTTTTGTTTTATATGGATTTTGTAAATAAAATGTGCCTTTTTAGTTACAGATGCTATGTCTGTGGCTACCTACGCAAGCACGTTATTGCTCTATATTGCAATACGTATTCTGTATGCCATAGGAAGTCTGGCGCCTCCATTGGCTTCTTTGGTGCGAAATATGTATACAGAAGAATAATTAAACATTTATTTATCTATTTATGAATTATTATTATTATTATTATTATTATTATTATTATTATTATTATTATTATTATTATTATTATTAAAGCAGTGATTTTTAACTGATTAAAATCTTGTGTGATTACTCGATCTAGACATGAACTCACACACACACATACATATATATATATATAATATACATATATATACATATATATATAATATATCTATATATATATATATAATATATATATATATATATATATATATATATCGCTGTTGTCGTTTTGGATGCCGTGATTTTTTTTCACTTATTGTTAAAGTATGAATTTTTGCCTAGTCGTTTATTCCAACATCGTTGTAACTAGTAAATCCCATTTTTGAAAAGAGTTTATCCTATATCGCGCATTTTACGCCCAGATCGATTATCAGTATGTTAGCTTAATATCGTGTCTGAATTATTTTTTGAAATCTGATGAAATACACGTTTAAAAGAAAAAAATATGTATAATTTGTTAGACTTGGGTTCAAATCTTACAGTAATTATTTGAATGGGAACTTGTAAATGGAGTTAGTTACTGGCGGTATTTCCTCAAAGTAACCGCAAAAAGAAACCTAGAGTCATTTTATCTCTTATTACAAAAGCTGGTTTATATGGCCTACTTAGAGCTCTTTCCTTCATGCTTCATTCTCCCTTTGGTAACATAGTTACCATTCATATTATTCAAGAAACAATAACTACTACTCTCGAATTAAGTACCAACCGCTTGACTTTTTCCTGTCTCGTATTTTTTTGCGGATCTCGGCTGGTCAAGGGTTGTCCATATCATTTCACCGCTGTGTCGATTGTGATTCACTAAACCTCATTACCTTCTGTTTAACGCCGAGGTTTTTTTTATATTAATCTCCAGTTTTAACAAAGGTGAAGGTCAGATTTGAAGGGCATAGGTTAGGTGCCATTTTCTAGGTCAGTTGCTCCGATAATTATGAAAACGAAAGGTTTTAGTTACCGATTTGTGCGGCCACTTTTTCTCTTATTATTCACAGGTATATGGTCTGACAGCTATATATATATATATATATATATATATATATATATATATATATATATATATATATATTATATTATATATATATCACAATTATTTTAATGAATCATTTTGGATCTTTATTAGATAGTGACCCCAAAGTTTTTAACTCGGTCTGTATCCACCTTTGCGGCGCGTTTAGTAAAAGCCAGTTGGGGATGACCCTAAAAACATAAACAAAAGACTGTAAATACCATAGAGGAAATGACTCCAGAAATATTAGTCCTAGATAACGACCCCCGAACTTTGTTGGGGGTCACTATCTAGGAACGATCCATCATTCTTTCTACTTAATTTTTTTGTGTGCCTTTTTTTTCTTTACGTGGTCAACCTCAATTTTCTCTTCAGTTCTTATTCCCTCTGTCGTATTTGATTCGCTGTTAAAACTGAAGATTTCTCACTTAAGGTGATAAAAAAATCAAAATAAAAACTCGCCACAAATTCAAGGATCACTGACAACATCTATATTTAGATAATAGCCTAAGACTACCGTGTCGTTATCATGTGTTTGATCTTAGAGAGAGATCATGGTCGTTAGTTCAAGAGGAAGCCTTACCTCTGTCTGGGTTCATGGTGTCATTTACGCTTCGTTTGAACCCATGTGTAGGGACAGTGGATTGGGAATTAGTGTAGTTTCTCTCTCTCTCTCTCTCTCTCTCTCTCTCTCTCTCTCTCTCTCTCATTAGCTTGTTAACTCGTAGGGTAGTATGGTGTTACTGGTGATTCACATATTCCATATGAAAATTGGATAGGTACTGGCTTTGATATGTAACGGAATAACATCAATAAAAGGGTGTCAAATACCAAAAATAATCGTTGCTTCTTATGTGAAACTCTGAAGAATCTAATCATCATTAATATCTCGAAAGTTGCATACAGAAACTGTGTGATGAACAGAGGAACTAAAATCTTGCCTTGTTACATACATAAATACATATACTTGAGGTTAAAACATACATGCAAACGTATTCTTGAGGTTAAAACTTACATACATACATACATATTCTTGAGGTTAAAATGCATTAGACATGACACCAAAGAAGTTTTGCTTCTGCCACAATATCTGCTTAAACAAAATGAGGTTGAGGAATTCAGTTAAAAAGGAGAAAAACTGAAATGGTAATGCTCTCTAAATGAAATAAAGGAAGAACAACATGTTTCCATAAGTAAAAGGAAATGAGATTTAAGGTTGTGGAAGGCCATGGCACCAAGACCTTGGCACAGACTCTAGTATGAGACCAGCGGATATTCGGTCATCAGCCAGCGTCATGCGTATGAATACGGTGTAGGTACTCACCCAACAATACAGGCAATCACCCAACAATACATCTGCTCACCTAACAATGCCGCAAGATGCAGGATTTACGAAAAGCATCGTCAAGGTAAACGTTTAAAAAAAAAAAAACAAGGAAATAATTTAGTTTCCTTATACGAAGAGTTTTTTTTTTGTACCTACGGATATTTTAGTAGTTGAAATCTTGAGGCTAAATATCCGGAGAGAGAGAGAGAGAGAGAGAGAGAGAGAGAGAGAGAGAGAGAGAGAGAGAGAGGCACAGGTAAGCTGTACTACATGCGGACGGGGAGTCGATAAGCATTGGCATGAAAGAGGTAGGAGAAGAAAGTCACGATGCCCGTCTTACATTCGAAGCATTTAGGCGTTGCATGTACAGGAAGTGACTCGGCCGTCATTTTATCGGTGTTCCTTTTCTCGTTTCTGCAGCGAAGTGGCGTTGTTCATTTCTTCCTCCGGAAAACTCTTTCCTGGTCCTTGTAAATTTACAGATGGGTAAGTTTTATCAGTATTCGCACACGCTTATATCCTTACTTGATTGCTAATTCTATATAGTAATATATATTATTATATATATATAATATATATATTTGGTATATATATTTGATAACAGGACCTCATGTAAACAGGATGGTATCCAAAGGAGATTTTTTTCTTTTTTTATTAAAAAAAGTTACTTACTTCCAAGAACTGTGTGTGAACAGATGAGCCAGAGGGAAAGAATGAACACTCGGTAAAAATCCTGGCCGATTTCTTCTTCGGTTGGCTAAGACCTCTTCTAGAAAATTGATGCACGTAGGTAATGTGACAGTGCAAACGAACATATAGAAAGCTGGAAAAATTATTCACACCTGACAGGTAGGAAATAGTAGAAGTAAACTCATTAGCGTCCATGGTCAATTTTTTTTTTATCACACCTTTACTGATAGGCCCAGGTACACTCACCTTCCTTAAAATCTACAATGTCTCGCACATTTCTTTTGAATTAATGGATCGAATTTATTCATTCCCTGGCTGACATTCATATTCTTAGAGAAGCTATCTCATATAAAAGAGGATTCGATAATATTTCTTTTAAATATAATGTTTGAATAAACTACCTTTTTAGCCACTGTGCAGTTGATGGCATAATTATTTTTACTACCAGGAGAGAACATTGCACTCGTCCTCATGTATACATCTGATGCAATTTCATGCTATTCCCTTGTCTTTTGCAGCGGTGTTCTGTGTATGAAGGAAATGTATGTTTTTATTAAGAAAACTAGGCAGACTGTAGTGTTTTGCATTATTGTTTAGTGAGAGAAACACTAATAAGGCTGTCTTGTTCATGAAGAAGATAATTACGTTTGTCAAGTAACAGAGATGGGTAAGCTACATTTGAAATTTTACATGATTTCCAGATTAATAAACCTAAAGACATAGAAAATAACGATTGGATACATGTTAATAGTTTGTGGCCTACCGTCAAAGAGAGCTCGTTTTTTGAAATCTTAAACAATGGGAACACTGATTATGACTGATAGCATAACAAGAGAGAGAGAGAGAGAGAGAGAGAGAGAGAGAGAGAGAGAGAGAGGCTTTTTTTTATTAGAGCTAATTTGTTGAGAGAATATGTAAAACCTGAATAGAATACCTGAGCAGCATTCATTTTTTGACAAATGACTTAATAACTTAATCAGAAAAGTTATTCATAATTGATAATATGGGACTAGAAAAAGTTTTTTTTTAAGTACAGTCTATAAGTTTGTGCTATTAGTTACGAGGCAGTTTTTAAACTCTTGTATTATTGTCTTACTGTTATTCTCTATATCATATTTGAGGGTTGCTCCTTCCTTTGCTTCCCATTCGACAGGAATTCAGGGTAATGCATTATTGTAATCATTATTGTATCCATTATTGTAATCATTGGTCCGTCGCGGTGGAGTAAGTGAGGTCCTCATTTACTCCACCGGAAGGACTGGTGTTTTCGCCGAGTCTTCCTTCAGCCATTACTTTTGCCACAGTCGAGGAGAGCTGAAAGAGTGTCTGTCTGTCCCTCGTGTCGCGTCACGAGGCGGCGTCACACCTGTCTGTCAGGCAACAACTTCCCACTTTTATTTTCCGGAAATCATCATACTTTTGGTTGCCTGGTTTTGTGGCAGTTCCTTTCCTCCAGCTGACAAGCGTTGCTTTTATTTCGTACTTTTGTTTATTATTAATAATAATATATTTTACTATCTGTCAAGGGCGGGTGTATTAATACTTTGGCTTTATCCACTGACATCATTGGGGTCTTATATGCATACGGTCTTATTGTTGTTTGAATATTTTCATGTTTTCATCCACCATATCTGCTCGTTTTTCTGGATCCTCATGAGACCTTGCAGGCAAAGATAATTTCTTGACTCACATGATTGGATTGTCCATTAAGATTTAGAATAAAGAATAATACGGAATTATATCTATATATGTGTGTGTGTGTGTGTGTATATATATATAGGTATATATATATATATATATATATATATGTGTGTGTGTGTGTGTGTGTACGTATATATATAAGATATATATATAGATTATTATGCCGTGTTCTTTTTTTATCCTAAATTCACCGCAGCCAATGCTAAGATCTTAATGGACAATCCAGTCATATGTGTGCTAAATAATAATCTTTGCCTGTAAGATCACACGAGGATCCAGAAAAACGAGCAGATATGATGCCTGGAAGTTGCCTTTGGTAAAAGAAATAGATTTATTCATTCGTCCTTGGATCAAAGAAGCAAACAAACGTTTCTTTGGCGAGGGTGGAGGTAGGCATTCAGTCTTATTTTTTTTCTTTTATGCTCTATCATACCTCCATTTCAATGATGATCTTGATGGGGTCACTTCAAGGATAACTATCATTCTTATCCAGTTTATAATGGCAGATGTGCCTTCCTATCCTTCACATTAGTTCAGGCCTTGGTATCCCGCGTACTGAGATACCCAATGACGCAGTGCAATAACTCAAGCTGTCCTTTTGAATATGAGAACACTGGCTGTCCAGTGTGATCATTCTTGCCATCCGTATGATAGCTTTTATTACCTACCGTAATATCTACATCCTCTTGGTAGCCCCTGTGCAATTGGAACTTCAGAAGTTGAACAGAAAATGCATCGCATTGCTACCCTAATACAAGTCTTCTTGTTTTTTAATACTTTTTATCTATTTATCTTTTAATTAATTATTTTTTTTCCTTTTTAAAAAGTGGGATCTCCTCTTTCTATATTTAATTTTACACTTCCTCTTAAATCTTCCTAATGAACGCCATATTCTTTGGAAGCTTGAATTTCAAGTCCACGACCCCTGTGGGCTTGTTCCATATGAACAAGTTTCATCTACTGAATAATAATAATAATAATAATAATAATAATAATAATAATTGTGTCTATCACCATAAGTCCTTCGCGCTCTCCACTCCCGATGCGGAAGAGCGCTCGCTCGTGCCTCTGAGGAGGTAATTATGGTCAAACAAGAGCGCTCACCCTCTCGTGCCGGCCCTCTCCTAGCTCTCAGCCATCCCTCTCATCCGTCTTCTCCATTGCCGGCGAATAAGCGACCAGCCTCGAACGACCAAAACGTAAATCAGTTCTGGAGTATTTAAGCCAGACTTAAAAGCTAGTTCCTCGACTTAATAGTCTGAATCGTTCGTTTTCTGGATTGGATTTTTTTTTCTTATTTTTTTGTTTTTTGTTTATGTGGGGGATGGTGTGGAGAAGAGGGATTGGCGAAATATTCCAAACAAGCTTCGATCTAGTCCTATGGGATTTACTGTTACATTTTTCGTTTAATAAATAGTGGTGTTTGATTATTTTCAGAAAAAGGAAACGATTAAAAAAACACATTAAAGAGCTGTATCTTTAGAATGGGGAGCATTTTCCAACAACTACGAGGAATTGTTCATAGTAAATTAGACGTGAATACGAGAGAGAAACCGTAACTAATTTAAGATGATTCTTGATTCTCTCTCTCTCTCTCTCTCTCTCTCTCTCTCTCTCTCTCTCCAACAACCAGCGCAGTTCAGAGCTGCTGATGATATAGTACCTCCCCTTAAGAACCTCAACCTCGGAAGGTCATTTGAGTACCCCCCCCCCCCCCCCCCCCCACCCTTTTCAGGTATCGGGGATGGTCGCTTATATAAGGAACAAGTTGAATCCCTGAGAAAAATTTTTTTTTCTATTCCGCTGCTTTTAATTTTAGAAGTGTTATTTATTTTATATTTTGTGGCGTCTGTTCTGTGAGCGTTTTTCTCATTGTAAAGGACTTGAGGGATAGACAGATGATGCTCATCATAATAAAGCTGCAGGAAACAGAAAAGCCTCACAGCAGCTTCAGAACAGCAGAGAGAACACGTGATCATCACTTCCAGAATAACAATGAACACGTGAGCTCCGCTTGGCAGAGGAACAACGAGCGATCATGGGATGAACAGGAGTCGGGGAAGATATGGACAGGAGGAGCTGAATGATCGTCACAACGGGGAGACGAGATCGCTGAATGAGGATGACAATGAACAACACGATAATGAGAAGAGAACAAGAGGATGGCGGAGGGACGTTGGGTGGAACTTGATCCAGTGCCAGGTGATGGAACGCGAGGGTACTGGGTATTGGGGGCTGGGGCTGGGAGGCAGGGGTATTGTTTGGGGCCGTGTGGAGGTCTGGTAAGTGCAGAAGTGCTCTTTGCATCCTTATGGAACTCATTTATATTTTCTTTTAATCGTAGAAATGCTTTTAAACTTCCATAGTAGTATCATTATCATGTTTAAACTGTTAGATATCTAATTACAGTTTGGATTATTTTTTCTAATAAAGGATTTTTTTTTTTCGTTCATTCACTGTTGTGATTGGTTGGCGGTGTCCTTATTACTAATCACGCTTGTTTTCCGTCTGCAGTCAAGTGAACTGCTTTTTCTTCATATTTTAAGTAGACTCAGTTTTCTCTTCAATATAATAGTATCTCATCATTCTTATTAATTACACGAAATAAGTTTTTTCTTCGCCACTTGTACTACTAATATCAAGGGCAACATTGAGTTCAACTTGCCACAATGAAACTGACTATTTAAAGAGAAGTCATGCATTCTCACAAGCACACATTCCAAAGGAAGCGGATAGAATGCATCATGTGTATTCTGAAGGAGAGAATACATGATAGATCTTCAATTTAGTGGACCACATTCTACTTCTCCTTATGAGGAGGGACACAGATGGATCCCATGAATGATTAGTAGCACTGGGAAGGAGTGCTCACACTCGTTTATCCTAATATTAAGTCATCATTGCTATTAGGATTTCGAATGAGCATATTCCCTTTATTGAGTTGCTGCTGACTGTATTTTCAATGTTAATTAAGATTAAGGCACTTTTGTTTTCTGTAATTTTGTCGTCCGTCTGATGAACGCCAAAGTTATTAATATTCAACAAGACGTCCAATAATCCTATGATTATTATAATAGATCTAGTAGTTGTGAAAGTAGTTTAAACGTCTCGTAATAAAGGTAGAGAATTTTGTTCTTTAAGATTATATTCATCATTCATTAGTGAATAATGTATTCCAGTTTTCACCATGATTTTATCCTTGTTAATATTGGTAAACTGAGTACTGATTCATTTTTCTTATCCTCTTCTAGGTATGTTCATGATGTAGCCAGACGTCTTGCATCATATCTGTAAGTAGGAAAGCATTAACGCATTGATTTCCATCGTGAACTGTCGTAACAGAGAGAGAGAGAGAGAGAGAGAGAGAGAGAGAGAGAGAGAGAGAGAGAGAGAGAGAGAGAGAGAGAGAGAGAGAGAAGAGGCTGGTTACTGTACTGCCACCTAAGCAGTGAAAGTAAGGCTGGAGAAATTTGCAGACGACCAGCAGACGATCATGTTGGCAGACAAACATATGACGCAGACTGTCCAGTTTACGGAGATGAAAAGTCAAACTTTCAAGTTATCGACGATATTCGGCGAGCCTACAGTTTTTACAAGTCATATTAGAAATTTAATTTAAAAGACAAAGACTTTGAACCAGACGTACGTAGGACTTCGTGTTTTTTATATATGTATACAAACCTCTCTCTCTCTCTCTCTCTCTCTCTCTCTCTCTCTCTCTCTCTCTCTCTGTATATAATGTATGTATATAATATAATATATATATATATATATATATATATATATATATGTGCGTGTGTGTGTGTATGCATGTATTTATGTACATACAAACATGCACACACACACACGCGTATATATATATATATATATATATATATATATATATATATATATATATATATATATATATATATATATATATGTACGTGTGTGTGTGTGTGTATACACGGTCTTGCTGATATGCAAGTGTTTTGAAAGACTTCCAGGCCAAGTAGTGCCATTGCATTCAATATTCAAGTTGGGCACGACGTTGAACATGGGCGCGCATATCCTCCACAGTAATAGTAACATGTGCGTTCGCACGTACTTCAATCTTTTGAATGCTAATGTTAAATCACCAGCTGCCATTTTGCGTTGTTTTTACTATTTGCATTTGATTGTTCTGAAGTAAACAGCGGTAGTACTTTTATATACGGTTTCATTATAGTTCATATGGAGCAAATCCTTTGAAATTATTTGTTGAAATGTTCCTTAAGCCATTGCCTCTGGGTAGTCACTTCGAACTTGAATCATCAACCCTTGTGTGACTTTGTTTTGTTCCCGTCAGATTTTGCAAGTTCTCGGTATTATAGTTCTGTCTGCTGAGATTCTTCCTTAGGCATTACTCATTAATTTAACTCTGTTCCCTAATTGTGTACATCATTCACACAAATATATTTCAGTTTCATTATATATATATATATACACACACGCAGACACACAAACACATATATAATAAGTATATAGATGAAGGCGTATATACGTACGTGTGTGTGTGTGGATGGTTTTGAAGTGCTTGATACTGTGAAAATTTTGGCTTATTTGAGTCATTTTAAATAAGTAGCTACAATGCATGTTTATGTTTTGAACTCTCGTTATTCTTCTCGTAGTTTTACGAACTGTGTGCTCCCACAAACACGGGCGAATACTGCTTTTAACCGGATTTTGAATGTTTATATCCATTTCTTCAGCTTTTATATTTACTTTGTTAGATTTTTTTTTCTTCTTTTTTTTTCTTTTAGCAATATACCTCGAAAATGTGTTGAAACAACACGGGAGCGTTTGGTACTCCTTTCTTTGAATTTTATATGCGGCCTTAGCTGAATATATTGTCACACGCTATTTAGTGACATTTAAAGTAAACAAATCGGGGAGGAATTTCCTTTACTTGAACATTCCGCCTGTAAAACTTCTCAAACTCCGTTGTTTTCGGACACTGCGATGTGGTCATGTCCTCTCGAGCCATCACGTCTCTTCCATCAGATAAATGACTCGATTTGACTCTCCGGCGATTCGCGTCAAAGACGGAAACCGAAGACCTTCTAGAAAAGAGCTCTCTTGGGATAGGTCCAAAGGCGGTCTCTCTTGTAACGCCAATTAGAGGCGACAGCCTGTTTTTTTTTCTTTCTTTTTTCACTCGCTAATTACTTATTTTTTCGCTGCTGGGTTTGTTTGTTAGAGAGAGAGAGAGAGAGAGAGAGAGAGAGAGAGAGAGAGGAGAGAGAGTGGGTTGAAGGGAAAGGAGTTAGAATTTAGAATGTATTTCAGAATAGAATAACAAATCAGAAGAAGTTGGTTTGTTTATATATATATATATATATATATATATATATATATATATATATATATATATTACGGTTCTTTGACCATACAATAAAAGCAATACTTGCTTTCGTTTGTTGTTGTACTGGCAGGATGCAAATACTTGTTCAAAGAGCCATAGGCCTTTGCCTTGTATTTTTCTGACTTATGTTGCTGATTATTTATGTAATGTTTTTATCCATTTATTGATTTAATCTCTCTTGTTTGGTAGTTATCAGTTCTTTCCTTCTGACGGAGTTTTCTCTGTTTCGTGCGTTTTATCGTATACCTTGGGGGCCACTTTGCATATTAATGGTTTTTCGGGATTGGTGCTTAGAATGTTTGTGTATGTGTGTGTATATTACATACATACATACTACATACATATATATATATATATATATATATATATATATATAAATATATATATATATATATATATATATATATAATGTTGGTACAGTTCAGTCTAGACTTTGGGAGGAATTGTAAAAGAAAATTACAGAAACCACTGAAAACCTGGAAGGTTTACCTGAGACCTTCCATATGTTGTTGTTATTAACATCAAAGACACTTCCAAGACTTGGAATTGACACTGGTTAACTTTTGGAGTGAAATTCCTCCCTTTCCCCTTAAATCTTACCTCTTGTAATGCATTTGCTTAATTAAATGATTTTCTCACTTGGTCGAACACTTCAGGAATCTTTGTCTAGACACAGTTATTTACTTTTTGTGAGATTTCTTCTTAAATTTATCAATCTTTTTCTGATTGTGTTGGTTACTGCTCCTATAACATTTTGTGAATTGCTTAATAGCACCTAGCATATCATCACTTATCATTTCTTTCTGTTGCTGATTCACATTTTTTGAAACTGGTCTTCCGTATAATTGTTTCATTAATCTGAACTTATTATGGTTTGAGAAACTGTAGATATCTCGTAAATAAGATATAACTAACTAATCTGTACTTTAAACAATTTATTTTTTACTTCCTGAGATTATGGAATAGCTACTTGACAGTCCCGTGTATTTATGAAAATACACTGGTTCCAGTTACACCGGTTTCATATAAAGTCTTGCGTAAGTCCTACCAAATTGGAGACTTTTTTCCTTAAATACTTTAATCTATTGATGTTTTTAATCTGGAGAGTAATTGTTCATTAAAAAAGCTTTACTTTCTCCAAAAGCACTTGTTGCATGATTTCTTATGACGCAGCTCTTAAATGCTACATTTTCCTATTATCCAGCTGCTCTTATATATTATTTATTTATTTATTTATTTTACGTAGAGTGCAATCGTGTACCGCCATAGTGCAGATTCTTTTTGCCTCATCTGTTCACTTCTTGTCATCCAAAGTTTTTTCGACCGAGTGAATTTTATTCCATATTTTCCCGCAGGCTGTGTTTGGTCTTTTGCTCGAAAAATGTAATAAAACGAATAAGAATTGACAATAATAGTTCAACATCCTACCGTTTTATTCACGATAAATTGCCTGTTCGTAAAGGGTTGGTATACAAAAAACGGGAGTCTACCTTATGGGAACTACATATTTTTTTCCTGTTTAAATACTTCGCCGGAAGAGTGACGGAGAGTGACAGAAACCCACAGTTGATCTGTCGGACTGTTCGGGTTTTGTGTTCTTTGCTGTGTGCCGTACCATGACTCCGGATTCATCAAGTTATTCACCTTTATCCGAATTATTCAAATCTATTCATAGGCGAAGCCTCGGCGCTTTTCATAGGATAATTAACACTTTCTCCTCAATCTGTTCGCCAGCTTGTACGAGATGGGAATTTTGGTGTTTCGTGCATTTATTTATGCAGATGGAATAACCAAGAAAGGTAAGTGTCTGTATCTACATACAATTGTTAGGCAAGATTTATTTCAGTAGATATGTGGTCAGATTTTAACAGATAGATCGAATGATAGGTAGATATGAAGAGTAAACCTTATGAATATAAAGAAAGTAGTAAATGGTTCCACTTATTGATATCAATTTTAATCTATATGTAAATATGCAAACAACGATAAATAGACACTTGCGTCGCTGGGCAGGTGTGTGTTTGTGTGTGCAGTAACGAAATTGAAAGTTGGTAAAAACTGTGTGGACAACATTTCACTTCCTTATGGGAGTCTTGACCAGTGACTTCTGGAGTGAGAGAGAGTGTGCGACGAGACACCCGACAGGTGTACGTAATTCGTTCGCTTATTTAAAGTCGGCTTTTGAGTTTTATAGCTTCCTTTTGACTCGCCGTCCTGGTTTACGGAACCATTTAAAAAGGGATATGAATTTTCGAAGCTGGAAAATGCCAGTGCATCTTTTTTTCTCGAGCATTTTCTCCGCTTTCAAGTTGCTAGTCAAATCTAGGGCTACGAAAAAAAGTTCAAGTTCTCGATGTTACCAGAGGAAAATTATAAAAGGTAGAGGAGATTTCCTTCCCTGGCTATTTCAATTGACCTGTGTCTTCCCCCAGCCCCCAACCCCTCCCCTCATCCACCCGCCCATGGACTAACCCCAATGGCCCGGACCTCAGACTCGTCTAGGATGGTTGCCGATGTTTGGTTTTCTGGATGTTTTTGTGACGCGTAGGTGTACCGATAACAACATGGTATTATAGTTTGTTCCCTTTAACATATGGTGAGCCGTGCGTTCCTTTTGCCAATAAAAGAAATAATTGAGGTTACGTCGTGCCCGAATAAAAGGAAATTCGTATCAAATTTCATGGCACCTGTGGTCAGTAGCTTGAGGAAGGAGAGAGAGCCCGTTCATCCATGTCTGTGAACTTCCTCGTGGCTTGGAGGATTGCTGTTACTTTTGGCGACTAAAAGTTTTTTTTTCTATAAAGGTTTTTCTTACGTTCCTGCCTGGCTTTACATCCGGTAAACTCTCTCTCTCTCTCTTTCTCTCTCTGTCATCATGCGATGAGTGCGTAATTGGAAACGGACCCAAAACCACGTAAAGTTTCTATTGTTTTTATTGTTTTCTGGTTTTGATATCAAATCCCATTCTTATATATATTATATATATATATATATATATTAAATGCGATTTATATTATATATATATATATATATATATATATATATATATATATATATGGATAATTTTAGAGACGGCTGTTGTAAATTTCAAATGAATAGTATATTTGACATTAAAACTGACAAATATAGCTCTTTCGCGCAATATTTACACAATTTTTCTTTCATAGTTAATTAAAAGAATTTGGAGTGTTAGTTTTAATTGCTGTATAAATTTAGTTCCACACCATGCAGTTAACTGTTCATCTGAGAGCGAAAGCTGCAAGCATAATTCGAGTATTTTTTAAAGAACCATTTTAGACATGATAATGGAGGCCTTCATTAGAACAACAGCGTGTCTTGATACAATACAAAAGACGAGTTAGAAAACTGGCAACATTCTAATTGCGTTACTCCTCGTTGGACGAGTCGGTAACATGCTCGACTACCGATCTCAAGGTACAGGTTCGATTCCCCGCTCTGCCAACAAGGAATCAGAGGAATTTATTTTTGGTGATAGAAATTCGTTCCTCGATGTGGTTCGGATCTCACAATGAGCTGTAGGTCCCCGTTGCTAAGTAGCCAATTGGTTCGTAGCCGCGTTAAAATATCTAATCCTTCGTCATCAATGATATGCTAGGGCATGATTTTTTTTATTAAATGAAGCTCGTATGTTCACTCTACACATATCTGTGTTAAAGTTGACCTAACCTAATCTAATCTAATCTAATTTAATTTCTTATTGTATGTACAACTCGTCATCTGAAAAATGGTGCAGATACGCTGTTGTTGCAGTGGAGGGCTCCCAATGACTATAGGCCTATGTCATGCGTATTACTCTGTTTTGTTTAAGTGACCCATAAGGATTGACCAATCACACTCTGTAAACTAAACTGAAGTGTGTAGTTTGAGGGCGGTGGTCATTACTTAAATGATAAGAAGAACGACCTTCCTTTCATAAGAATTTCATACTGGGAGAATGTAAGGCTCCGTGTTTCGAAACGGTTTGGAATTCCTGAGAATGTCCTCAAGTCATTTGGGGGAGCTTGCGACTCGTTTCATCATGATGAATTAGCTCTCAGACAAAAAAAGAAAAGAAAATCATAGGTTCGCGGGTAGGTTTGTAAACCGTTGAAAGCATTAGCTGTCTATTATAGTAGCTGGAAAAGTTATGTTGGATTTTATTTTTAGAGACGGGTAACCATGATAGTCTTGATTAATTTTCGACGGATCATAGTTAAGGAGGATGGAATCTGTAAGTGCTTTTATTCAAGAAAATAAGATATATATACGTTATATATAAAGACACTATATATATATATAAAATATATATAGAAAATAAGATATATATATGTTATATATAAAGGCTATATATATATATATATATATATATATATATATATATATATATATATAATATATATATATATATATATGTGTGTGTGGTGTGTGTGTGTGTGTGTGAGAGAGAGTAGAGAGAGAGAGAGAGAGAGAGAGAGAGAGAGAGAATACGAAAAGACAACGTTTTAACATCAAAGTTATTTCTTTTTTTCTTTTTTTATACTGAAAAGTTAGGAAAGCTGATTGCGGACAATGGGGTAACTGAAAATGTTGGGAAGATTTCATCCACAGGGGATATAATGATGCCTTTGAATGGGAATAACTTATTTTAATTTTACTCCCTTCGCTAACAAGGACATGTTTTTTGTTTGTGTATTTGTCTATTTGTTAAGAGAGCTGAGGAAAACAATGTGTGGATTTCTACACAAATTGTCCTCAAGGGGGGGGGGGGGGGGGGTGGGGGGGGGGGGGGGGGGGGGGGGGGCCGCTGGAAAGGCAACAACTGACAAAATTTGGGAGAAATAGGAATGTAGCTTCTTATAACAGGGGACCTTCTTGGCTGTAGATTGCTCAGCTTTTAATCATTAACGTAGGCTCTGGTCACCAAATTAAATCGTTATTTGTGCAAAACAAGTCTAACTGGGGGTCCCCTGTAGGGGGTTAGTGCCGTCAGTGCCCCTCATGCGGTACATTGTAGGCATTACTTAAGGATTTTGCAAACGGATTTTGGACCCCCCCTTTCATTCCTTTTGCTGTACCTCCGTTCATATTCTCTTCCATTTTACTTTCCACCCTCTCCGAACAATTGATTCATAGTGCAACTATGATGTTTTCCTCCTGGTACACCTTTCAAACCTCTTTATTGTCAATATCCGTTTCATCGCTGGATGACCTCATAGGTACCAGTGCTTGGCCTTTGGCCTAATAAATTCCATATTCAATTCAATTCATAGTGCAACTGCGAGGTTTCCTTCCTGTTATGCCTTTCAAACCTCTTTACGGTCAATATCCGTTTCATCTTTGAATGACCTCATAGGTCCCAGAGCTTGATCTTAGTCCTAAATCCTATATTCTGTTCTATTCTAAGTTGGAGGTCACAACTCTCCTTAGCTTGCTGGATTTCGTTTCGGCCCAGCCAGTTAACCATTTCAGGTCGATGAAAAAACAGTGGCTTACAAAAGTTTGAAGTCGGCTGAGGTATTCGCTCTCCGAGTGCTGTTCCTTTCATTTTTAAAGCCACATGCATACACTAAAACCCAATTTTCGAAATGGATGTTTATCGGTCTTTATGTGTAGCAAAATG
>NC_061110.1:76906132-76913632 GCF_015104395.2 Macrobrachium nipponense | reverse complement strand
GGCACCCCAATGAAAAAAGAAACAGAATGAAAAAAAGAAGATGAAAGCCCATGGGCATGACTATTAGTTACGCCAGAAGAGTTTAAAAAAAAAGAACATTAATTGAAAACCCATCGGGAAAGTGACGTCACTCAAAGCCATTGTACAAGAGACGTAAGTCCTTTAATGCATTTCGGGTCCCACGAGAAACACACAGGGACACACAACACACACACACGAATTAAGTTTTCTCTTCCTATTGTGCGTCCCCTTGCGAGACGCTCTCTCACAGGGGGCGTGACCCGTGACCCGATGGGTAACCTTAGAGGGATGACCTCCTCTTTACCTCGGGGGTCAGGCAGGTCGGAGGACGCTGCTTGGAAGATGGAAAGGTGCATGGGAATGACACGGTGGTCACAACTTTTTTTTTTTATTCTTTTGCATTGATTTGTATTGTTATGCTGATGGGGTGGTTACAAGTGTGCATGTTAGCTTTGTTTGTTGCTGCTGATGTCACGTGTTATCATTATTTCTTCTTACTATCATTATTATTGTTTGATATGGTTGATAATCATCTCCATGTCCCTCACAAACTGAAGCTTTGTTGCTGCTGACGTCGTGTGTTATTATTCTTTCTTATTATCATTATTTCTTTTTGTTTGAAGGTTAATTATTATCTCCAAAATTAGCCATGTCTCACTCAAACTCAAGAAAAAATATTTGCCATAGTAGTTAAGGAGGAGGGGCGGGGCATGGTTATTGGATTTTGTGCCCATATAGTAAAAAAATGTAAATTTCTAAGCCAAAACGAGGACCCGTTACTCTTTACAAGGAAATACTCGTCGCCCCGTTACTATAAAAAAGTAAACGGATCTGCCCGGGCAAATATTTTGTATCGTTAAGGCAGAAGATGAAGGACATTACCAGCCTCTGGTTCTCATATTTAGTAGAAAATACCATAGCTTGTGCCACGCGAAATCTGAGAATAATAAGAATGATGGTGGGAACTGAAATACAATGTTAAGTACCACTGAAATATACCAACCGTTGTTAAAATAGCAGATTATATTAGTAACTGGGAACTGAAATGCAATTGTAAATACCACTGATACCAACAGTTGTTAACTTTATAGATTATATTAGTAACTGGAAATTGAAATACAATGGTAAATACCACTGAAATACACGAACTGTTGTTGAATTAATAGAATAAGGATAACAGTAACAGGGAATAATGAAGAAAATAATATTAAAAACTGTCGGATTGTTTAATTCTCTTGGAGAATAAATCTGTTCATACAGGGTAGGAGAGGATTGGTAGGGTCGGGTATTGTTAGGCAATCCAGAGGACCTTACTCATTCCAGTAAGAATAAGGCGTAGGGCAAATTTTTTTTCTTTTTACTGCAATGACGAGGTATGTCGTGGGGCTGATGGGTGGTTGAGGAAGATGAAGTGGGATGCGACAGTGATGACCAAAACTTTAATAGGGCGAGACCGTTGCAAGTGAGGTAGGTTGGTGGTGAAATTGTTTCTTTGATGATGAAATTTGATAAAGTTCATCATCATTGCTGTGGTGGTAATGAGCTCCGTGGATGGTTAAATGGGGGAGGAGTGTCTATTTCGGTTTATTTTATTTTTGAGCATCAGAGATGGGAATCGGTTTTATTATTCCATGGAAATTAACTCTAATAATAATAATAATAATAATAATAATAATAATAATAATAATAATAATAATAATAATTGGGTACGAACTCCAACCTGAGGGAATGATAGAAAGCGATCAGGTAAAGATACGTGATACGTGCCAGTAGACCAGACGTGACGTTGATCGACAAAATCAAGACGAAAGTATCACTCATTTATGAGAAAGAAAGGAAAAAAAATAAGTATCAAGACCTGAAAATAGAAAGAAGAAGGATATGGGATATACTAGAGGAAATTGTACCCATAGTCATAGGAACACCAGACAGACACGATCCCAAGATACCTGAGAAGGAGCCTGGAAAAACACTGGATGCTGAAGTAGCTCCAGGACTCGTGCAGAAGAATGCTACTTGAAACAGCGGACTTAATAAGAAAAGTGATGGACTCCTAAGGATCCAGGATACAACCCGGAACCCCACACTAGAACAAAACCTACAACCAACCAGTCAAAAAGGATGACTGTGATAGGCATATAATGATGATGATAATAATAATAATAATAATAATAATAATAATAATAATAATAATAATAATAATATCGATGACGCCTTCTGTAACAAGTGCAAAAGTTCCTTTAAGAATATTTTTAAATGGATATTTCGAGAACCTTATAGTATTTTTATTATAATATTGATAACGGTAATTTTTAAATCGCCTAAAATAGCACTGATAATGTGTTGACTATCCTCTGTATTTTGCCCATAGGAAAATACTAGGGGTAGAGCTCTAAGTAATGATTTAGGTCAGCGGTTCCTAACCTTTTTCTCCTTCTGTACCCCTGGGGAAATTTGATAGATTCCTGCGTACTCCTAAAAATTGAGGATGAAAAAGAAAACCAATGAAATTAATATTGATATATTTTTATTATGAACTGTGTAGATTGCAAGAGAATGTTAATGGTATAACGCAATAAAAAAAGACGCGAAATTGTGCTATCTCAATACAGATTACAGCATGCATTGCCTTTTTTGGCTTTTCTCTCAGATCCAGTGTACCCCCTAAAAGTGCAAATGTACCACTGGGGATACATATACCCCTGATTTGGGTAGTTGAATCACGAACCACTGAATGA
Organism: Macrobrachium nipponense; assembly: GCF_015104395.2. NCBI lineage: Eukaryota > Metazoa > Arthropoda > Malacostraca > Decapoda > Palaemonidae > Macrobrachium > Macrobrachium nipponense. The sequence continues at coordinate 76,910,873 of NC_061110.1, read as the reverse complement.
ATGCGTTCGTAGTGCAAATTGAATCTAATGTTTATTTAAGTTATGAAAACATTGATTTGATAATTTATTTATTTCAATAACGCTAAATTCACTAAGCTCGGGTGTTGACCCTACTCTCTGACCCTCCCATTGCATCCGGGCTTGGAGCCGACATAAGTGGATGAACTCTCTCAACAGACTAATTTTGTATCAGTCGTAAAATAGTCAGTTTAGGAATTACTGCAGTTGTGTCTCATAACTCTTTGATCTCGGCGTGGCCTGTTATATTCATTTCTTTTTTAACTATCCCAATTTTTATGCACCTGCAATTTTGTTTAACATTTAGTTATTTATGTGTTTATTTCTTTGTTTATATATTTAGGTATTTATTTATATTTTAAATTTGTTTGTTTTTATAATATTGTACTTTCCTTATTTTATTTAATTATGATGATTTGACTTTAGCCACTTTGAACTGATCCATTGTGTGCAATCTATTTAGATCCATCACATTTTATTATGACGGGTTGTCTCTTAATTTTATGGAACAGGGCAGCTGATATCCTCGTATCAGATTACTGAGGTTTACCGGCTGGAGGAACCGGGTCCATTAGCGCTTGAATGAGATGTTTGCACTTGTCTTCAGATGTGTTTGCTTTTGTTTATCTCGTTAACTCCTCAATTTAGTACGAGTAGTTAAATATGCTCGTCATCCTAGCAGTCAGCGATTATGTACGCATGATTATTCATGAGTCAATTTTTTGGAGAGGTCGACACAGGCGCATCTGCATAAATGAAGATGATCATTGCCAGGAAGTTAACAATATTTTCCTTAATTCGTTCGTTAGCTTCTTGGACCTCATCGTTCCGCATTGCCGCTGACGCTGGATTCCTGATGTCTCCCCTTAGGCGGCCCTAACTGCGACTACTTTCATTCCTTTCACTGTTCATATTTTCTTTCTTCCATCTTACTTTCCACCTTCTCCTAATAATTGATTCATAGTGCAACTGCGAGGCTTTCCTCCAGTTACACCTTTCAGAACCTTTTACTGTCAGTTTCCTTTTCAGCGCTGAGTGGCCTTAGTTGCCCCAGTGCTTGGCATTATGCCTAAAACCTATAAATCAATCAATCAATCAATCTTGATGTCTTGTGAAAATGTCGTTCGCATCGATTCAGAGCGATGAAAACGGTTGCCTGTCTTGCGCAACGACAAACCAGTCTCTTGAATTGGATTGAATTGAATGTCGAATTTAGGCCAAAGGTCAAGCTCTGGGTCCTAGGAGGTCATTTAACGCTGAAACGGAAATTGAGAGTAAAAGGTTATGAAGGTGTAACAGGAGGAAAACCTCGCAGTTGCACTATGAATCAATTGTTAGGAGAGGATGGACAGTAAGATGGAAGAAAGAGAATATGAAAGGAGGTACGGTAAAAGGAACGAAAGGGGTTGCAGCTCAGTGCACCGCATGAGGTGCACTGAGGGCACTACTTCCCTAATGGGCAAACCAGTCTCTCGGGTTGAAGGATGTTCAACTTTCCTGGAAATAATTGAGAAGGAGGTATTCTAGATTTTGACTTGAAGTATTCTATCTTGTCGAGTCCAGATTTCATCGTGGCTAGAGAGCGGAAGGTGAGAGAGGTCGTGGTCTTGCAAAATCTATTAATCTCTTTCTGCTCGCAGGAAGCATCTGTGACTTCTTTAAAATGGTGGGTAATAAGAGTCCCTTTATAATGCAAGTATGGTCATTTGATTGCTGAGGAGGAGTGTTCGTGTTTTAAGTACGTGTGGTAGCGCCTCAGTGGAGTGATCGGTATGGTATTGGCCTGCCACCTCGGCGGCCGCGAGTTCGATTCTCGGGTATACCTTTGAGGGGTTAGGGATGTGTATTTCTGGTGATAGAAGTTCACTCTCGACGTGGTTCGGAAGTCACGTAAAGCCGTTGGTCCCGTTGCTGAATAACTACTGGTTTCATGCAACGTAAAAACACCATACAAACAAATACGTGTGGTTTGTAGTTTGTTTGGAAAAAGTTCAATTAATGCTAGTGAAAGTCAGGTAATTGTTAGGGAGAAGAGTTCTTAATTCACTTTAAAAATCTTGAAGCAGTTTATGGCTGTTTTAATTATAACACTATTCAAATAAAGTATGACTTTATCTCAGATCTTTTTTGTGTAATATTTATTTTCTTTACTACCTTTTAAACCATCCAGTTTTCGGTCAGCATGGTCACTGACTCCAGGCTGTCATATTTTGAACGATGTTTGTTGAAACTGCAACGCATTACATTGAAAGTTTCTTGAAAGTTTTTTATAAGACTGCTGTCTGTATAGTACCGTATTTCAGTCATATGATTAAGTTAGTATTACTATGTACGATGTGATAATCAGTATGGTAGTGCATTGCAGTGTGTATTAATTCAATCTCGGCATAGCTTATTATAATAATTTTATCTTTTTTTTTTTAGCTTTTCCAGTTTTTATGTACACCAACAATTTTTTTAACATATTTAAGGTAATTATTTATTTATCTTTGCCTTTATTTCTAATTTTTTTTTTATGTTATTGTACGTTTTCCTTGTTTTATTTTATCTATGATGATTTGACTTCAACTATAGGTATTATTTTCATATTTGGGCGTGTCAAGTATGGTTTAGTTTTCTTGGTTGTCGTAGGTGTTAGTTCGGTATTTGGCTGTCAAAGGCGTTATTATAGTAATAGAAAGTTTCTGAACGATTTCCTTAAGGAGGTGGAAAAACAATTGAATAGTTACGTCGTAATAATGAAAGAAGTGATTATCGTTATACGTATATGTGCTGGGAGTTTATATGTTATTGGCTGTTAATATATCTTAATTCATTTCTTCGTGGTAATAACGAATTAAATCATTTTTGCTTAATATTCTTGCAGGCATTACTTGTTTGATGTTATTAAGCATCAAATTTATAACTGACTTTTCAAAAGATGAAGAAGATAGATTTAGAAAGGGAAAATGATCACTTTGAAGGGAAAACATCAGAGAGTTCTGTCATCGTCTCTCTGGGCGCTATTGTTAGCGACACCGGAAACCGAAGGAATTAAGGTGTGAAAATTATGAATGATTATTTCACAAGCGGTAGAGGAAAGAGGACGATTTTTGAGAGAGAGAGAGAGAGAGAGAGAGAGAGAGAGAGAGAGAGAGAGAGAGAGAGAGAGAGATTCAAGTAAGGGCAAGTATTGTAATTTTCTAATGCTGTAGAAGACACTTTAGGATACATATAGTGTGCATACACACAGACACACACACACACACACACACACATATATATATATATATATATTTATATATATATATATATATATATATATATATATAGTGTATGTGTTTATATATGTGATTGTTTTTATGTATATATATATATATATATATATAATATATATATATATATATATATATAAATAAATATAAATATATATATATATATATGTAAATAAATAAATAAATAATATATATATATATATATATATATATATATATATATGTATAACTATATATAATGTAGGTGTGGTATATATGTGTGTGTGTTTGTGTGTTTGTGTGTGTGTGTGTGTGTGTGTAATAATAGTGTGTTACATATGTTATGTTTTTATAATGTATATATTCTTTATATATATATAATATATATATATATATATATAATGTAAGGGTGTATGTGTGGATTGTAGATATATTAGGTATTATAATATATATATTATTTTATTATATATAATGATATAGGGTATTTAATTTTATTTTTATATATATATATATATAGAGAGAGAGAGAGAGAGAGAGAGAGAGAGAGAGAGAGAGAGAGAGAGAGAGAGAGAGACTCGTCGCTAGCAACCGCTCGAGATGGTTTGAAATATGAAACAAGGAAAAGTCCTAAGCTTTATATCGGGCGACAGGCTCATTATACTGATAATGGACCCGTGAAACAGGGCGCTTTTCCGAGACTCGAGTGAGGGGGAGGAGGAGGAGGAGGAGAAGGAGGAGGAAGTGGTGGAGGATGACTAAATAAGCTTCGAGAAATCATTTTCATGTTTTTTTTTTATTTCTGAACGGCGTGAAAGGGCTACTTGATTATTTCCCTTTCACTTTTTATTGGCTGGAGATTTCTAGCTGCAGAGAGAAGGATTTTGAATTATATGTTGAATACTGTCTCGCAAAAAAAAGAAGAGAAAAAAGAAAACCACAAAAGGCAGATGAACAATGGGACGACAAAAAAATTAAATGATAATAAAATCAAAGTCATTTGACCTTTGTCATCTTTATATTCATTGCCTATTAAATGTAAATGCTCGTTTTGTCATTCGGGAAAGCCTGTGTCTTTTTTGCCCAAGAATAATGTCACGTTAATAAGCCTATTAGGAAAGAATAAAGGTCCTTTGTTTCTCTCGGAAGTCAGCAGATGTTTTCGGTATTTTCATGTTTCTTATTTATTTATTTTTACATTTTTACTTCATGGTAATATTGTCGGGACAGGGCCCGTGCTTTCCTTATATAGCTCATACCTACAATACAAAGACTTGGGAAAAGGGGAGAAAGGTAGAGATTCCACAGTCTGGGGAAAAGTGGAGAAAGGTGGAGATTCCAAAGTCTGTGGTGCTGGGAAAGAGACGACAGATATTTATATTGTATTTCTTATACAGTTATAAAGTAAAAGTTCAGGTTATACTACATCATTTCTTTATCATATATCCTTTTTGTTAATATATTGTGGTTAAGGATTGGAATGTTTCAGATAT
>NC_061110.1:76881132-76896132 GCF_015104395.2 Macrobrachium nipponense | reverse complement strand
AATTGATCAGTTTCTGCCTATTCGGCCCCAAAATGCGCATACGAGTTGACCATTTTCCGTGTGCTTAAAAAGCCTGTTCGTTCCTAATATGTGTGCTCATGCACTTTGGGTCTTGGCTTTTTTTTATGATCATGGAAACAATGGCTTCTTGTTCTTCCGATTCTTCCTTTTTTTGTGTGTAATGTGGCGAATAGCTCGTTTGCCCCGAGGGAATGGTTCAGAATAAAAGAACACTGCAGTGGCTGCCACATTATTATCAAAGCTCTGCAAAGTCAATGATGAAACTTTTTTTGAAATGCTTCCACTGCCTCTAAGTAGTTTTATCTTTTGCCACAAGTTGAATCCACACAAACTCACTATTTTCTTTTATATTTGATAGGGCATTCACCTCCATCTGACAAGCACTCTTGCTTTTCTCAAACAAGACTACCTTTGCAATGCTTTGGATTCGCTGAGAGGTAGATCATGCAGTTTCCTCTGATTAAATGTTTCTGCCATCACACTTTTCTGCCAGATGCACAACAACCCTACGCGCTCAAAATCCTAAGACTATTTACCTCAGTTTTGGCATAATAATTGTTGGATGGTGGGCCGCAGAGTTCAACTTCCAAATTTTGAAATGTTCTCACATTGCAAATCGATGGGGATGTTGAATTTATCATTCCTGGTATCTTACGGAAACAAGAGTGACTGTGAAGACCTTGAAAGACCAGGATATATATATGTTTTTTTTATTTCAATCTTGCCACAGCCCTTGTAGGCAATTCTGTGACTATGCATCATACTCCACTGTTCTGGGCTACTGACACTTAAGCGAATAGGAATGTCTATGTGGTGGTACTGCCTGCTGCGGTCGCTGTAACAGTCAACCAGAGAATGGTTCTCGTCTCCCATCGGACCGGAGAGGTCCTGGGTTCGACTCAGACTTTGCTGTAGAAATGTTATGATTTTAAGACTGATAACCATAATGGCAAAAATAACATACATTTTTATTTTTATAACAGAATTTGAATTTGAATATTTAAGAAAGGGTTGCTTATGACGTAAGTGCAGAACAAGTTGTACTGTTTCGCTGCTGATGGAGTTTGTTACTATTGCAAAGTAAGACCACTATAATGAATTTTACATCAATACCGGAAATTCTTGATGTCGTGCATAGATATAATTTGCTTTAATAAATAAGATCTCTCTTGTAATGAAGTTCCTACTGAAAGGTAACACTCGCTATTTATTTTGCCGACTAAAATAATACTATCGGAAATGCTTTATCGCCAGTCAGAGGATATGTGATGCAGACACGCTATGAGGCGGGGTTGGGGGAACCCCGGGGGGTTAATCTTCGGTGACGACGCGTCATCCACTGCTTAACCGAGCGGAGCTTCACTTGCGAACTCAACTCTGAAGACAACAAGGAACATGAAGAAGAGCATCAGAGTAGAACTCAAACACGGTGTGTGTGTATGGGGGAGATAATGAACTGATACTTAAAAGCAGTTATTGGCCGTTGCCTTCCTGCCTCCTGTATCAGCAAAGATAGTTCCTCGTTGGACGAGTGGTTTACATGCTCGCCTACGGATTCGGTATTCCCGAGCTCGATTCTCCTCTCTGCTAACGTGGAATCAAAGGAGTTTGTTTCTGGTGATTAGAAATTAATTTCTCGATATAATGTGGTTCTGATCTCACAAGACGGTCCCGTTGCTAGGTAACTAATTGGTTCCTAGCCGCGTAAAAATATCTAATCCTTGGTACCAGCCCTAGGAGAGCTGTTGATCAGCTCAGTGGTTTGGTTAAACTAAGATAGACGTCACTTTATCAGCAAAGATTATGGAAGACTCCAAAGACACATAATCAGAACGATTGATAAGGTTCTAAATGTTGTTTGAAAAAATTGTGATCGATCATTATCATGTGATAAACCTTCCAAGCTATACGATTTTTTTGTGGACGCTGATTTTTTTTTTTTTTCTTTTTTTAACGGAGAAAAGTTTTTTGTGCGAGACCGTAGCGAGTGGTATGAAACAAAATGGCGAGAAAGCAATAAGGCAGTAGATATCAGCAGGCCTTCCAGTAGCACTCTTGTGTTTTAAACGGGACAGTTATCACTTCATTAACTTTGTGTTGTTTTCTTCAGAGGAATTCAGAAAGAGATCTAAGAAAATCTGTGTAACAAAGAAGGTATTCCTGACCAGTCTAACCTACGCAAAAACGATTAAGTAAAAGCTTTGATTGTGTAAACGTAGCTGAATAGATAGACCCAATTCAAAGTTCTTAACCAGGCCGTCGTTGTTAGATCAACTGCCTTGGACAAATTCATGGCTCAGAAATTTTCATCGTATCCTCAGAATTTGGTGTTTGCAGTAGACCGTGAGGGTAGAGACGGTAACAGTGAATAATGAATGATACATATGCCAAAGGAACATTGCGATAGATGCTGTTCTATCACTGGAAGAATAGGATTTGCAGTACTAATGTGAGTCGGACTCGTGTCCATGGACAAAGCCCTTATGTAATTCAGTTGCAGGTCCCGAGAAGCGCCTGTGACTCTTCGACCGTTAATGAAAGGCGGTGTTGGTTAAAGGGACATGTCTTACGTGTGCAATGAGTTTGCCTAACACCTGTACGATTTTCCACAAAGTTTAATGCACATGGACGACGCCAAGCCATAATCAGCCATTTTAAAGTCATCGTCAAGTTCAGCTGGCACTCAGCCTATATATATATATAGAGGCTTATTTACGGGCTTCTGAATAGCAAGAACCCGTGCCAGTACAAGGCTGGCTTCATCTAACGACGACGTTTCGTGAGTCGTACTTAGTTCGAACCGATGACTTTCAAGTTGAGAGAGAGAGAGAGAGAGAGAGAGAGAGAGAGAGAGAGAGAGAGAGAGAGAGAGAGAGTTACAAGGAGTTACAAGGATTAGGATGTCTCAAAGACTTGTTAGTCCATCCGAGGAGACATCTTGTGCTCACTTATCTGTAGGAGCAGGTTTTACTGTTCATTCACAGTGTCCTAAGGATTCTGTCTAGCTTTCTTTTAAGCTCTTCTACACTGTTGCTGTTTACAACTTCTGGTGGCAGTTTATTCCACGTGTCACAATCTTGAATGTAAAGAAGTTTCCACAATGTATCTCTCCTGTTCTAGTTTCCATCCATTATTTCTTGTCTGATTTTTGTTTAATGTAAATAGGTTACTGAGAGAGAGAGAGAGAGAGAGAGAGAGAGAGAGAGAGAGAGAGAGAGAGAGAGCGCGTTAAAACTTTTCAATGTGAATGCTAAACAGGGATTCATATTCGACCATTGTGCATGTCCCAAGAAGCATCTGTGACTGCTCGCCCGTTGCAAGACGGTTCTGGATGAAGTGGCATCTCTTACGTGAGCAGCGAGTTTGTATGATATCTGTATGATTTGGTATGTGTGCGTGTATTTGTTTGTATGATTCAAACAAAAGTTAACACTTCAGTACAAATGCCAAACAGAGATTAACATAGACCATTTTAATAACATAACTTTCCGTACTGGAATGAGAGATTAGTGCAGCACATTTCACTACCTCTAAAGATGCCTTCTTCCGCCTTCATATGACATGAGAGTTACAACTTCGAAGCCAAGCCGTGGAAACCCGCAGATCGTTCTAACAAACGCTTTTCATCAATATTTGTACTCACTCTATTGTTTTGATTGCCTCAAACGAAGTGAATGCATTATGAAATAACGCAATATCTAACTGAAATAACGCAGTATCTAACTTCAGTATAATAATAATAATAATAATAATAATAATAATAATAATAATAATAATAATAATAATAATAATAATAATAATTAATTTCTTAACATCATTGCTGAGTTTTGCTATTTAACCCATAGCTGGACCCTACCCCATCAGGGATAGGTACTCATTTACACCTGAGTAGACTGAGGAAATTATGGTAAAGATGCTTTCCCAAGGAATCAACGCCGATGAGAGCGGTCACCCATCCAACGACTGACCAACCCCAATGTTGCTTAACCAGTCTATTGACGACCTAACCCACACTGCGCAGGAATAGTGGAATGATCGAAGGCAGAACTCCGCAGCATAGATCAGAAAACCAGGAAACATATGACAATATACAAAGCAATACACCCAAGAGCAAATACGGACATACTATACATAACACGAAAGGAAGGAGGGAGAGGACTTCTAAGTATAGAGGACTGCGTCAACATCGAGAACAGAGCACTGAGGCAATATATGAAAACCAGTGAAGACGAGTGGCTAAAGAGTGCATGGGAAGAAGGACTAATAAAAGTAGACGAAGACCCAGAAATATACAGAGACAGGAGAATGACAAACAGAACAGAGGACGGGCACAACAAGCCAATGCACGGACAATACATGAGACAGACTAAAGAACTAGCCAGTGATGACACATGGCAATGGCTACAGAGGGGAGAGCTAAAGAAGGAAACTGAAGGAATGATAACAGCGGCACAAGATCAGGCCCTAAGAACCAGATATGTCCAAAGAACGATAGACGGAAATAACATCTCTCCTATATGTAGGAAGTGCAATACGAAAAATGAAACCATAAACTACAGAGCAAGCGAATGCCCGGCACTTGCACAGAACCAGTACAAAAAGAGGCATGATTCAGTGGCAAAAGCCCTCTACTGGAGCCTGTGCAAGAAACATCAGCTACCTTGCAGTAATAAGTGGTATGCACACCAACCTGAAGGAGTGATAGAAAACGATCAGGCAAAGATCCTCTGGGACTATGGTATCAAAACAGATAGGGTGATATATGCAAATAGACCAGACGTGACGTTGATTGACAAAGTCAAGAAGAAAGTATTACTCATTGATGTTGCAATACTATAGGACACCAGAGTTGAAGAGAAAGAGAGAGAAAAAATGGATAAGTATCAAGATCTGAAAATAGAAATAAGAAGGATATGGGATATGCCAGTGGAAATTGTACCCATAATCATAGGAGCACTAGGCACGATCCCAAGATCCCTGAAAAGGAATCTAGAAAAACTAGAGGCTGAAGTAGCTCCAGGACTCATGCAGAAGAGTGTGATCCTAGAAACGGCGCACATATTAAGAAAAGTGATGGACTCCTAAGGAGGCAGGATGCAACCCGGAACCCCACACTATAAATACCACCCAGTCGATTGGAGGACTGTGATAGAGCAAAAAAAAAAAAAAAAAAAAAAAAAAAAAAAAAAAAAAAAAAAAAAAAACTGTTTCAACGGCATTTAATTGAAACTGCTATAATATTCAATGCTACTGCCCTCAGAGAAGGCCTCCTTCCTAATAATAATAATAATAATAATAATAAATAACTAGCAGAAGTATCATTAACAGGAGGAATTAAAGAGACATCCAGTAAAAGGAAAAGCAGTAACAATAAGACTAATCCTAATTACCACTGCATCTGTAACTGTTCTTGCTGTGGCGTTCATGCGGTGTAGTATACTCCAAGGTTGGTATACTCCACACTCAGAATACGAAGGTCAGAAAACGCATGATGGGACCAGAGACACTCGAAGGTAGTGGAGATTGAAGGTAGAGAAGCAGGTAGGGAATGAGAAGGGGCCTTTGAGATGTTGTGAGGGGAGGGAGGCGGGAGGAGATGTTGGAATGGGACGGAGTTGGGTGAGGCGGGGGTGTGGAGGGGTGGGAAGAGGCTGGAGGTCTCTCCGAGCTGAGAAGTGCAGATAAGAAGGCGCTCCGAGAGAAAATGACTATCCACGGTGGTCTCAACCTTATGGTCCCAGACCATACATCACCTATATCCGGTTTTCAGGTCTCCGCCTGCGTGTCTTGTGTGTGTGTGTGTGTGTGTGTGTGTGTGTGTGTGTGTTTGAATTTGGGGCTGCAGACTTTGCGTTCGAGTTTGAATACAGATCTTATGTCTATTTTCTTAGGACTACAGGCCTTGCATATGTTTAACTTAACACTCAAGGCCTTGCGCGATCAAGTTGAAAACACAGACCTTGCCTGGCCTGTGTGCATCAAAATTAAGGCTATGATTTAGCAGCCTTAGTTTCAGGTGGACAGATCAACTTACATATCGGAATAGGGACACATCAGATGTTGAGTTTCCTATGGCATAGACTTTTTTGTTCGACACTTCATCTTGCATGGTCATTAACGTTAATAAATCTTATCGGTAAAAGACGGTGTCTCTAAGCCCACTGCTTGCTTTCATTTTAGGTTTAGAGGAGATGCAAGTACGAAGTGCATCTTTATCTTGCGATTGAAACTGGTCGAATTTGCTGAACAGACTATTACGCAACGTAGACTATAAAATTGTTTTGATTACGACTAATTTGGTAGAGGATTTCACCCGGGCGTTACAAATACCTTGAAATACCGAGTGAATATAGGTTCGAAGAGTTGAAAAAATGGTGAGGGGTTAAAAATGCAGCTTGGCTATTGTCACACATCAATAAAAGGTAGGGCACGAGTTCATGGCAAGGTAGACTAACCCAAGGAATACTAATTGCAGCCTTGATTATTGCATCTGGCGTTGAGTATGATTGGAATGACGACGTTTGTTCGGGAAATTGTTAGCTTATCGTCCTTTTTTACGAAAGGTAACAATGCCTAAGCATTTGTGAAGTACGCAAGTGGAAACTTTTTGAATGTGAATAAGAGGTGGGCCAGGACTCTGCGTAAAGGGAAACAATCGCATTGCACGGGTCTCCTTGAGTGAGGCAAAGGTCGTCAGAAAACTTTGACCGTGAAACAAGAATGCAGACTGGGAAAAGGTTAGAATGGTCTCCGGCACTTACACCGGGTTTTGATTTAACACCCACCTTAGGTTTTAGTTTTCTTTAAAAGAAAACTATTGAGATCTTAAAAACCACTGAGGCTAGATGGGGGGTTATTGTTATGCTGATCACCCACCCTCCAATCATCAAGCATACCAAATTCCAGCCCTCTAGCCATATTATTATTTTCAGGCTTAAGGTTACCCATGGATCGTGATCGTATGTCCGGCACCGCTAGTGGTGCCAGCCGCCGATGGATCTTCACTTGACCGCATCTGGGGAGCGATTGAGGGCTACCTGGTCGTAGCTGAGAGTTTCATACTGCAGCACATTTTAGAGTTTTATACGCCGTCCAGAAAACTCGATTGAGCCTAAGAAACTTTTGTTCATTTATTACTTGTTTGTTTTGTGTGTGAGCTCATAAATGGAAAATGTTCTTAAAAAATACCGCTACAATAACTAATAAACGTTATAAAGCTATCAAAGAAATGTTGGATCGTTTATTTCATACTACCAAATAATTTTGCATGCACGTTGCGTTATTTTCTTTTCCATAAAGAGAGAGAGAGAGAGAGAGAGAGAGAGAGAGAGAGAGCTTGAAATAATTTCTATAAACCTGGGAAATTCATCTATGTGCCTTGCACCGCTTTATGCATTCCGTTGATTCCTTGCGCATACCCGCTTTTCTTACTATCTTGTTGATTTCAAACGGACGGACCGGGTAGCCAGAATTACCCGAAAGAATAACCAGAAGCTCAGGTTTGCAGGTTGAAGGTTAACTGATAATCGAATTGTGGTGTAAAGAAAGTTTCCTGGCACGTGCGGCTACTTTGCCTTCAAAATAGTTTCACTCGCTGATCTTGAGTCACTGAAGAGATCATTGGGATTTGTGGCGTCTTAGTTATCGTAGTGGCGCTAAAACACGCAGTTTGGTAGATGAATATCAAATACTGATGTTAAGTATAAGAATAATTAATATTACTATTTTTTTTTTTTTGCGTTTTAGGTGCGAGAATCAACTCAATTTACTTCTACGCACTTAACGTAAAGTTCTGATAACAGTTAAAACTGTCATAGTTTTTTCAACGCCATTTAAAACACTTAATTCTTAGACACTTCCAACAGACATTTACAGCTCCAGTGCGAGTAGCAATGGCTCACATTGAGACCCGTGATGACAACAGAATCTAATTCATTACTTGAGTAAAACCGGTTTGAATTACAGTTTCGAGTAAACTGTAATAACTTTGAAGAATCCCGTTCAAGATCAGGTACAGTATACGAAAATTATGAGTTTTGGCCTTTTTTTGCGTCAGATTTCATAATCTTGAAACTACAAATAAGACCAGCGCACTGAAGCAGAACGAATAATGAAATGTCAATCATTTTTTGACTGGCATATTCTTATGCAATGATAGGACGTCGTCAAACGTTACCAGCCTTTATAATTTGATCAGTGACGTGCATTTCCCAAGTCCCGTAAGTTTATGTTGTAAAATAACTCACTCACGGACCCAGTTTCCTATTAAAATGTTTCCCAAGTGACCTTGAAAACAAGTACAGTGTTTTCAACCGTTAGCTATGCCCGATGCTTTCGGACGACAGGCACCCGTGGCGGTTCCGTGTTAAAAGAGTTTCGAAGAGAGAGAGAGAGAGAGAGAGAGAGGGGCACCGAGAGAGGAGAGGAGAGAGCGAGAGGAGCTGCTGCGGGTCGGGGAGTGAGGAAGTGGAGAGGATGGGGAGGAGAGGAGGGAGGGTGAGGCGAGGGTGGAAGGAGAGGGAGACGGATGGCAGAGAGACGAGTCTGGAGGGAGAAGACGAGGTGGAGAGGAGAGAGACGAGAGAGAGGAGACGAGAGCAGGCGGCCCTCTCGCTTTTATTCCGTTAAACCCGAGGCGTGGTTTCGGTCAAGCATCAATGGACGTCGTGTTTTGTTCGGGGGTTCTGCAGCATTTGTATGGAGGGATTGCAAGACGATGCTCCGATGAGTTCTTTTTATCTTTCATTTGGTTTTGACTCATTGCGCCTGATCGCTCCGCTGTCGTGGTGGTCGGTATGGGTAAACGGCCTTTTACTCTCTCTCTGTATGTCTGTTTCGTACTCTGTAGAGGAATTTTCATGTAATTTTTAAGTCTTTTTACATGTGTTATAATTCTCTTTATAATGGACATTGAACTTACCATTCGCTTGCTGTTTGAGGTTTGAGGTGTAATGGTGTTGAGTTTGGTTAATTCAATGATAATATTTCTGTAATTTTCTGTTTTATTTTGTGCATATGTCATAATCTTGTACTATTGGGAGAATGCAAGGTTAAGGTAGTGAACTGCGGTGTCTGGTCAAAGCGCGGATACTAAACACTGTATAAAAAAATGGTGTGGATAATTTCATCGATTAAAGTGTAAACGAAGCAAACTAAAAAAGAAGTTATGAGATATCTAGTCTTCTTGATTAACCTCAGTGCAAAGCCCACTCCTTGAGCGCAAAGGATCTCATATTACTAGGACGCAAAATACCTTGAGGATGAAAATACTCGTATCCTTCTGACACTTGAAGGTAGAAGAGTTCTTCACTACTTGCGAGAAGCAACTCTTCCTTGAAGCGGAAACTTGATCTCCTCAGGAATAATCGCTTGTATGGCAACGGCTTCCTTCGAAAATGCGTCCTCCTCCAGTGTACGAATACCATATTCGAACTCCACGATAGTATTTGTACAATTATCAATTTCTGGCGGTTTTCACTTGAACTTTCAGAGGATTTTAGTCTTCCCTACGGGTACCCAAAAGTCCAAAGTACTTCGCTTTTTCTTTCGCATGTATAATGAAGATATAATTTACAGTGGTCCGACTGCATATGGTGAAATAAACATGCCGACATACCGCCAGCGCGCTCTGTAAGGCAAGGTCTTTTGCGGAGTTGACGGTTTGCCTTTTACTCGAGCAATTCCAGATTTTAGCTTGCTTTTACAGGTTGTTTTGGTTTTCGGTGATTTTGTTTTCCTCCAATGATTTTTTAAAATTTAGAAGTTCTCATTATTAGTTGGCGCGATTGCTCACTCATCTGTTACGTCAGTTTCTTTATCGAAAGGGGTACGATCATGGGGAGAAATTCCCGTAGTGGTCACTCCCTTTCCAGGGGCCAAGGAACTCGTTAATGCGAACTTCTGGCCAATTAACTGAACGTTTGAATAGCTTCAGAATTGTGTTGCTGATTGTTTTGTTGTGTGTGTGTGTTTGTGAGAGAGAGAGAGAGAGAGAGAGAGAGAGAGAGAGAGAGAGAGAGAACTGATTCTGATTCATTTCCGGGACCCAGTTTTATCTCCATTCCATATGACCTCATATAACAGGCTCTGTTACGCAGCTATTTCCTCCTTCTCGAGTCTTGTAATTACAGTGTCAGCTCCCATAGAAAAAGATTTCAACTGTTGGGAAATACCCTTCCTTTTCCTACGTATGTATATAAACCTATGCTTGTTTAATAGCCACAATGACCTCTAACGTAGGAACTTCCTTACGCATTGTTTTTTTTCCTCCATACCCGTCATTACAAAGTAAACACAATAAAGGTACGAGTAGACATACTTACGCATAAAGTCATCTAAAGTGAGAGTAAGTTACAATTATATTATATAGTATATATATATGTATATATATATATGTATACATATATAATATAATATATAGATATATATATAATATATCTATATATCACATTACCACAGGTAAAAAATAGAGCGGGGTGTAGGTCCTGAACGGGTTCGACTTTAATTATTTCTAAGCCATTGACGAAGGACTGACACAGTATTACATTTCACACATACACACACACACATAATATAATATATATATATATATATATATATATATATATATATATATATATATATGTACACTACAGAGACAGTACTGACGAACATACATAACCGTTTGAGACTACAGATCCCCCACTCACTGACAGGTCTCAAGGTATCAGTCCTTCGTCAATGGCAAGGAATTAAAGATATATATATATATATATATATATATATATATATAATATAATATATATATTATATATATAAATTAGTTTTGCTTTACTATACACACGCACACACATACAATATATATATATATATATATATATATATACATATATACATATATATATATATATTATATATATATATATATATATATATATATATATATATATATATGACCGCGACCAATATATTTTAATATATTCAATCTCGCTATCATTATTTTCTAGTCAAACTCGTAACCTCTTGTGGACTCTGGCGTTGGGGCGCGGTAGTTGTTGTCATTAAGTTTGTTTACGAAGGACATCTCCCCAAGACTCTTTTCTTTTCTGTTTGTGACAGAAGGCTTCTTACTCCTTTACTCTCAAAATAATGAAGGGTTGGTTCAAAATACCCTCGGGGAGTTTTCTCGTATTTGCGTTCGGGAGTGTGTGAAAGTATATATATATAAGAGAGAGAGAGAGAGAGAGAGAGAGAGAGAGAGAGAGAGAGAGAGTTTTGGATGTCACGTGTAGTAAGTAACCTTGCACTTAATTTTGTTAAACTTCTGAACCATCGTGATGAAATTATGCTTTCCGTGGATAACTGCCATAGTTGTTAATCTAAACAAGACCAACACAGGTTTTAGAGGTCAACACTTTCATGTTATTCTTATTCTTATTATTGTTTTATAATTATGATAGTAGTAGAAGTTCTGGCGGTGATACAACCGTTCAAACACCACCTATCTATTGTTACTGGACATTTCGTTTTGTTTGATTATTATTATTATTATTATTATTATTATTATTATTATTATTATTATTATTATATTAATTGGATGTTTCCTAGATAGTAAACCCCAAGGGTCTTAACCCGGTCTGTATCCAACTTTGCGGCTTGTTTAGTAGAAGCCCGTTGGCGATGACCGTTTAAACTTAAACAAAAGACTGTAAATATAAAGATAATGACCCCAATGAAATATTAGTCCTTGATAACGACCCCGAACTTTGCGGGGGGTCACAATCTACGAAAGCTCACTATTATTATTATTATTATTATTATTGTTATTATTATTATTATTTATTATTATTATAACGTATAGGGAGTAAGGTTGTGAGTTCCCTCATGGAAAATTTTAACCTAATCACTAAACCTCTGAGGAATCACTGAACGAAGCCAAGATGTTTGTTTCAACGTCCTCCGAGGAAGTAAAGAATAACTTGTTTGAGAGAGTCCTCGCCCAAATGACTCCCGGTCTAGGAGGGTTGTAGTACCCAAGGGGCTTTCCCATCGGTTTAATGAAAGATATCACTCAAGTGGATTATAATTGCTCTATCCACACGACTACCCATAAAGCCTTATCACGATTTCAACACGGATTCCGCCTATCAGAAAGAGCTCTAATGGCGTGGCATTAACGGGGGACTGGGGCGCTTTGCCCCCGCATGGGGAACACCCATTCTCCCGTAAAAGTGATTAAGTTATGCTAATGAACTCATGGGGAAACGAAGAAGGTCCTCTGTGTGTGTGTGTGTTTGTGTAGTGGTGGCAGAAGAAGGAGGCGGAAGATCTCGACTCCACTGGGCTGTATTAGTAGTAGTAGTAGTGGGTGGGATATGCCTATGAAACGGTACCGTCATTGGGTTCACGAACTTCGCCTTTTCAACGGCTCCCCTTCCTTCCCTTCCCCGAGACAAAACGAGAAATGAAAAGAAAAGGAAGAAGGAACAGTGGGAGGCCATTCTTCGGTTCCATATTCCTTGTCGCGATAATCGTGATATCTTGTTGGTTTTTTTCCCCCTGAGACTTGTATAGTTCCAAAGAAAAGAAATGATGAGAGATTTTTGTCGTATTAGAAAGTTCTGCTTTTGTGGGAGTCATTTTCGATGGTGAGACCTGGAAACCAACAAACAAGTGGGATATTTTCTTTGGCTTTGATTGTCGTTCATAGTTTATAAAATGTTAGGGCAAATTCAGTAATTATACATACATACATAATACATAAATACATACATACACATATATATATATAGTATATATAAGTATATATTTAAAAACAGCAACTTTGTATATTACCACAAGGAAAGTGAAATGAGTGCAAGATGTTTTACTGTTAAAAACCTAGGGGCATTCTCGAACGAAATATATGCTTGAGAACGACTCGAATTACAGATGAAAGACCTTGCACTTTGTTATTTCACTTTCTTCTTGGGCATATACTTGGTTGATACATACATACATACATACATATATATATATATATATATATATATATATATATATATAATGTATATATATATATATATGTGTGTGTGTGTGTGTGTGTGTGTGTGTGTATTCGATATTGCAGTTAAAGATTTACCGCATCGTTAACCTAGGTTACTTCCTTCTTTCATCTCGAGTGTTCTCAGGTCGTCAAACAATACTGTATGTCTCAACCCAAAACATGCCGGTATCCCTCATGTTTCTACCTGGCTTTTAGTACCTACAAGGACGGTAATTGCTACTTAAATTTCTTTACCCGACTTTGTTTACAGCCTCTGTCAAATGCTGTCTGTCGTTTTTTATATGATACCTAATGCGGTTTTGCACGCACGCGAATTGATGGCTAATACCGTTAGCGGACAACAATATATTTACATATTTACTTATTTATTGTAAAGGAAATATTGGGGCATTAGGTGGCAGGGAGTTGCTGTTGTTGAAGATTAAGCTGGCCTTATGCCAGCACGGGCTCGTGCTTATAGAGTAGCCCGTAGGTCATTTTGGATATTTTTGTAGGTGAAAAGGTGAAATTTTTAGGACATAATGTGAGCCTTTAATAGGATCATATGCTTGTGAAAGTGAAATGATATGCATGAAATTATTGAAATGAAAGGTTGACAGGCGAGGTTACAAACCCCTTTGAGCCCTAAGGCACCCATCCATCAGTAGGAGAAAAAGATCGATACCAGCGAGTACTGGCGAGTCAGAGATAGCCAGAAAGGAAATCGAAATAATTATCGTCGGAGAAAAACGGAAAAATGGCCGGTAGGCGGCGATATTTTAGGGCCTATTCTGGTCAGGTATAGTCGTCATACCATTTCCCGGCAAAAAGACATCCTGTGCCATTCTAAATAAAACGATGTCGAATGTCCTTTTCGGATGAAATTGAATCAGCCATTTTCTGGAACTGGGCTTGGAATATAATTTGCTGGAAAGAAAAAAACAAACGGTCGTTTTTAGGTGGAAAGACTCCAAATGTCATTTTTTGTAGTAAAAGATGTTGAATGATGTTTCGTCATTAAAAAAAATTAATAAAAAACTGCACGCTGCATTGTGGAAAAAAGGGAAAGCCGAGTTTAGCGTTTTAGTAAAGGGATACATGATACAGTTTTGTGGGAGAGGATGTTGGACCCTCTTACTCTTTTTCAAAAGATGTCGAACACACAGTAGTTCTTTTCTAAAAGACCGTTAAACACCGCATTGTGTAGGATTTTTTTAATGGTGATTTCTGGACTTGTATCGAATACTGTTTTATGGTAAAATGACATGTAACAGAACATTTCTAATATAAACATTTTATTATAGAAACCCCGTTGAGCGCAGTGTCCATGTAAAAAGGCAGTAAATACCGTTTTTCTCTAAAAACACATTAACAAGACATCACATAATATAGTTTCTCTATTATGAACCATTGAGTTCACAATGAAAAGATATTAAGCAAAAATAAAAAATCTAGAACTTTGGTTACCGTTTCCTGGTAAAATTGCAGATATTAAGACGTATCCGGGTTTCCGATAAAATGGCAGATTTCTTTTATTATTTTCCAAAGGTGAAATGAGAGAGGGTTTACTTTCGTCTTACGTGTGTGTATTTTTGGTTGGTTTGAGTTACCAGCGAAGTTCAGAGATATGTATATACTACGTTTTATTTTCAGTTTGTTGCCTTTCGATTGTTATTTGTTTTTTATGCGACTGTGAAAGATTGTTTTCGGCCGGTTGGGTTTTTAGCACAATTCCAAAGCTATTGTTTGCGTGCGGCCTGTTTATTACTTTGTTTGTTCCAGTAGATTGCCTTTTTTATATGTTTTGCAGGTGATGTAAGTTGTTTGTTTATTCTTGTTTGCTTTTCCTTCCTTCCTCCTATGTGACCATTGTTTGTTTCCGTCGGTCGTTAGCGCCTCTCACAGCCTCTTTCCTGCTTTCTGCTTTCCTTTCTGCTTGCATCCTTCATATTTTTCATTTATTGCTTTCTTATTTG